>NC_133510.1:66426500-66732000 GCF_049354715.1 Callithrix jacchus | reverse complement strand
CTCCCAAAGCCCCCAGAAGAGCATCGGCCGGCACCTCCAGACACAGAGGCTGAGCTGCAGGCACGTCTCTTGACGCCGCCTACGATGGCCGAGCCACAGCTGAAGCCCCGGGGCCCACCTCGGACACACTGCTGTCTGGCAATCATGGTTGCAGAGAAGAGAGTGAGCTGGGAGCTGTCAGAGAAGCGAGAGGGCCCAGGCTGGTGAATGCTGGAGCCCAAGGCCTGGGTCTCTTTTATCTGCTGGAGCAGCAGGGCTTGGTTGCAGGGGCATAAAGGGAAAAATCTGAAACATCTCTGGGCTTGGCCCTTGGCACAGGCCCATCCTTCCCGCACCTGTTGAGCATGTCACCAAACACACCTACAAAAGTCATCCGGAGGGCACGGGTTACTGGATCCCATCACAGTCCCCTCTGGGAGAACCTGAACCGGTGCCCCAGGGCCTCCTAATCAGAAGCTCCTGGCTGGGCCCAGCCCTCCAGGCCCCCACCCACTGCACCTCCATTTCACCAGACTCACAGCACCTCCCTCCTCCAGAAAAGACACCCCATCACCCATCCTCTCACCTCACAGAATGTGGAATTAGAGGGCCCAAGTTTGAGTGCACAGCCTGCCACCTCCTAGCCCTGCAAACCTGAGCAAGTCACCCTCTGAGGCCCTGTTGCTTTACCCGTAAATTGGAAGCAATACAAATATTTGCCTTACCACTTCTCAGGATAGAGTGAGCTGGTGATTGATGGAGTGCTCTGTGAACTGTCAAAAGCCAAATGTATATTTCTTATTCTTAGCTTCTTAGCATTCTTATTCCTCCACGTGTGCTTGGCTCCATGTACCCATAAGAAGGGGAAATGTTCTGCATTCCAGCCTTAGCCTTTCAAACCTAGATCCAGACTCACCTCAACTTGGCCAACAGCTGCTGAGAACTCGCCAGGCGTGGAGCTAGGTACCAAGGAGACAGAGATGCAGGGAGGCAAAACCCTCCCCTAAGAAAACCCTGACTGCCTTTCTCAGCCCTGGGTCCCCGTGCTGCCTCGCAGTCCCCCGTCAGTCTGTGCTTGCACGATTTAGACGAACATTCTCCAGCAGGGGCCTGGTAGTGTGCCCTCTGCTGCTCCATTTGCTGCCCAGTTGTTTGCTCGGCATGTTCTGTTTTTCTATAATGGTGCAGCATTCAGGGCAGGAGTTCCTAACTTTTTTGGCGCTGGGGATCCCTTTGGCAGAATGATAAGACCTATGGATTCCTTCTCAGAGCAATGTTTTTAAATGCAAAATCCTAGTTTTCAGCCGTAAGTTAAATTCTTCCCAGCTGAGTGTAACAGATCTGTGTTCCAACCACACCTATTGCTGCTAACTCGCTGTGCAACCTCGGGCGGGCCATCTAACCACTCTGAACCCAATAGGGTTTGGCTCTGTGTCCCTGCCCAAATCTCATCTTGAATTGTACTCCCATAATCCCCACATGGTGGGGACAGTTTCCCCCATACTGTTCTCATGGTAGTGAATAAGTCTCACAAGATCTAATGGTTTAATAAGGGGAAACCCGTTTCACTTGTCTCTCATTCTCCCACTTGCTGCCACCATGTAAGAAGTGCCTTTCGCCTTCTGCCATGATTGTGAGGCCTCCCCAGCCACATGGAACTGTAAGTCTAATAATTCTCTTTCTTTTGTAAATTGCCCAGTCTTGGGTGTGTCTTCATTAGCAGTGTGATAATGGACTAATACACTATTTAATCCATCTTCTTATCTACCAAATGGGACACCTGCCTCACAAGTAATAAGACAATGTCCCCATAGTGCCTGGCATATAGGGATCAGCAAGCATTCCTTCTCTTCCTGCCAAGGCTTTGCCATTGCCATGTACAAGGAGAAATCTGTGTCTTTGTTCTTTCTCCTTTCCTCAATTCCTCATAGATGAAATGACCCAGGTCCTGGATAATCCCACAGACCCAAGCTGCCCCCAGCTGAATGAAAGCTGGCCAGGGAGAATGAATGGCTCCCTCCATGCACAGAGAGAGGGCAGGGGCCAGTGCTGAGGACAGAGTGGTCAGCAGATCCCACCCCAGACGCAGGGCTGCAGGGAAAAACAGGCTGGCTGGGAGCTCAGCTAGCTCCTTCTCCAGCCACTTCCTCCCTTATCCCCATTCCCCTAACCCCTCTCACCCTTACCTCTTGTCTGTCTCTGCCCAGATGGCCCCTAAGTAAGTGGACAGGGGGTGGAGGGGCTGTGGCCATGGGGACTGGAGGCCCCAGGCTTCATTACTGGAGAATGCCTGTCATGGGTCAGTCCACCTATAGTAGGTGAGCATTCTAGAGCCAGAACTATCTCCTAGAAGGAAGGGGTTGGACTTTCACTGGTCCTTTCAGCCCAGATTCACCAGGCGACGACTTTGTGCCAAGACCTGTGCTGGATACCTTACATACACTTGATCAACTAGTCTACTTAGAGGCTCTATGCAGTCAGCACCATTGGCCTTGCTTACAGAAGCTCAGAGAAGTAAATAGCTACCAGGGTCACACAATAGCACGTGGTAAAGCCAGGATTTAAACTCACATCAGTCTGGTCCCAAAGGTTCCATACTCTATGGCCTCTTACACCGTTTCAGCTGGTATGAAGCCACTCTGCCTAAATTGTGTCACAGCCAATCCAGAATGGGCACCCAAATAAACCTGATGGAACTGGCTGTTTGGGTTAAAGGGGCTACCAGGGTCTATCAATTTCCACTCTTGCTCCTAAGATGGGCATGGCTTGGAGAATGGGTGGGAGCTACTCCAGGTCTTTGAGGGCTGCAGCTGCAGGAGCAGAGGAGACATGTGAGCCTCCCCTTTGGGAAGGTGAGGTCCAACTGACTGGTTTCATCCCCTGAGAAGACGTGTCAGGGCCATCAGGATCTCACCCTGAGTCAGGGCCGGAGCTCAGCCCCCTAGCTGCCTCACCTCAGCCTGTGCACCTGCCATTCACTGCTTTCTTCTCTGGTAGCACCTGGGGTTTGATGGGGACTATCACAGGCCAGGATAGGGGCTTTGCCTGAGTACATGTGAATCGCTGAGATGCTCACAATGTGCTCGTTGTGTCTTTCACTCTATGGCTATAACACTCCAACGCTAGGAGAAAATGATGTAGGTTCACCATCCCTAGAGTTGTGTTCAGCACTTAGGATAGAGAGCAAGCCAGGAGTGAAGGGGATTTTCAGGGAAACAACATAGAATATGCGATCGGTCTTATTTTGTGCCTATGGGGCGCCCAAACCATGGAGCTACAATTGAGGTACTTTTCATAAAAGTGACTTGAGGCGTGCCATCCCTGATACAAGAAGGAAGATAAAGGAAAGTCAGCGGTGCCTCTTGGGTAGAAGAGATTCTCTCTTGGAACTACCCTTATGTGCTGAACACTAGGTGCTTCCTCCAACAGCCCTAACAAAGAGGTGTTTTGCGATGTCCAGTTTGGAACTGCAGACATTGAGGCTCAGAGGGGTATGTAACTTGCCTGAGGTCACACAGCCAGGAAGTGGATGAGATGGGAAGTCAAGTCCTATCTGTCTGACTTCAAAGCTTGTGACCTTACAATGTATAAAACGGTAGGTACAATGTTTCGTATGAGTGACTGGCCCACACAGAATCTGCAGGGGAAAAAAATACACAGCAACTTATACAGCCCTATAGCTCATGGTGCACCAGGACAGCTGTGGGGTCTGGCCAGCAGGCTGCACGCTCCGCAGATGCAGCTCTGCTCCTTTCTGTCCTTAACCCTCAGCACATGGTTGGTTGCTTGGTTGGTGTGACCCTGTCTTTACAAGTACATGATAAGGTATGACATTGTCCTGAGGGGCCAGCTCTGTGTCCTCCAATTAACTAAATCCAAATTTATTTCATGACAAATCCTACAATAAACCCAATCCAAAGAGAAATAAAATTCTAGTCTAGACCCACATTCTGCGTCCTTATTAAATCAGAATTGCAAGAAGCTCCCAAAATCTTCAAAATGTAGCCTGAGAAACTGAAGGTAGACATAAGGAAGAACTTCTCATGCAAGAGCGCCTTTACATCCTAGAGTGAGAAAGGAAGAAAGATGAGTTTCTTTCCCTGAAAATGGGAAAGACATCTTCATATCTGAGCTGGAAGCAGGCGGCTGAACCAGGTGCCTCTACCCAGCAGCCACAGCTGAAAGCTGGTCCCCTGCCCCTCCCCAGACCCCCACATGCAGATTCTGCTACTGCCCTCCGTGACCTCTCCTTGTTTGGCAGCTGTTCCCAATCTTGTCACAGAGGGATGAGCAGCTGAGAGGGGTGTGGAGCCAGGTGGAGGGAGTGTTTACTCAGGGCTTTCTGGGTGAAGGAGGCAAGCCCTTAGATTCAGCCCTGGGATTAAGGGATCCTGAGGGCTCGTCACTCTCAGCTCCAAACCCGCTGTGCAATGTGGGAAAGCTCTTCTGCCCTCCCTGGCCAGGCAGTCACCCTCATCCCACTCAGTCACCCAACCTTGACTGCCCCACAAGGCCTGAGTCATTCTTGCGGAGCCAGAGCCAATATGGGGATCAGAGATTCTGCAGAAAAGGGCCATCAGCATTTTAGGGAGAGGCCAGTGAGGGCAGTGAGAGATGGGCACTCCTGAGAGCCAGGCATGGGGGTCTGTATAGGCATAGGGGTCTGCACAGGTGTGAGGGTCTGTACCCAGGGGCTCCTCTTTCCCTGGGCCAGAGAGCTACCCCTGCTGCCCCTGGGCATGTGCAGAGGCTTCCAGCATGTTCTGGCAGCAAAAGCACCCTCAGAAACAAAATCACGTGCACAGCCCCATGTGTAAACAGATAAGGAGAGATGATCCAATTGGTGCAGAGGAGAAACCATGATCCGTCTCACCTGCTGACCTCCCCCTGCACCCCGGAAAGCAGCCCTTAGGCTCCTCACTTGGGACCCTAAGCAACACTTGATTGTTAATGAGCCATCCTGCGCCACAATATAATCTGACGGTTTTTTCCATGAAAATTTTAAGTTTCTATTGTTCAGTTTTTGAGTCCTAAATATAATTTGATACAGGGTCTCCCTCTGTCACCCAGGCTGGAGTGCCGTGGTGCAATCAGCGCTTACTGCAGCCTCAGATGATATGATCCTCCCGCCTCAGCCTCCCAAGTAGCTGGGACTAGAGGTATGCACTACCACACCCAACTAATTTTTGTATTTCTTTGTAGAGCCGGAGTCTCACCATGTTGGTCAGGCTGGTCTCGAACTCCTAGACTCAAGCAATCCTCCTGCCTCAGCCTTCCAAAGTGCTGGGATTACAGGCATGAGCCACCATGCCTGGCCTATGATCCCAATAAAGCTGATTTTTTAAACACTGCCGTTAAGTTACTGCGGCTTTGGATACATTCTTCCCCCTTCTCAGCCTGCTTTTTCACCTATGAAATTAAAAGTTTAGAACTGATTGCATCCTCACCCCTCTATTTCTTTATCTATATAAAGCAACATAACCTGCTGGTTAAGAGCTTGGGCTCTGGAACCAGATTGCTTGGATTCCACACCTAGCCCTGCTGCAAGTGACTTAGCCACTCTGTGCCTTATTTTCCTCACAGGCAAAATTCGGATGATAATAGTATTTATATCATAGGCTGTTGTGAAGTGAATCAGTGGGTGGAGGGAGTGCTGCACAGGGCTTTCTGGGTGAGGAAGGCAAACCCTTACATTCAGCCCTGGGATTAAGGAATCCTGAGGGCTTCTGTCACTCTCAGCTCCAAACCCGCTGTGTGGTGTGGGAAAACGCTCCTGCCCTCCCTGGCTAGGCAGGCACCCTCACCCCATTCATGTGTATTCCCATTAGCTAATAGTCCTCAAAGCGCTGTGCATGGGGTGGGCCATGTTCCATCCATTTGAGAAGGAAAGCTAGAGACCACCTAGGCTGGTGAGGCAGAGCTGACCCTAAACCGCTAGGTCTTTGTGTTCCTAAGCTAGAGGTTAGGGTTTGGCTGAAAATCCCTCTGCTGGCCTTCCAAAGCCCTGGAGGAAGCTTTCTTGGGGCTCTCTGGGGTCCCTCTGAGGAGGATGGAGTGATCAGGCTGGAAGATGGCGGTCTACATCCCAGCAGTGGAGCCCTAAGGAGCCCTAAGGTAGCCAAGGAAGGGAGCAGTGTGATCACGGCCTTGGGTCGGGCAGACTGGTTTGGTAGCAGGGTGGGGAGGGTCTGAGAGATGCGTCAGCCAATTGGGGAATCACTTGGGTACAGGTTGAGGAGTGGGGAGTGGGGTCCAGGCTCAAAGTAGAGAACTGTGGAGACGAGGAGGAAGGGAGGTGATTCCAGGAGACACACGGAGGGAGGAGCAATAAGATTTGTCGAGTGATGGAGGCAGGAGTGAGACGGAGGTAGCTTCGGTGCTGACAGGACCGAGGGCTTGAAATCGCCTCACCTGTAAACTGGAGCACCACGTGCCCGTGACTGAACCCAGGGCTGCTGTGATGACTGCAGGCAAAGTAATGTATTTGTAAACCACAAAATCCAATTAAATGTGCATTTTTCTTGCTGACTGGGTGTGGGGGCTGAAAGAGACATCACTGAGGCCAAGAGGATGAGCTGGGAATCCAGAAGTCAGGGAGCGGGGAAGCGAAGAAGCCTGATTCCCATAAGAGCCTCCATAAGCCAGATGCTTTACACATGTTCTTATCACAACTCATGTTTACAAAGGAAGAAACTGAGGCTCAGAGATGTTGGGTAACTTGACCAAGGTCACACAGCTAGTAAGTGGCAGAACTAGGATTTAAACCCAAGTTGCCTAGTTCTGAAGTCTTAAGATTTCTAGGTCTCTCCACTGAACAAAGCATGCTGTCTGCCCCCACAGAGTTAGTGGGAGGCTGAACAGGCACCAAGGGGTGGCTGCGTAATAAATAGGCAGCCACTCAGGAGCCAGGTCTGGCCTTGAGCAGCTTTCCTAGTCCCTCTGAGCCTCAGTCTCCTCCTGTGAGCCATGCGCAAGCCCTGGAGTGGCGATGGTATCAAACTAATGTACCTAAGGAAGCATGGTGACTGGGACATGGTGAGTGTGACTGTTGCTGTGTCAGCCACCAGGGCACTAATCAACAGACACAATTTCAGTTCCCCAGGCAGAACAGACTGCAGCCACAGACAGCTAGCCGCAGTTGTTCCCTTTATTGAGACACAGACAGGGAAGGGGGATGTGGGTAGATTCAGGGAGAGGGTGGGTCTGGTGGGGGACTGGGGAGGTTGAAGGGTCTTTAGGGACCATTCCCAATTTCTCTCTCTCCTAATGGCTTGGGAAATTGAGCCTCCTCTCAGTGGTCAAAAGACCATCCCCAAGTCACCCAAGCATATCACTCAAGCTGGTAACTTTAACCTCCCCTCCCATCCTACCGCGGAACCAAGGAGAAAACCTGAGTCGATTTGAGCACTTCCCAAAATGCAAATAGTCTGGTATGAAAGTACCCTGGATCTGAGGTCCCCTGGCTGTTCCTGCTCCTGAGAAGTGGCTAAGAATGGCAGCAGAGGTGGGGTGAGGAGGGAAGGGAGAAGATTGCAGGGGCCCTTGCAGGGCTCAGCAGCTAATACCTCCGGCTGGACGTCTTGACCGTGGTGGTCTTCCGCAGGATGGAGGTGCCCCCAGAGACGGGCCCTCCCTTGATAGTGCTGTAGCCCACATTTGTACTGAACCCACCCTTGGTGGCCCCCCCACTGCCACCCAGGGAAATGCCACCTCCAAATCCGGCTGCACCACCTCCGCACACAGTGGTGGAGTTCCCAGTCACGGCTGCAAAGCAAAGGGTCTGGATTAGTCAGGGTGGCCATGCCAGGAGAGGGCAGGGGGACGCCCAGAAGTCAGCAAGGGTTCAGAACCAAATCAGGCAGTGGAGCCATGGGAAATGGATAGAGAAGCCCAGTACTAGGACCCTCTGAACCTGTCTCCAGGGGCTCAAATGGAGGAGAGCATGCTTTAGGACAAAGACAGCTTGCGTAAACGGAGCAGAATTCTGGGGCCCGGCCAGGGGTGGAGCAAAAAGTGGGCAGTGAATACTCACAAATGCTGACTGCACTTGGACATTCTCCAGACATCCTAGGGGACACAGAAAGCCAGGAGAGCAGTCAGTGGTCCCTGGTGCCCACATGAAAACCCTCTCCTTCCCTCTGCCTTTACATTTGATCCACTCAGTGAGTCCTGATGACAAGACCAGGTAACATGAGAAGTGTGTGTATAGGGCTGTGCCCAGGTCCAAAAGCCAGTGGAGGCAGAGCCACCAGCAGGCTGGCCAACCCCCATCCTCCCCTTTCCTCCCCTCTCTCCCCATGTGGGCTATGGACAGCATCCCTGCCCCAATGGAAACAAGCCCACAACCAGACAGAGCTGCCTCATCTCTGCCTACTTTCTATTTCATGCCTTCCCTAAGGAGAGAGATGGTGGATTTTTTTCCAAAGCTTCCACTGCTGGTAGAATCTGGTGGTGGAAGAGGAAGTTCCCTTCCTCCTGGGCTGTCAGTCACAGTAAGGATTAACCAGAGTTGTGCCAACCAAGGAGAGGAGTGGCAGAGGTGGTGGGCACAAGCAGGTTTCCCCTGGCATGAGTCAGAAGCTGCTCCCTGGTTCCTCCCTCTCCCTCTTGACCCCAGAGCAGACTCCTCAGGCTCTCCCACAGGGCAGGCCGGAGCAGTGCTCTCAGTCGGGAAGGAGGGGCCACCACCTGCTCTCCTCGCTCTCCAGCAGCTTGCGGTAAGTGGCAATCTCCACGTCCAGGGCCAGCTTCACATTCATCAGCTCCTGGTACTCCTTCAGCAGTCGGGCCAGGTCCTCCCTGGCCTGGTGCAGGGCCACATCCAGATCCGCAAGCTTCTTCTGAGCATCCTTGAGTGCCATCTCCCCTTTCTGCTCCGCTTCCGCAATGGCTGTCTGCAGCTGCTGACACTGCCCGGGGAGAGAGGTGTTGGAAGCACCCTCCAGGGTCATCTCATTCATCTCTCTGCCCTCAAGCCATGGAGACATCATCATTCCCACATCCCAGCCCCCAACAAACAGAGAAAGAAAGAAAGGAAAAATATTCATCTGAAGAGAGGCTATTACACAAGGAGGACCAAGTAATGCAACTGGGAAAGTCCTTACTGAAGTCTAACCTCAATCCCTCCTGTTGCAGACCAGCCCAATGCCTCAGAAGAGATAAAATAAATAACACAGCCTTATTAGTAACCAAGTGATTCATTCTAATCTGGGAAAGAACCCACACCCTTCAGCCGTCCTCAAGATGGAGTCAGAGACATCTGTGACCTGGCCCCTTGAACCCTCTACCTCCTATTCCGATCTCCTGGAGATGAGATGGATCAGTCTCCCTGGAGAAGGTTGTCCCACCTGCTCTACAACTCATATACCGAGTGATGTTGGACAAGTCCCCCGGCCCCCAGGAAAAGGAGCCTGTGGTCAATGGCCCAG
This sequence comes from Callithrix jacchus, assembly GCF_049354715.1. Lineage (NCBI taxonomy): Eukaryota > Metazoa > Chordata > Mammalia > Primates > Cebidae > Callithrix > Callithrix jacchus. The sequence continues at coordinate 66,722,593 of NC_133510.1, read as the reverse complement.
CATTCTATTGTGTCCATCAGGAGGAGAGCAGGCCTGGCCCTCGGGATGACAATGAGAAGGCCTGTCAACACCCAGGCCAGACCCCGAAGCCCCCAAGTAGAGGCCAACCTGCTTCTTGGCTGCATCCACCTCCCCCTGCAGCCTCTGGATGGTGCGGGTGAGCTCAGCAATCTCGTTCTTGGTGTCCCGCAGGTTGTCCCCATGCTTCCCAGCCGTCACCTGCAGCTCCTCATACTGGGGACCAAAGAAGTGGCAGTGAGCTTTCCGATGGCCCTGCCCCACCCTCACAGCTGGAGGCCCCATGCAGGTTGAGTGTATCTGGTCCCCCGGACTCCAAGGTTCCCAGAGGCCCAGGCCTCTCATGATAGGGGAAGGTCTGATCCAACCCCAGCCCTCACACTTGGGCCAGCTCCGCCTCTCACCTGGGTCTGGTACCAGGCCTCGGCCTCAGCCCGGCTCCTCTGGGCAATCAGCTCATACTGGGCCTTGACCTCGGCGATGATGCTGTCCAGGTCCAGGTTTCGGTTGTTGTCCATGGACAGCACCACGTTGGTGTCAGACACATGAGTCTGCACTTGGCTCAGCTCCTGAAAAGACAGAGACAGCTGCCACCAGCACCCCTGCTCCAGGCCCCAGGAAGCATCGGCGGTGGAGGACATGGCCCCCAGGTGGCATCAGGAGGCCTGTGCTCTTGTCCAGGCTTCAGCCTACAGCAAAGACAACTGCAAAGAAAGGCCTCAGTCTCCCCAGCTGTAAAATGGGGCTTCCTTTTTTGCTGTTGTTTTTGTGTTTGTTTTTTTAATTTTTGTTTTTGAGACAGAGTTTTGCTCTTGTTCCCCAGACTTGAGTGCAGTGGTATGATCTCGGCTCTCTGCAACCTCCACCTCCCAGGCTCAAGCAATTCTCCAGCCTCAGCCTCCTGAGTAGCTGGAATTACAGGCATGTGCCACCACACCCAGCTAATTTTTTGTATTTTCAGTAGAGAGGGTTTCATCATGTTGGCCAGGCTGGTCTCAAACTCCTGACCTCAGGTGATCTGCCCACCTCGGCCTCCCAAAGTGCAGGGATCACAAGTGTGAACCACCACGCCCAGCAGGGGCTCCCATTTTTATAGACTTCAGTTATGTGTGTGGGTTTGCAGGCTTCCAGAAGATGAGAGAGGGAAAAGAGAATGTGTATTCCCAGTGCTAACACTGGTGCCTGGCACGGTGCTGGCACATTCACTAACCCCTCTAGGTTCCAGAATACCCCGTGTGGCAGGCGGGCCTGTGGCAGGCTCACAGGGTGCCTTTGTGCAAACTGGGGAAAGACACCCCTTCAGGTGGAAGCAGCACATCCAGTATCAGCCAGCCACCAATTGCACCACCATCCATAGTGGTTCTGACCAGGGCAAGTGAGAAAAGGGGTTTGGAAGGGAGAAGTGATACATCCAAGGGCACCAGGTCCAGGGCAGGACCCAGCCTGGGACCAGTCAATTACACGACAAAGCTCAAGTGGTTTCTTCTAGAGCACACTGAAAGGATAGACTGTCGTGATGCTCTTGGGCCCTCATGTTTCTAGAACCACCGTCTTTCACACATAAGCAGGTTTCAAGATGCTGTGAATGGCAGGTTAGGTGATAGGGAGTCAAGGGTCCCTGTTATGGCTTTGGGACCAGCTGGATCACTGGGCCAGGACTGTGATTGCTCCCATGTGGGGCTCTGCCTCCATCTCTCCCATGGTCCTTCCCGTCCTGGGCTGCCAACAAAATGCCCTAAACTCCAGCTCTGACAAATCACTCATCCACTCAGTTACTCCCTAGAGACTCCCTGATAAGTGGAGAACCTTCCCTCTAAAAGCCAACACCTCCCATATTCTGGTCTTGTCTCCATCCTTTCTGAAACACTGGCCCTTCATGGCAGCCCAGGTGATTCTAACAGCATAATAATAACAGCCCTCGCTGGCTGAGCATCGCTGTGGTTCAGGCTCCGCGTTAGGCGCCTGGTAGGTGCTAACTCACTACACGCCCTTTTCCCATAGCACAAAGAGATTAAGTAACTTGCCCCGGATCACAAGCCAGTGAGTGAGGAGCTCGGTTTCAAACCCCAGGAGTCTGACAGCAGAAGCTGAGAGGACATAGACTAACATAGAGATAGGCAGGAATAAAGAGAGACAGGAAAAAGAAACACCAAAGGCAACACCGATACCCGTTCTGATGTGGATGCAGATTGTCTTCTAAAAGGTAGGATGAGAAGGTAGAGATCCCACCAATACAGTCACTACAACATTTGTGGGTTTTGGAAAAGGTATGAGTTTTGGAGAGAGACAAGCCTGAGGTCAAGTCCCCGGCCTGATGTGCACTGGCTGTGTAGCGAGGTAGCAGCTAAGCCTCACGATGCCTCAGTTCCCTCTTCTGTAGCACGGCCTGATCATCCTTTCTTCCCGCGGTAATTGTGGGGCTTGAGATCCATGCATGACCCACGGCGCATGCTGAGTAAAGTGCATTCTTACTTGCCCAGACTTCTCTAAAGCCACTGGAGGGGCCCCCGAGGCCTATTTGTCACAGGCAAGATCGTGCTGTCACAGCTGCCTTGTCCCCTTCCCCACCGAGGCGAACTGTCAGCATCATCTTGAAGCATTCTGCCTCTGCCCTCCCCAGCTCAGGGTCTCTCTCCAGCCCCACGCCAGAGCATGGTCCTGAGGAAAATCAACCCGGAATTTTTAAGACAAGGAGGCAAATACGCTCCGCTGGATGGCACCAAAAGCAGATGAGGCCACGCAAAGGTCTTGCTAGAACAAGGGGATGGAAAGGGCAGGCATGGCCGGGTGCGGTGGCTCACGCCTGTAATCCCAGGATTTTGGAAGGCCGAGGCGGGCTGATCGCTTGAGCTCAGGAGTTCGAGACTAGCCTGGAAAAAATGGCAAACCCCGTCTCTACAAAAATACAAATATTAGCCGGGCATGGTGACGTGCGCCTGTAGTCCCAGCTACTTGGAAGGCTGAGGTGGGAGGATCGCTTGAGTCCAGGAGGTGGAGACTGCAGTGAGCTGTGATTGCACCTCTGCCCTCCAGCATGAGTGACAGAATAAGACCCTGTCTCAAAAAAAAAAAAAAAAAAAAAAAAGGCAGGCTTTCCAATGAAAGGGAACTCATGGAATCGGATCAGGAAGAGCTCTGTGAATTGCTAAGGTGTGTGTCTCCTTAGACCAGGGACTTTAAAGGGAAAAGATACTGGAGAGGTCTAGGCAAGGGTAAAGGGAGCCAGCAGGCAGAAGTGGCCACCGGAAGAGGGGCTGGGTTCCACAGACACCCCAGACCAGAGGGAGGCCATCACAGAGGCTGCCTTCCTGCCCTGTGAGACATCCAGTGATAGGTGGTTCACCCCCCCCCCCCAGATTGCCGTGGCATCTGGCTTGGCCAAAACCAGACCATGGCATTGGTTACTGAGAGCCATGCTGGCTCTGTACCTGACCGAGCTCATGAGGCAGCAAGGGAACGGCTGCACTGGCCTTCGTTCTCACCCCACGGAGGCACTGCTGGGCCATGAGGACCTCTGACAGGAAAGGGCCCTGGCTTAGTCCCTTCCTCTCCTTCTCTTGCCTCCTCCTCACCTAACTGCTCACACACTCCATGCGGGCACCCACCATCCAGTGGTCCCCAAGCACACTGCTCCTTTATGCCTCTGTGACATTGCACAGGCTGGGCCCCCAGCTGCCAAATCCTTCCTGCTCCTCCTTTAGAAGTCTAGTCCTTCCATCAAGATCCAACTCATATGCCATCTCCCCCTAAGACTCTGCAGCCCTCCCAGGAAGGGTCAGCCATGGCCTCCCCATGTGCCTTTGCACCTGTGCCTGTCCCCAGCACAGGTCTCACCATTTGATAACCCAGCCCCGCAAGAGCTGGGATTTTTGTCTTTGTTACTATGTGGAAGGTGCTCAGTAAAGGTTTGTTAGATAAAGAAGGCATAGCAATGGAAAGGAATGCTGAGTGTGCCAGCCATGTGCCTTAGACCAGAGAAAAGCCAATTCCTAAACATTCAGAGAAGAGGGGAAGAGAGAATAGAACCTAAGAGACCACAAGGAGGTCCCAGACAATGAATGACTATCAATGACCCCAGAAAAGTAGAAACTGGGGAAGCACCTAAAAACTCAGCATGGCAGCCCAGAACACTTCCCAGCAAGCTCCATCCGGAGAGCCCCTTAAGAGATGCTGGGAGGCAAGCAGTCTGGCCAAGGATAAGCCTGGAAAACGCCAAAGCCAGAGATCAAAGGCTGTGAGACAAACTCTAAGCAGGAAGAACATAGAGGTCCCGTTGGGCAGATCCCTACAGAAGATCCAGGAAGGGCCAGTTGCTCAGCTGCTTTGTCATTTGCCTCTTTTCCATCAAGAACAAACTGGTCATCAAACTGGGAAAGGCAGGGGAAATGCTTAAGAGGAAATGGGAACCAAGACAGGGAAGATGAGAGGCCTTGGCCTTGTTGGGGATCACAGGGATCCAGGCCTGAAGAGCATACACACAGGCTCCAGGGACTACCAAGGGGAGGAACATCCCCATCATCCTCGAGAAATATGGAGAGCAGGAGACCCCAAAACCCCTAACACAGCAAATGGCCTGATTTTCAAACAGGAGAGATTTGGAATTCTTCAAATAAAGTTGATGTCAACCTCCTCCAGACCCATAGAATGAATATCTAAATGTGTGTGGGAGGCATGAAGCCATCATGGGTTCCCTAAGGAAAAGTGAAACCAAGTGGATTTCATTTTCCTTCCTGATGATAAAATTCAACTGCTAAAGGCCTGCCAGAGACAGTATTGGACCAAGCCTTTCATAGCATTCTTGAAAGAAGACGGAAAAATGTGGTCCAGGTAACAGTGTGGTTAAGTGGATTTTAAAGTAGTTGAGGCACTTTAACCACAAATTATTTAGCAAACTAATAGACCCATGAAAAGTCACCACTGAAGACCCACAGGACTTCGTTGTGGGCCCTGATTGCCTTAACATGTGTATGAGTGATTCACGCTGAGATGTTATCAAATACCTAGACTGAAAGTTTATCCCATCTGCAGATTACACAAAGCTATTCACCGCTAATACATTGGATAAAAGGATCAAGTTACTAGGAGCCCAAACAGCTTAAAATGTTGGGATGACACTGTAATGGCATTTCATAGGAAAGAAAGGGAATGGTTAACTATTCCACTCAGTTTCAAAATTCAGCTTCCCAAATACAGGAAGGTAGAGGAGAGTAGATGCATGTCTCATTTGAAAGCATCATGTGAAAAGTCCAGGAGGGGTTCTAAGAAGCCAACATTGTGAAACAACTTCTAAAACAACACATAAACTAGTGCACTATTAGAGCACATCAGTCGAAGTCTGTATCTAGGCCAGGTGCAGTGGCTCATGCCTGTAATCCCAGCACTTTGGGAGGCTAAGGTGGACGGATCACAAGGTCAGGAGATTGAAAACAGCCTGGCCAACATGGTGAAACCCCATCTCTACTAAAAATACGAAAATTAACCAGGCACAGTGGCAGTCACCTGTAATCCCACCTACTTGGGAGGCTGAGGCAGGAGAATCGTGTGAACCCAGGAGGCCAAGGTGGCAGTGAGCCGAGATCATGCCATCACAGTCCAGCCTGGGTGACAGGGCGAGACCCGTCTCAAGAAAAAAAAAAAAGACTGTATCTGGAACCTCCCTCCCCACCCTTCTATCTTCTGAATACTCATTAAGAGCCCTGTTTCCTGACCTTCCTCACAAGCCACAGATTTTTATCCTCTAGTCATCATGACTTCTAAAGGGCTGTCATGTGAAAGGCATATGTCACATGGAAGACAATTGGATATGTGCAGCCCAAAGGGCAAAGCCAAGGGCAGAAGTCATGAGAAGGAGATCCAAGTCAGTGCTCTAATAAAGTTGTTCACCAATGGCAATGCCTGCCATAAAAACTAGTGAGCTCCCTACCACAGGAAGTATTTGAGTAGAGGTTACATAGGACAGGGATATGATAGAAAGTGTTCACTCGGTGGAAGTTTGGCCTTGAGGTCCCACAGACCCTAAGAGTCTATGATTCAGGGGTCAATTCATGTTAAGTTCAACCCTCTCACCTAAGTCTCCAGAGCCCTCTTGTCTCCTGGAACCCCTCCTGGATCCTTTAATCTACCCACACCTCACCTCTTACCCGGAATCCCAGTCCCTCCTCTGCCCATTCCTGCTCCCTCATCTCTTGCTCCATTACAAACTGGGCAGGAAGAGGGCAATATAACAGTGGCAAGAGTCAGACTTTGGAGTTCAAGAGCCAGATTTGAATTCTAATTCTGCTTCTTTCTAGCTTTGTGAACCATGAGCAAATAACTCCGAGCCCCAGGGTCCTTGACCAAAAAATGGAGACAATAATAGTACCTGCATTCTGGGGTTGTTGAGAAGATTATGTTAAAGCTGGGACCGGTGCCCAGAACATCAAAAGCACTTAATACATAGAAGCTAGTATTAATTAACATGTCAAGGTTATAGGCTGGGTGCGGTGGCTCACGCCTGTAATCCCAGCACTTGGGGAGGCCAACGGCTGGTGGATCACCTGAGGTCAGCAGTTCAAGACCAGCCTGGCCAACTTGGCGAAATTCCATCTCTACTAAAAATACAAAACTTAGTTGGGCATGGTGGCAGGTGCCTGTAGTCCCAGCTACTCGGGAGGCTGAGGCAGGAGAATCACTTCAACCGGGGGGCAGAGGTTGCAGTGAGCCGAGATTGCACCACTGCACTCCAGCCTGGGCCACAGAGCAAAACTCCATCTCAAAAAAAAAAAAAAAAAGGCGGGGTCAAGGTTTCATCTTCTACCAATGAGGTCGCACTGGTGAATTCATGTCAGACCTCCTTGGGAAACCCCCAGTGCTATTTGTAATGTATCCAAACTCTTCCTGCCCAATGACCATCTCACCATTTCATAGAGTTGCTGCAGGAAGTCAATCTCCTGGGTCAAGGAGTTCATTTTGCCTTGCAGATCCATCCGGCCCATGTATGCTGCATCCACATCCTGGGGACGAGAGAGCAAGGCAGATGCTCAGGCCCCAGGGATGTCACCTCTCCCCGAATCAGCCAAAAGACCACCTCCCCCACTCCACTCAGCTCACCTTCTTGAGCACCACAAACTCGTTCTCGGCAGCAGTGCGCTTGTTGATTTCATCCTCGTACCTGTTACACACGGGAGACTTAGGCCAGGCTCAGCTTGGCTCTGCCTTTCAGGCATGGGACCCACTCAGCTTTACGGTAGCCCTGATGGGTCCCTCATTGGTCAAGAACACCTCTGGGGAGCAGTTCTTTAATGTAGCCAATCAGTTAAGAAACGTGGGATCTGCCTTTATTTAAACATTCTCTCTCCCCACCCCGTTTTAGGGAAAGAGGCATAGAATTTGAGCAATAATATGGCCATCAAGAGCTGCCATCTCTTTGGATGTGAGCCCTTAGGAGGCTTTATAGGGACAAGGGAAGATGTGTCAACAGTGGCTGACCTTTACCATCAATTTCAACAACACGGTGTCATTCAAAACAGCTGACTCCTCCCCAGCCACTCTCGCTGAGATTTTAAGATTTAGAAATTGTCAGTGTCAAGTTATGGGAAAAGTTATTTTTAAATGTGCCTTAAAGTTTTAAATATCCATATCAATGAATTATAATATATAAACCCTATTTGGAGCTGGAGTCAAGCGGTATTTTTTAAATGTGTCACGTGTGGAACAACTGGAAATTCAGAACTGGCTGGATTCTTAATGACATTGAGGAATTATTGTTTTAAAATTTTTAGGTGTGATTATGCACTGTATGTTTTATTGAGTCATGTAAATGAACTACATTCATGTATGCAGATATATGAGTACAACTTGTAAAATGTTTGTGAATGAAATGACAAGATGTCCGAGATTTGCTTCAAGACTACAAGGCAATCAGAACAGGCAGAAAAAGGCGAAGTTTAAAACAAAGACTGCAGGGGAAGAAGGGAAGTGGGGAGGTGGGAATACGCAACAAGGTCGGCTATGAGTCGATGATGAGTAAGGCTGGGTGATCGGAACACGGGGTCATTCTATTCTCCTACTTTAAAGACTTTTTAAAATTACAAACAAACCTGCCAATTTTCCAGGTGGCAGCAGGTGCCAGACCTGAGCACCTGAGGAAGCCAGCTCTGTGTGCACATCCCCCAGGTGGGCCTGGGACCCCAGGAATGGGGTGGTCCTCTCGGCAGGTTTCCCACTGCCCCACCTCACCCCCACATGGCTCCACCTGGCCTGTTCTCCTCACTTGTTCTTGAAGTCCTCCACGAGGTCCTGCACGTTCCTGAGCTCGGAGTCCAGCCTTCCCCGCTCGCCCTGAAGTCTGTCCAGCACGCTCCGCATGTTGCCCAGGTAGGCCTCGAACAGGAGGTCCAGGTTGTTCCTGGTGCCACCCAGGTTCTGGCCCTGCTCCTGCAGCAGCGCCCACTTGGTCTCCAGCACCTTATTCTGCTGCTCCAGGAACCGCACCTGAGCCAGAGAAGAGAGGGTGGGCTGATGTCATCCCCTGGCCACCAGAGGGGCCAAGCAAGGATGGGGTCCATTGCCACCTCCCATCCCAGGCCAGGGCATCATGGGGGCAGTGCAGCCGCACCTACACCTTGCTGCGGGGAAGCATTCCTGAGGGGAACAGGTTGCTGGAAATGACAGTCCAATATGATGGAAAGAACCCTAACAAGTTAATAAGTACAAAAGGCCAGCTCAGTAGCTGTACCAACTTAATAGTGGGTAAACTTGGTTGAATCATTTCTCTCTGGGTCTCCCTTTCTCGCTTTTTCTGCGTAAACTGGACTAGATCTATGTTTCCGGTCCTTAATTCTGCATTAAAATCAACTGTTTGAAATGTAAATCAACTGTTTACCATCACGAATTTTGGGAGCCAGAGGCTGGAGGAGTGCTTGAGTTCAGGAGTTCGAGACCAGCCTGGGCAACATAGCAAGACTCTGTCTCTACTAAAAAATCAACACAATTAGCCAGGTGTCATGGCATGAGGCTATAGTCCTAACTACTCAGGAGGCTGAGGTGGGAGGATCACTTGAGCCCAGGAGATGGAGGCTACAGTGAGCGATGATTGTACCACTGCACTCCAGCCTGGGCAACAGAACAACACCCTGCCTCAAAAAAAAAATTGTTTTAAGAAAATTGGTGAATCTGGGAGAAAGTATACATGAGTATGTATAGTATTCTTGCAACTTTTCTGTAAATTCAGTAATTTTTCCCACCAAAAAAACACCTTTTTTAAAATACCAATGTCCAGGCCCTTCCTCTATACACTCTGAAGGAGGCTTATAGGGTGAGTTGAACCCCCCTATAAGGGGGAGTCCTTGGTCCAGCGAGGGTTCTAAGACAATCTCTCACACCTCCAGCTCCCAGGCTGTGATTCTGCAAGCCTGAGAAAGGTTTTGGCTTGTCTGGCCTCTGGGGACAGTCCCACAGTAAAACCAAAAGTCACTAGGGGAGAGGGTGAGGGGGCAGGCGGGACAGCTTGCTTCACATCCTGTCATCCAGTCTCCCCAGGCCCCACCTCCACAGCACCTGGGCCCCAGTCACGTGGCCCGGGAGCACCATGCAGCTGGTGTACCTGTCGTGAGCAGTAACACCTCTTAGCACCAAGAACCATGGAATTCGGGGGCCTGGGTCCCAGTCCCACGTCTGCCTCCAACTCCCTGTATCATCCTGGGCAAATCACTTGAGCTCTCTAGACCTCAATTTCTCACCTTGAAAATGGGCACAATATCACCTTCTCTGACTTGTCACAGAAGCCCTGTGGGTACCACAGGAGAAATGGGATGTGCACGTTCTTTGGAAAAACACAAATCACTGAATCAAGGTACGTTTGTCCACCAGAACTTCCCCATCATGACCCACTGCCTTGGCTCAGGATTGACATGGACAGTGCCAGCAAAACAGACTAGGAAATGCCAGCACTAGTGCTGCCCCATTCATCTGGAAGCAGGGGCAAGATTCAGGACACGCCTATGGGCAGCAGGTCAAATGCCACACCCCCAGAGCTTGGTGACCTGGCCACCACCCTCATTGTTCACCCCAAACTGAACTTCTTCACTCAGAGGAAAAAAAGAGAAGCAAAAGGGAGACTTCCCGTAGGACCCACCCCCACACAACTGTGTTCTCATCACATCTTGGCCTTAGGCCTCCTCCAAGCCTGAAAAAATGGAACAAACAGGGCTCCATGCCCTTGGCCTTGAAGAACTCTTTCAACTCCTGAGCCACTGTTTTCCCGGTGGTAAAATGACAAAAGACGATGCAGGCCACCCGGCTAAGAAGAGAAATGAGGATGATCCATTTTTTGATGATGAGGTAAGGCTACTGTATAATCAATCATAGTAATCATGGCAGTAGGACAGGCTCTGACACAGGCAAGGTGGGCTTGGCAAACAGGACTCAAGAATAGACTGGAGATTCCCCCGCACAGGCTCAGTGAAGACCTGAAGGCCGTCTCCAGCCGCCCACATCTTGGCACCCCAGGCTCAGACGGAGAGAGCACCAGAGCTCCATCAACCCCCACCCTAGTGCAAGTGGGCTACTGCAGCCCCGGCCCAGCCCACCCTCTCTTAGAGGCCCTGCTTCTGCCCCAAGGGCCCCCCACCTCCTTCCCGCTTGGCTCACCTTGTCAATGAAGGAGGCGAACTTGTTGTTGAGGATCTTGATCTGCTCGCGCTCCTGAGTGCGCACCCGCTGGATCTCGGGGTCGATCTCCACATTGAGGGGAGTCAGCAGACTCTGGTTGACAGTGACCTCCTGGATCCCCCCAGGAGGACAGGTGGGCCCGAACGTCTGCCTGCCAGCCCCCAGTCCAGTAAATGCCCTGCTGCCAAAGCCGAAGCCTCCCAGAGCCCGCCCCGCAGAGGCCCCTCCAGCCACACTGACAGAGATGCTCTTGTGGCCCCCCAAGTTATAGAGGCTCCGGCTGCCAAAGCCACCTGTACTGGGGCCACAGCGGGCCCTGCCACCGCTGCCACTGCTCCGGGACACCGTCACTGAGCTAAAGCTGGTGTGAGTCCCAGCCCCAGCCCCTCCACTGGCAGAGTTGGAGCTGAAGCCCCCTTTGGTGGAGTATGTTTGCCGAGACACAGAGGACCTCATAGCTGCAGAGGGGCTGGAGGGCAGGCCGAGAGGGCAAGAAGGGAATGCTGTGAGCTGCTGGGCCACCGTGGGCTTTTTATCTTTTCCCAATGAGCTGGCTCCCCAGCTCCACTGACACTCCTGCCCCATCGCCCCAGGGGGAGTGGGAGGGGTCCTGTGGGCCGTGGGGAGTGCCCTATCCCCCAACAGGAGGGAGGGGCCCTCCCAGTTGTCACCTGTGCTCCAGAGCTGGGGCTGAGCCGAGACTGTGTGGGGCAGGATACCACCTTCTCCCCCTGCCCCCAGGCTCTCCTTGGTTGGCACAGGATGATACAGGTTCCCACGGCCACCCCCACCACCCAGTGGCTGACTTGCTCTCCTCCCACCCAGCCCCAGTGGCCGCTGTCAATAGGGCTCTGTTCTACAGGGTTTGTCCCAGGCCCCTGTTGTAAGCCAAGGCTGCAGGGCCCGGGGCTGTGCAGGTGGTAGGGAAAGGAGCGTTGGGCAATGGGCGTCCAGGCCTCCTCCTGTCCCACCCTCCAGCCCATGGCCCACGGCTCCTCGCAGGTCCAGGGTGGGGGACACAGATGACACAGTGAGAGTGGGGACAGCCTGTGCCTCTGCCCTACAGTGGCAGACCCTTCTGGGAGATGAGTCTGTGCTGGCAAAGTGGATTCAAGGACAGAAAGAGGGTCCCTGCCCAACTGTGGAGCCCAGGCACTTGATCCGGAGGTGGGAAAGGCCTGAGGTCCTCTGGCAGGGCCGGAAAGCCTGTGAGCAAAGGACACTCATGGAGGCTGAAGAGAGGCCAGGGGCTATAACCCACACCTGAGATCCCTGATCCTCTGCCCTATAGCAGAGTTCCCCCAGAAAGGCCCAGCCGCTTTGGCGGGAGCTGGAGGAGGGTGGAGGACACAGACCACCCTGGGTGGAGACAGGCGAAGCTCCAAGAAGCAGGTGTCCCGAAAAAGCCCCAGGAGGCCCACGCCACAGCCCATCACTCCCACCTTCCCCTGCCCCATGTGCAGGAGTCCGCCTGTCTGATTCGGAGGGGCCGGGGAGCACCTTAAATCCCCTCACATGGTCCCCCCACTTCCTATTCACCTCAGTCTGCTGGGACCAAACACAGCCCCAAGCAAAGAGACGTCAACTGTCAGGGCGGAGGGGTGACTGAGAAGATGACTTTGGAAACTGGCCCTCCTCACCTGCTCATCTCTCAGCAAGATCGGCTCAAAGAGACTTGCCCCAGAAAGGAAGGACGGCATTGCTGTGCTCCCCACCCCACCAGAGGAGCAGGGTGACCAGCCAGCTTGTGTCTCCAGGATCCCAACAGGGAGGACGTGGGACTGCCACGGAGAAGGCTTGGCCTCCCTCATGTGGTCCCTGCAGCCCAGGGAGGGCAGGTGAAGAGACAGCCTACTCCAGGACTAGAGGGAGCTGTGGGACCTCCTCCTAGAGCCCCTGGGAAGCTGTAAGTGGCTCCCAGGTGCTTGAAGAAGTTGAACCTGGCTCCCACAAGTAATCAGGGAGAGAGTGCTTGCAGAACTAGTCCCTTAATACCCAAGAGGAGATTTTGGAGTTAGGACACTGGCATTTGAGGGGGCCGAGCCAAGACGTCTCCTGCACTGAGCTGTGTGTCCTGGGGCAACTCGAAACTTCTCTGGGCCCTATTTCCTCTGCTTATAAGCAGGTCCCTCCTTGGAAACCCTTTGGAAAAGCGATGGCCTGTGATCCCTGGACAAAGCCGCCACTTCCCACTGACCTTTGTCTCCTTTCCCCAGGCTGAGATCACTTTCTCAGCCTCCCTTATCTCTCCCTTGGCTGCGTGGGAGGGAGAAACAGTCATGAGTGGGCTCTAGCCTCCAGGATGTGGCTGTGGGCCCCTAGGGCAAGGGAGGTGTCAGCCCTCTGAGTCACAGTGCAGCCAGGCTGGTGGGAGTGAGAGGCAGTTGGTAAACACATGTCTCGCCCCACCCCAGACACTGACAGTCACTCTCGCCAGTCCTTCACACACATTTACCAAGCACGTGCTCTGGACCAGGCTTTGTGCTGTGCGTGGAGCTCCTGGCTGCTGCTTAGAGGCAGCCTCCCTCCCACGCAGGCTCCCGGACCAGGCCCAGACAGGAGCCTGGGAGGCCACTTTGCCTCCACCAGCCCTTACTCTCCACACTACCTTCAGGCAGGACACGCAAGCTGAGACCTTCTTTCTGCAGCCCAGAGAGGAGCAGTTTCCTCCCCTCCTGTCCTCCACAGAGAGGAGGATCTGCTGTGCACTGCTGGACTCATTACTGGGGGCTCCATCTCTGGAGACTGTCACCTGCCCAGAGTCCCTCCCTGATGGCAGGACACAAAAGCAGAGGGGATTGAAGAAGGGAGGGGGAAAGACATCGGATGCTGCTAACCTAGCACCTGCCATGGGCCAGGCTGGGTGCTGAGCAATAGGAAAATTACAGGGACAAGGAGCCCCCCAGAGGGTAGGGCTTTCTGAGTTCATTCTCATCATTATTGCAGTCAGCACTTACTGAATATGTGCTATGTGGCAGACAGTGGCCTGGGCACCTTCCATGCAACGGCATGTGGCATCTCCGTGCTGGGGATGCTCCATCTGCCTCCCTCTCAATCCATTCTCCACCCTCCTCTCACCCTTTTGGGCTGCTCCCTGGCACTCTGGCTTCCAGCTGGGTTGACCAAAGGTACCAGCAGGAGATCAGAGAGAGGAAAGGATTTAGGTGTTTCTTCCCGGCTCCATCCCTGCTTCCAACCACTTCAGACCACTGTCTGGGGCCGTGGCTGCGTCCCCCATGAGTACAGCTCCTGCCACTCATGGCTTCTCTTGTTCTTCAGCTCCACATAAGGTGGCCAGCTCATCCTGATTTTCTCAGGACTGCCTGGCTTTAGCACTGCAAGTCCTCTCGGTCTTGGACAGTCTGAGAGTGTGGACCTGGCTCTAGGAGTGGTAGTGGCTTCCCACTATTGCTGGTCTCTGGCCTCTCCATCCCTGTTCCCATAGCCCTATCCACACCTCTGTAAGTAATCCTTTCATTAAAGTCAATTTGAGCCAGGCGCAGTGGCTCACACCTGTAATCCCAATACTTTGGGAGGCCGGGGCAGGCAGATCACTTGAGGTCAGGAGTTCGAGACCAGCCTGACCAACATTGGAAAAACCCCATCTTTACTAAAAATATAAAATTAGCCGGGAGTGGTGGTACATGCCTGTAGTCCCAGCTATTCGGGAGGCTGAGGCAGGAGAATCGCCTGAACCCAGGAGACAAAGGTTGTGGTGAGCCGAGATCTTGTCGTTGCACTCCAGCCTGGGCAACAAAAGCAAAACTCCATCTCAAAAGTAAATAAATAAAATAAAGTCAATTTAGCTCTCTCAGGTCCTCACTTCCAAGATAACAACGAAAAGAAGGAACAACGGTCACGCCAACAGGGGCCACAGCCACGTGCAGACTATCCGATGCACAAACCCCACCTGACACATGCCTGAGGGCAAGGCCATGAAGAAGGTCATCATCTGAAACATAGCAGAGGCCACTGCCATCAGGGACATTGCCAAAGCGAGTGTCTTGGACGTCTGGGTGCTTCCCAAGCTGTGTGTGAAACCTCATCACCATGTGAGGTGAGGCACCCACAGCAGGCCAGGCAGGAAGCAGACGCAGGAAGCCCAGAAGGACCCAACACCCATATCCCGATTCAGAACTGCAGGTGCCACTTGCAACCTCCGCCCAAGCCCATGTAAGGGGCTGAATCCCCCAGCACTAGAGAAAGACTCTCCCCCAGGGACAAAATAACACGGAAATCATACTTTCTTTAAAAGTCTATTTAATTGAACTATCTGGATGAATTGAGTTTCCTTCTGGGATCCTAGTGGCACGGTTGCCACACAGCCCTGTGAGGTACATACGCTTATTAATCTCTTTTTACAGGTGAGGTAACTGAAGAGGTCAAGCTGCTTGATCAAGGTCGCACCACTAGGACACAGCAGAGCTGGGATTCAAGCCTAGGAGTTGTAGCCACATCCTCACCGGCTCCTGTCTCCCTCATACAAAGCTGAAAAGCCTTCTTGCATGATTTGGAGGGAGAGATCCATGGAGCTGAGAAAAGGTCTGCCCCTCCCCCAAGCAAGGAGAGGCATAGTGACCTCCTGCAGCCCAGGCTATGGAGTTTCGGGTTGAGCAAGTTTCCACCACCTGGGTCTGGAAATCGAGAATAGGGAAAGAACAATTGCAGGTCCCCGCGAGGATGCTGGGGGTGGGTAGAAACGGCGATCCTCCCAGCCCCTCCTGGCACCCTGCCCTGACTACCACACTCCTGGCTTCCTGCAGAGCTTCCTGAAGGAGAGGAAGGAATAGAAGTTTCCAGCCTCATGTTTGGACTTGCCCAGGGATAAGATGAGAGCCAACAGATAAGGGGGTAGGGGCAGAGTTTGAGCCCCAAGTCTCCATCAGAGCCCCCAGGCACAGGCTGAGCACATCCTCATCCTGGGTACAGGAGTGCCAGGCTAATAGAGAAGCTGAGTCCCTGCCCAGAACCAGACAGACACAGAGCCTGGGACAGCAACAGGTGCAGCCAGACTGCCAGGGACAGGAAGGGCCCAGGAGGTTAGACGTGGGAATTAGAGCAAGTTTCTAAGAGGAGAAAAAATTGGTGCACAATCAGGAAGAAGGAGGAACAAGGAGGAAGTGGCTGCCCCCAGTCAGGACTAGAACCTCTTAAAACAGGCAGTTGGCCAGGTGCGGTGGACCATGCCTGTAATCCCAGCACTTTGGGAGGCTGAGGTGGGCAGATCACCTGAGGTCAGGAGTTCAAGACCAGCCTGACCAACATGGTGAAACCCCATCTCTACTAAAAATACAAAAAAATTAGCTGGGCGTGGTGGTGGGTGCCTATAATCCCAGCTACTCGGGAGACTGAGGCAGAAGAATCACTTGAACCCGGGAGGCAAAGGTTGCAGTGAGCCGAGATTGTGCCATTGCACTCCAGCCTGGGTGACAGAGTGAAATGCTGTCTCAAAAAATAATAATAATAATAATAAGCAGGCAATTAATGAGGAACTGAGCTACAAGCGCTAAGACATTAGTGGAGGTGGGGAGACGGAGGGCACCCCAAGGAGCACACTAGAGGGCTCGAAGGATCCCTTGATAGAGTGGCTGTTATATGGAGTGAGTGGCCTATAGGACACATTTGGACACAGATTGCCCTCCGAGGAGAGGAGGCTGGGGAGCCACACAGCTTTTGTTTTGCCAGGTGGGGTGTGCAAGCATTAGAGCATTCAGAACAACAGGCAGGGAGATTTTATTGATTTTTGCAGCATCCACTGTGGGCTGGCTTGGGCTGTGGGCAGTGGATACCGAGTTGGCCTTGCAGAGCCGGCTGATGCGGGGAGCAGGCCAAACACATTCAGGAAGGACATGGCTGCTGGGTCACTCAGTAGGTGATGGATGTCTTCAGACTTGACTCAACTGTCTTCTTCAGGATGGTGTGGCAGCTGGAGCCAGAGCTGGAGCCAGACACAGAGCAGGACCCCAAAACCGGGTCCTTCCCAGAGCCCAGGAGGATGCTGGAGCCTCCAATCATGATGCTGGTGCAGCGGGACCCAGAGCTGCCTTTGCCGCCACCGAGTCCACAGGTGCCCCCCAGGCCTCCACCAACTCCTCCAGACACGACAGCACTGCCTCCCACTGAGGCTGCCAAGAAACGCACGGGGTCAGAGCAGGGTCCTCAGTTCCCCAATCCCACCCTCAAAGCCCCCTGATACTCACAGATAGTGACCTGGTTGGGACACTCCCCAGACATCCTAGGGGAAAAGGCACAGGAGAAGGATGTGCTAAGAAATACTGCAAAGAATGCATCCCCACGCTCTTTTAAGCCCCTCAGAGCAGGTCACCCACCCTCTCGGCAGATAAAATCCAGTCCCCAACTTAAAATCCTTCTCTGCAGAGTTGCTTGCCCTTAGTGACTCACGATGTCAGGAAATCTCTCAAAATCCTCTTCAGCAAGCAGCTCGCTGTGTTGACTTCCCATCCTCCTCCCCCACCTCATATTCCCAGGTCCCTCCCAGCCTCCCTCACCTGTACTCCTCGCTCTCCAGCAGCCTGCGGTAGGTGGCGATCTCCACATCCAGGGAAAGCTTCGTGCTCATCAGCTCCTGGTACTCACGCAGCAGCTGGGCCAAGTTCTTCTTGGCCATCCTCAGAGCGGCCTCCAACTCATCCACCTTGGCCTGAGCATCCTTGAGGGCCAGCTCCCCGTGCTGCTCGGCATCAGCAATGGCGCCCTGCAGGCTGGCATTCTGGAAGTGGGGTGGAAATGAGCAAGAAAGTGGCTGTAAGTTCAACATGGCCTCCCAAAGCACCCACCGTGGATATCACTTGATGCCTGGGGCTGATCATAATCTCATGAGCTCAAATTTATCCGTGGCTGTCTGTACCAACACCACCCCTGCAACAGGCTCCACCCATTCTAAGGAAAGGTATTGCTTCCTTCACTTCTTTACCTCCTGCAGTGGGTTGAAGAGTATCCCCCAAAACTTTCATGCCCACCCAGGACCCCAGAATGTGATCTTATTGGAAGTAGGCTCTTTACATGATTATATCATACCATATTTAGGGTGAGCCCTAAATCCAATGACTGGTGTCCTTATGAATAGAAGAGGGAACACAGAGACAGACACAGAGAGAAGAGCTCCTCAGAAGAGAGAGGCCGAGATCAGAATGTTGCAGCAATAAGACAAAAAATGCCAAGGAGCTCCTGGAGCCTGCAGAAACTAGCAAGACCCAGGGAGGACTCCTCCCGCTGCACCTTCAGAGAGAGCACGGCCCCGCTGACACCTTGATTTCAGACCTCAAGGCTCCAGGACTGTGAGAGGTTACATTTCTGTTGCTTTAGGCCACCCAATTTGTGGTGATTTGTCGCGGCAGCCGGGGGACACTAGTACACCTCCTACACCACCTCCCCAAGTGCTCTTTTCCTATATCTCCCCACCCCCAACCCTCGGCACTTTACCAGAGTCTCTCCCAGGGTGCTTAGAGCTCTTCCTGTACCATGGATCACCATCTACAAGGCTCCTCCTGAGGGCCATCACAGTTCTTCATTTTTTTCAGATAGTCCCATTTCAAATACTTTGTCCTGTTGTCAGAATACATCAAACCATGTGCCTCAATTTTGGGATTAAAAAATATCATCTCAGCCAGGCGCAGTGGCTCACGCCTATAATCCTAGCACTTTGGGAGGCCGGGTCGGGTGGATCACGAGGTAAGGAGTTCAAGACCAGCCTTACCCACATGGCAAAACCCCATCTCTACTAAAAATACAAAAATTAGCCAGGCGTGGTGGCACATGCCTATCTATAATCCCAGCTACTCAGGAGGCTGAGGCAGGAGAATTGCTTGAACCCAGGAGTCAGAGGTTGCAGTGAACTGAGATAGCACCACTGCACTCCAGCCTGGGCAACAGAGCAAGACTGCATCAAGAAAGAAAGAGAAAGAGAGAGAGAGAAGAAAGAAGGAAAGAAGAAAGAAAGAAAGAAAGAAAGAAAGAAAGAAAGAAAGAAAGAAAGAAAGAAAGAAAGAAAGAAAGAAAGAAAGAAAGAAAGAAAGGAAGGAAGGAAGGAAGGAAGGAAGGAAGGAAGGAAGGGAAGGAAGGGAGAAGAAAGAATCTCTTTACTTAAAATAAAAAGCTAGAGGAAGGATGAAATCCCTATCTTATTAGCCTTACAGTTGATTTGCCCTCACATCTGACTCAGGAAGGAAGGAATTACCTAAAGGCTCTCATTATTCCATTCCCACTCTGTGGACAGAAACATAATCTCTACTCTGTAGATGAAGAAACAGAGGCTCAGAAAGATGAGTGGCAGAACTGTGACCCTAACCCACTTGGGCCTGCACAGGGGAGCCCAGTTCATCATGTTTGTGCAGGAAAAGGAGCAGGAGACAGTGCTATAGCCACAGGAGTGATTCTCTCAGGGAGGCACATTGCTGTGTGAGGAGCTGTGATTCCCAGGCCTGGGTACCCAGTACACACTCCAGAGTGCTGCCACTGGACTCTGAAGACCACATGCTTCAGAACCAGCTGGGCAACCTCATTTAAAAAGCAGATTTCTGGGCCCCATTCTCAGAGATTCTGACTCCTCAGCTCTGCCAGGAGGCCCAGGAATCTGCATCTTAACAGCCACTGCAGAGGATTCCAAAGCAAGGGGTCCAAATTTGTTGGTCAAACAGTGGCAACAAATTGAGTAGAGGACCCATCACAGTCATCTCAGCCTCTCATTGCAATTAAGAGCCAGAAGGATAGTTTGGGATGAAGTGTGGGTTCTGGATGCTCCAAGAACCCTCCAGGAGGGCTTTGCTTGGGAGTCAAGGGACCTCATGTGACTTTCGAATCAGTCTGTAGTGCTTGAGGAAATGGCCTGACTCTGTGGTCTCTGCTCTCCACCCTCCATTGATCCCCAAATTGATCTTTGGGTTTAGGAAATATGAGTGCAAGGATATATTACAGTTTGAGAATTCATAAACACTTCACATCTAGAAGTGAGGTCTCTAGCCCTCGGGAGGAGCAGGAAACCCTCCCTCCTCTTGTCAACCCCTCCCTCTATTTCTGACCCTTGTAAAACTACCTAAGGAGAAGTTAGCCCCACCCTGCTGCCCACCTCACCTACTCTCTGAGGCCCTGACTCCCAACTTCCCCAACAGGGCACCAGGACCTTCAGTATTTGACCTTAAAGTCCCTGCTGGGCTTGAGAAGTAAGAGTCAAAAGAAGAGATGAGATGTGGGCTGGGCGCGGTGGCTCATTTGCCTGTAATCCCAACACTTTGGGAGGCCGAGGCAGGTGGATCACCTAAGGTCAGGAATTCGAGACCAGCCTGGCCAACACAATGAAACCCCGTCTCTACTAAAACTACAAAAATTAGCCAGGCGTGGTCATGGGTGCCTGTAATCTCAGCTACTCGGGAGGCTGAGGAAAGAGAATCGCTGGAACCTAGGAAGCAGAGGTTGCAATGACCCAAGATTGCGCCATTACACTCCAGCCTGGGCTGACAACAGCAAGACTTGGTCTCATAAATAAATAAATGAAAAATACGTGGCTAGATGCAGTGGCTGGCGCCTGTAATCCCACCACTTTGGGAGGCCAAGGTGGGCAGATCACTTGAGATCAGTAGTTTGAGACCAGCCTATCCAACATGGTGAAACCCCATCTCTACTAAAAATACAAAAATTAGCCAAGTATGATGGCTGGTGCCTGTAATCTCAGCTACCTGGGAGGCTGAGGCAGGAGAATCACTTGAACCTAGGAGGCAGAAGTTGCAGTGAGCCCAGATCGCGCCACTGCACTCCAGCCTGGGCAACGGAGTAAGACTTTGTCTCAAAAATAAAAAGTAAAGAACCGAGAGATGAATTAACTGTCTCCCCAAGGGGCTGAAAGCAAGATGTACACCTGGACATAGACTACAATGCTATCAGGCCCTCCCCAACACCAGGGGTGTGCAGTGCAGTGGCACTGTCCCACAGAAGCCAACAAGCGGCTAGAAGTCACAGCAGGAAGGCTGAATTCACCCTAGATGGGGCTTGAAGTTCTCTTCTCCCCAAATTATTCAAAGCTCCAGCCAGTTATCAAGGTCCTTGACACAAACCCACTGGCAGCCCTGACCAGAGAGAGAGAAGCTAGGAACTGGGGAGTGAGTTGAAGGCATGAAGGCAATGAGAAGACTTTTGGGGGGTTCTGGGAATCTACCTGCTTCTTGAGGTTCTCAATCTGACTCTGCAGCCTCTGAATCTCTTGGTGCAGCTGAGAGATCTCGACTTTGGTTTCCTGAATGCTGTTCCCATGAATCTGGGCAGATACCTGAAGCTCCCGGTACTGATGGGGAAACAGAGGAGACACCGTTAGTTGAGAAGATCACCACCTCTGACCATCTCGCCATGTTTGGAATGCCACCTCTCACTTCCTTATCTGGAGTGTGTGTTAAGTGTCTGCAGCCAGGACACGGTGGGATGTGCTCCTAGAAGTCCAAGCTTACCTCCCACAGCTCCCCTGTCTCGCCTCCCTCCTGCGGGGAGAAATGCCCCTGCCCACCCAGCCCCAGACCTTCAGGGAGGTAACTGGAACTACCCCAATGGAATCGAGGTGGATGACCACCCTCAAGTGGGGGCATGGAGATCCAGCCACTTCCAGCATGGAGCTGCCCCCCAGGTCCCACCACCTTGGTCTGGAACAGGGCCTCAGCCTCAGTCTTGCTGGTCCGGGCTATCTCCTCGTACCGGGCGCGGACCTCGGTGATGATGCTGCTGAAGTCCAGGTGGCGGTTGTTGTCCATGGACAGCACCACAGATGCGTCGCTGTCCTGGTTCTGGAGCTGGGCCAGCTCCTGCCGGGAAGACAGACTCAGTGTCCACCCACCCCCAGCTCCCTATCCCCTTGAAGCCTAGCACAGGTGAGCAGGATGATGAATTTCTGCCTACACGCCATTGCCCCCATTCATGCCAGGTGGCATTGAGTATGCCCTGCCCACCTTGGGACTCAATCTCCTCATTCAAAAACGAGGGTCATATGAGGTGGTCTTTGAGGTCTCTTGCAACTTGGACATTAATGGAAAATGGCCTGCAAGGCCCAAAATCACCCAGCCTCCATCACTCCTCAGAGTTCTTCTTTTTTTTTTTTCTGAGATGGTGTCTTGCTCTGTTGCCCAGGCTAGAGTGCAGTGCCGCGATCTCAGCTCACTGTAACCTCCACCTCCCCAATTCAAGCAATTCTTCTGCCTCAGCCTCCCTAGAAGCTAGGATTACAGGTGCATGCCATCACGCCCAGCTAATTTTTGTATTTTCTCTAGAGATGGGGTTTCACCAGGCTGGTCTCAAACTCCTGACCTCAGGTGACCTGCCTGCCTCAGCCTCCCAAAGTGCTGGGATTACAGGTGTGAGCCACCTCGCCCAGCCCTCCCCAGACCTCTTATCACACTTCTCTCTCTTGCTCCAACTGCTCTGGCCACAGTGGCCTTCCTACATTTCCTCAGACCACATGCTCCCGTTGTGGGCTGCAGCCACTGCCCAGAACCCCAGAAACCCACCTGCACGGTGCGCTTCCTCATCTCCAAATCTTTGCTCAGATTCTCTCTCCTAAACAAGGTCTATTCTGGCCACACAATTTGAAATCGCCACCCGCTCCATGTTCCCAATCCTCCTTTCCCTGTTCTCATTTTCCTTTTTCCATGGTGTTGATCGCCTTCTAACATACTATATAATTTCCTTATTTCCTTATACCTTATAATTTCCTTATTCACTAAGCAACTAAGTCTGTTCCTCATTGCCTGTCTCCCACTAGAAAGCAAACTTGGGATTTTTGTCTGGTTATTCCTTGATGTATCTCCAGGGCCTAGCAATTCACATAGCAAGTTTTCAGCAATTGATTGTAGAGTGACTGAATGACCCAGAATCTAAGCCACCCTAACAGACTTCCCCTCCTGGCCACTCTCCCCATGGCCACAGGGAGCCTGCCCACCCAGTCCCCTCTCTTGGCTCTCGCCTGCCCTTTGTAGAGCCTCACTTCTTCATACAGACGCTTCAAGAAGCAGATGTACTCCCTCAGAGTTTCCAGCTTGCCCTCCAACTCCATCTTGCTCAGGAAAACCCCATCCACATCCTGGAGACAGGGGGAAAGAAACCATGTAACCCCCTCTTCCCCTTTGGGGCCCTTTGGGGCTCAGGAATTCTGTTGATGGACTGCTCAACACCCATCCACCACTGCCTCCAGAGACCCTCTCCTTCCTCCTCCAGCCCCACCCTGTCCCGCTCTCTCCTTTGTCCCACATTGACCCAACATCGCCTCCAGGAAGTCTTCCCTGATTAATTGTAGCCAGTTCTGCTTCTTCCTCTCCCTCCCTGCCCTCTCCTGCAGTGACATCAGAGCTTGTCAAGCAGTCGTTAGTCAGATCTTATCTTGGGGTCCCTGTGTCTAGGCAGATGTCCTATTTCCCCAGGGGACCCCTGCAGGCAGAATGATAGCCTGTCCTAAATCAGGACCTCCCACACTTTCCCTCCCAGCTTAGGGCTAGGCTCCATGCACTGTGGATGCTCAGGATATAAGTGGAGCACTGGCCCCCACCCTCACCTTCTTGAGGACCACAAAGTCATTTTCAAGTGTGGTGCGCCTGTGGGCCTCCTCCTGGTACCTGCCAAATAAATAGAAAAGGATGCAGTTCGAGGCTCCACGGTCAGAGCCAATTACCCCATCTCCAAGCATGACCTCCCTGAAAAGGACTTCTTGCCTTAGAACGCCCCAAAACAGGACAGCAACCAGCCCTTCTCCTTTCCTGCCATGTCCTAGCTGTGTCTCTCTGCCACTCTTTCAGCCCTCGTCCTTGTCATGACGACAGCCACATTGTTCAGTTTGTAAGGCACATTCAGGTACCTTTTCTCATTTGCTATGCACACCCATCACTGGAGGCAAACATTTGGGGCTTTATTAGAGAGATTAGACAATTTGACGAAGACCCCACAGATGACTAGGTAAGACAAAGCAGACCCAACCCAGGTCTCCTGCCCCAATCCTGGGCTCCTTCCAGACCCTTCCTTCCTCCACCTCACATTCCATTGTCCCAACCGTCCTGGGAGGTCAGAAGGGCGAGTGACATTTCCCAAGTTTACAGAAGGGAAACCAAGGCTGGGAGAGATGAGATGCCTTAACCAGGTCACACAGCTACCCCTCACTCACAGTCACCCCAACCCAATCACCCTATTAGTCCAGGGCTCTCTCCACTCCACCAGACGACCTAGGCGTGGAACCCAGAACCACAGCCCATCTGTGAATCGTGTCTTGGGTCTGAGGATGCCCCACTAAATCGATTTCCTTCCATCTCTGGAACCAGAGAACATCTGAATCACTTTAGCCCACAGCCTGCTGAACAGGAATTTCTCAAGGAAAAAAAGCCACTGGGGCACATTGTTTAAATAAGCCCTTCCCAGCCTTGACCAGAAACACGGGCCCTCGTAGCTGGGGTGTGTAAGACATTGGTCTCCCTGCCCTTCCTCTGGGGTTCTCCAGACCTGGGTAGGGGCTGCGGAATCTCCTTTACCTGTAGCAGGTGGGCACCTGAGAGGCTGGGGAATGGGGACATAGAGGGTAGAGGGGAGGCCAGTCATGTGCCTCTGGATGCTCAGCATGTGGGACACCCCCTGGCTGACAGACCCAATCTGAGTCCTCCCAGACCCCACCCACACCGCATGGGGAAATTTCTGTGTGCCTACTTGGACTTATACTCCTCCTCTTGGTCCCGGCAGGCCTTCAGCTCTGCATCCAGAGCCCCTCGTTCTCCCTGGAGCTGCTCCAGCTGCTTCCTGAGCTGGGCCAGACAGGCCTCAAAGACAGGCTCCAGGCCCTGCGGGCGGCCTCTCACCCCCTGCTGTTGCAGCAGGCACCACTTGGTTTCCAGGACCTTGTTTTGCTGCTCCAGGAACTGCACCTGTAGCACAGAGGATCCCTGAGGCTCCGGGGACTCCCTAGGCAAAGCCTCCGGAAAGCAAAGCCTGAGGGACCCTCCCGTCAGCCTCACATTTCCCCTGCCTCCCAGCCCAGCCTGGGCAGGGGGAGCCTTGTGACCTTCATGACACTCCGAACACACCAAAATAACTGGACAGACTAATGGGGAGGGTTCTTCCCCCTGCTGACTGGCCATTCTCTATCCCTGAGCCCCAATCATGGAACAACAGGGTCTCTGCACAGCCAGAGAGAGTCCTGTTAGACCACAGGAGGGACTTCCCTGCTGCAGACGTCATTAGGAAAGTGGAAGAAGGAGGCCAAACTTCCCATCCCAAGTCCATCCACAGCAGCTCCTCCAAGGGAGGCACAGAGACAGGGGCTGGGCTGAGTTGACCCTCACCTTGTCAATGAAGGAAGCAAACTGGTTGTTGAGGGTTCTGATCTCCTGGGTCTCCTGCGTCCGCACCACCCGGAACTGGGGGTCAATCTCCATCTTCAGTGGGGTCAGCAGATTCTGGTTGATGGTCACTTTTTGGATGCCCCCCGGAGGGCACAGGGAAAGTCCAGGCCCACCACTCTGCTCCCCAAACCTTCCCCCTGACCCCCAGGTGCTCCAGCGAGAGCCCCTCAGGCACCCCCCAAAGGAATTAAGGCTCCTGCTGCTGAAGCCAACACTGCTGCAGCCCCTTGAACAAGTGGAACAGGCTGAGCGAGTGCTGAAGCCCCTCTGGGCCCGGCACGGGGAGAGAGGCATGGCAGAGACAGGCAGTCACACAGCTGCAGACCAACAGACGGATTGTCAAGGTGTGTGCGTTTCTGCCCTGGGGCCCCAGCACGAGACTTTTATCCGCTCCTGTACCTGGGCTGGGCCTTGGAGAGCAAGATGCTCTTGACCTGACTGTGTCTGTCACTTGGCTCCAGCTGACTTACTCTGACATGCCTGGAGAACAAGTGTCCGGCATGTGCAGAGCCAAAAGAGAGGGAGACCCAGACCCTGCCCTCGGAGCTCCCGGGCTGGTGGAGAAATAGGCATCCCCAAAGACAAGGAAGCAGGAAGGAAACTGGGACTTCAGTGCTGAGGGACAGGGAGGGATGGCCCAAGCAAAGCCACTGAGGCCATTCCGGGAAGGCTTCCTGGAGGAAATAGGGAAGCAGCGGGAGGTTGCAAAGGAAAGAAAGCTAGAAGGGGTTCACAGGAAGCCTCAGAGTGCCCTGGATTCTCAGAGAGAATCCGCCTCAAGGAGCTGGAGAAGGAAGGCCCTTGCAGTGCCACAAAGGGAGGAGGTTAATGGAGGTGTTATTGCCATCGTTGGCTAAAAGACACTCCAGATTTGGAAATGAAACAGAAAAACAGGGTTTCCAAGTCCCTCCTCTTGCCCAACCCAGCAATCATCCATGAGCCACCACCCCACTGAAACCAGGTATCTCCATCCAGGATCACATGGGACAGCGCGTTTCTGACCCAGCCTGTGGTTCTGTTCCTTCCACAAGTACTTGGGGTCAGGCCCATCCACCTGCCACCAGGCTCCACTTCCTTGGGTTACAAGTCAGAACCACCACCCAGGCTCCAAAATGAACTGTGCACTTAGGGCCAGGCACAGTATCTCATGGCCATAATCACAGCACTTTGGGAGGCTGAGATGGGTGGACCACTGGAAGTCAGGAGTTCGAGACCAGCCTGGCCAACATGGTGAAACCCCATCTCTACTAAAAATACAAAAATTAGTCAGCTGCCTAGGAGGTTGAGGGAGGAGAATTGCTTGAACCCAGGAAGCAGAGGTTGTAGTGAGCCAAGATTGTGCCACTGCACTCTAGCCTGGGGAACAAAGCAAGACTTGGTCTCAAAAAAAAAAAAAACCAATGGGCATTTAGAAAAATACTCCTGACAGGCATGGTGGCTCATGCCTCTAGTCCCAGCACTTTGGAAAGCCAAGGCAGGTGGATCATTTGAGGTCAGGAGTTTGAGACCAGCGTGGCCAACATGGTAAAACCCCATCTCTAATAAAAATACAAAAATTAGCCGAGTGTGGTGGTGGACGCCTGTAATTCTAGCTACTTGGGAGGCAGAGGCAGGAGAACTGCTTGAGCGTGGGAGACAGAGGTTGCAGTGAGCCAAGACTGTGCCACTGCACTCCAGCCTGGCCAACAGAGCAAGGAAGAAAGGAGGAAGGAAGGAAGGAAGGAAGGAAGGAAGGAAGGAAGGAAGGAAGGAAGGAAGGAAGGAAGGAAGGAAGGAAGGAGGGAAGGAGGGAAGGAGGGAAGGAGGGAAGGAGGGAAGGAGGGAAGGAGGGAAGGAGGGAAGGAGGGAAGGAGGGAAGGAGGGAAGGAGGGAGGGAGGGAGGGAGGGAGGGAGGGAGGGAAGAAGAGAGGAAGAAAGGAAAGGAAGAAACTCCTAAGGGACTGGGAGCAGAAACAGGACATTTGGGGTTCCCCACAGGACAGTCTCTGCCTCTGGCCTGAAAGTCTGGTGGGTGGAGGAGCACTCTTGAAATCTGCTATTTCAGTACAACCTCCCTGCAGTGGCAGGACTCCTGGAAGGAAGGCGTCCAGTAGACTCCACTTAAGCTCTTCCACCACTCGCCGGCAGAATTGGACCACCCTAATTTGGGAGAGTATCTCAAATGTCTTATTTACATGGCAAGGGAGCGATTTCTCCCTATCCCCCTTCCCTTTTCTAGAGCCTGGTACATTCGCAAGCAAGTTACATTGCCTTTGACTATGCGACTCAAAGCAAGGACGAACAGGCTCAGAATAACAAACACTCAAGGGATGTGCTATGAGGAAGTCACTCTCAGCAATTTGAACAATCCTTCAAATACTCCACCCAAGGCCAGATAACAGTGAGTGTACCTCTCCTCTCTCCAGAGGATTAAAAGCCCCTTCCTCCTTCCTCTGGCCCCAACCGGCAGCACGCCTGAATAAAACTAAATGGCAGGTGACCTCAAGTGGAAGAAGAGGCAGGACCTTCAGTGGGGGGACCAAACGAGTTCAAGAAGCAAGGGACGAGGTGAGGAAGAGAAGAGGAGAAAAAAGATCCAGGAGGAGAATTAGGGGCACTAAGGAGAGGGGAGGCAATCTGGAGCAGCCCCGGAGTCCAGAAGAGTGCTGGGAAATGCACTGAATTCCACCGAGAAATCGACACACCTCCAAGCCCCACCCGCTGCAGACCACTGTGCAGAAGCGAGGCTTTGTGCCTGCTTTCCAGACCCCACAAATGTGCTTGAGAAAGACCTCCGTACACTGAACTCTACCATCCCTCCCTCTCAGGATTAAGGGTGGAGGACAGAGGTCACATTTGGGGATGGGGCCAAATCTACCTCCATGGAATTTCCCCGAATTTGTAATTTTAGAGAATATAGAGCCAGAAGGGCACTTCAAGGTAATCTGGGTAGATGATTTTGTTTTACACACGAGGACCGTGAAGCCCCATAGGTATGGGGCGGGGCATAGAGACTGTATGCTCTTGGGTAACCTAAAAGATTGTGCTAGGTGACCTCTAAGTCTGCTCTGGCCAATCTCTCTGTGATCTCGGGGACTTGCTCAAGGCCACCCACAGAGCTCCTCAGGCTGGAGGCACCACCTGAACCCAGCTCAGACCACTGCCCTGTGGAGCAGCCCACAGTGAACCTCCTCCTGTTCCGCATGCCCACCCTTCAAACTTTCTAAGACAGCACCACTAAACACTGAATCATAGCTCCGTAATGTATGTCCTGTCCACCCCTCTATCCAGCTCAGGGTCTGGCATCCACCAGGCATCAATAAATATTTGTTTAAAGAGATGTATTTTTATCCACCACCATTATACCCAGGGACCTTGCAGAATCCCCAGATTTGCAATGCCGCTGTAACAGATGCTGCCCCTACTTAGAAATAATTCCGCTGCTTAGAAAGACAGTCATGCAGTGATGCAGAGAATGACAAACAGTCTGGAGTTGGAACCAGTCCCCTCAGCAGCCAAGTGACTTGACCCTGGACACAAAAGTGCACAGAGATCCCAATTCATGCAGCAGCAAGAGTATAATTGGCTCACACCATGGACTTCATATATAATCCTGCAGTGCCGTGGCTCTAGTGGGTTACATCTTTCCTCAGTTTCCCGTGCTCCCGGTTAGCCATTCTCAACCACACCTCATGCTCGGCAGCCTCTCCCTACCTGGTCCCAAGTCAATAGGAAAGTCCTCTGCCAGCAAAACTTTTTCTTTTTTTTTTAAGACAGGATCTTGCTCTGTTGCCCAGGCTGGAGTGCAGTGGCACAATCTCTGCTCACTGCAGCCTCAACTTCCCAGGCTCAAGCTATCCTCCCACCTCAGCCTCCCAAGTAGCTGGGACTACAGGTGTGCACCACTGTGCCTGGCTAATTTTTGCATTTTTGGTAGAGATGTGGTTTCGTCTTGTTGCCCATGTTGAACTCCTGGTTTTGAGTGAACCACCCGCCTCCGCCTCCCTAAGTGCTGAGATAACAGGCATGAGCCGCCGCTCCCAGCCTCTCATCACAGCTTCTTGTAGCTTTCCTGTGGCCCCTTCTCTCACCATCCCACCCTAAGTTCACCCTTGGCCACAGCCACAACTCTCCAGCCTTCCTCTCTAAATAATTGCTCTCAAGCCTGTTCTTGCTTGCGCCGTCAATCTTTTCACCCAAAAGCCATTTATTTATTTATTCAACAACATCTGGTTGAGCACACACCATATTTCAAGCTCTGTGCTGAGAGTTAGAAATTTACCTGAGACCAAGCCCTAGCCACTGAAGTAAGACAGGCCTTAGAGTCTGTTAGGGAAACAGATATGAAACAAATCTTTAATTGTACTTATGATAGGGAGAGAAAGGTATAAGGCACAAAAAAGGACTAACCTAGTTTATCCCCTAATTTATTCTCAAACACTCCAGGAACACTCCAGCCTCAGGGCTTTGGCGCTCCCTGTGTCCTCTCCCTGAAATGCTCCTCCCCAGATATCCTCCTAGCTTGCTCCCCGTCTCCTTCTGGCTGTCATCCACCTTCCCTGGCTGCCCCAGACCAAAACTGCAACCCCGAGACCATCCCTCCTTT
The DNA here is from genome assembly GCF_049354715.1 of Callithrix jacchus. Classification (NCBI taxonomy): domain Eukaryota; kingdom Metazoa; phylum Chordata; class Mammalia; order Primates; family Cebidae; genus Callithrix; species Callithrix jacchus. The sequence continues at coordinate 66,692,971 of NC_133510.1, read as the reverse complement.
GCCACTCTTCTCCCCTTCCCTGCTTTCTTTCTACTTGGCATCTATCACTTCCTCACGCACCGTGTATTATACTCACTCCTTCTGTTTGCTAGCTTTCCTGCACTAGAATTGAGTTCCATGGGGACAGGGATATGGTCTTTGGCTTCCCTCTGTATCCTCTGTACTTAAGAACGGTGCCTGGCAGCCAATAGGTACATAGCTTGGTACATGTTAGTTGAATGAATGAATCCTCATTCAGTTTCATCTTAGTGATTTCCTGCCAATCTCTGGAGATCCTTCTGATTATCAATTCTCTTCTCTGAAACAATAGTCATCGCCTGCAACCTGCTCACCCAAGCTGGGAGCATCCCATTCATTTGGGAAACATGGTTTCATTACTCTATGAGCACATGAATGTGTGTTATTGAACATCTACTTTGGCTGAAGTGATACAAGAGATACACAGTGCATCAGCCGCCTCCCAGCCTGAAGGGGTGTCCAGTCCCATGGAAGACACACACATGAGCACAGAAACCAGGAGGGGGAAGGAGCTGAGAGGGTCTGTCCTGATTGCCAGTTGGCATGTTGGTGTGGCGGAGTGGGGGGGTCCTATTGCTCCAGGGGCCTGGTCTTGAAGAAAAACAAGGACAGGGCCCCGTGGTGTGCTCTTCTTAGAAACCCTTCCTCTGTTTGGGAATCGACCCAGCTATACTTTTCCCCACACCCCACTTTTCCATCTTGCCTTCAAGAACATCAGAAAATTTGTCAAATGTCTCATTCAATCCCAGAGAGCCTCTGTCTGACCTACAATAACTATCAAGATAACATTTTCACCGAGCGCCACGGCTCATGACTGTAACCCCAGCACTTTGGGAGGCCAGGCAGATGGATTGCTTGAGCTCAGGAGCTCAAGACCAGCCCAGGCAACATAGCAAAACCCCTATGAAAAATACAAAAATTAGCCAAGTGTGGCTGCACATCTGTGGTCCCCGCTACTAAGGAGACAGAGGTGGAAGGATGTCTTGAGCCCAGGAGGCGGTGGTTGCAGTGAGCCAAGACGGCACCACTGCATGCCAGTCTGGGCCACAGAGCCAGGCCCTGTCAAAAAAAAAAAAGATAACAGCCAGGCACGGTGGCTCACACCTGTAATCCCAGCACTTTGGGAAGCCAAGGTGGGCGGATCACGAAATCAGGAGATTAAGACCATACTGGTTAACACAGTGATACCCTGTCTCTACTAAAAATACAAAAATTTAGCCGGGCATGGTGGTACACACCTGGAGCCTCAGCTACTTGGGAGGCTGAAACAGGAGAATCACTTGAACCCGGGAGGCAGAGGTTGCAGTGAGCCGAGATCACACTACTGTACTCCAATCTGGGCAACAGAGTGAGACTCATCTCAAAAAAAAAAAAGAAAAGAAAACATTGTCAGTGAGCTATTTAATCCAAAGATAAAACAATAAATGGGGCCTACATAATAGGCCTGGTTCTCAGAAGTTCTGTATAGTAAGCGTTTAGTGCTTACATTTACACTCCAACTTTAAAGTGTTTAACGCTGACAACCCTATGGAGTAGGTGCGTCATTATCACCATCTTACGGAAGGGGAAACTTACAGAAAGCGGCACAGAGAGAACAATATGGTAAGCGGCAGAGCCAAGATTTGGACACATGCTGTGGGCTCCAGAGTCTGCACTTTACCACCACACTGTGCTCCTCTCAGAGACCCAGGAATGTCAGTGTTAAAGGACACCTTAGCCAACCGAAGCCCAGAGAAGTGGAGTGATGTACCTCAGGTCACACAGCAGATCCTAAACTGAAACTCACCCCTCAGCAATCATTCACTCAATGTTTAGTAAGCATCACCAGGTGCCAGGCACCACGGGAGCCCAGGTTCAATGAAGAGGAATCCAAGTCTCTGCACTGAAGGAACTTGCAGTCTGGTAAGGGAGAGAGGCAGGGTTTGGGAACTGGGGAACCTACCTGAAAACCAGAAAGGGCAAAAGAATGTTGCGGGCACCAATACAGAGATGGTGGAGGGCTGGGGGTTTTCTTAAAGCAGGAGCAGCAGGCATTCTTATTCTTGGCATGCTCCAGAAAAAAAAAACAAAAGTCAACTCCTGGGGTCTAGAGCCTTCCATCACAAAGGTTGCAGAGTGTAAGCTGGGAGGTGGGCACAAAGCTACCCCAGGGCCAAGAGGACGCTGCTCCACCCACACACATTCAGGTCCCCTGGCTTTCACAGGCCAGGGAAGGGCTTGGCGACTGTCGTGTTGTTTGAGAGAGACTGCGCAGGAAAGGCTGCCGTGTCCTGCCCCCATCTCTGGTCAGCCTCCCCTCCCTTACCACGGACACCCAGTGACTTCCCTCATCCAGGAGCCATGGAAGCGTCTCTCAGTCTTTGGCTTTTGCAGCTGAGAAGCGCATGCCGAATTCTAACCCAGGATATCGTGACTACCCTGAACATCAGTCATTCGCATCCAACCTTTACCATCAGGCCGCATCGACATTCCATAGGTATTATGAGGTACTGAACATTTTTCTTTAAATCTTATCTTGACCCTAAGCAATAACAGCCTTGAAATCTTGGCTTCTGTGTGCTAATGCTCTAATTCATCTTCAAATAAAACATAACTATTAGGCCAGGCAAGGTGGCTCACACCTATAATCCCAGCACTCTGAGAGGCCGAGGTGGGTGGATCATAAGGTCAGGAGTTCCAGACCAGTCTGACCAACATGGTGAAACCCTGTCTCTACCAAAAATACAAAAATTAGCCAGGTGTGGTGGCAGATGCCTGTAATCCTAGCTATTCAGGAGGCTGAGGCAGGAGAATTGCTTGAAGCCGGGAAGCGGAGGTTGCAATGAGCTGAGATCATGCCACTTCACTCCAGCCTCGGCGACAGAGCGAGACCCTGTCTCAAACAAAAAACACAACTATTAAAATATAAGACATTTGTCTTTGTGCCATCTGAGTCCATCTGTGTCCCTTCAGTGGCTTACACGGTACCCTCGAGGAAGGGCCTCAACTTCCTCCAAAGCCAGGAAGGACAAAGACGAATGTGGCTATTTCCTGACGGCTAGCACCTCTCTTGGCCCATCAGGCAAGAGAGAAAAGAGGGAACAGATTACAGAGTGCACCCCTTCTCTGCCCCATATTCAGGCAGAGCACACTCTGACATTCTCTGCCCCGGTACCCTCCTGCCTGCTGGGCTGTGGCAGGTAGCCCCCGTTTCCCTCACTGAACTGGCAGTGAAGGAAGGTGGCACCCACCTAGGCAATGGGCTCACTGCAACAGGGAAAGTGTGCCCCACAGGTAAGCCAAGATGCTGTCTCTGCAGCCCCTCCATGCCCAGGTAGAGAGGCTGCAATGCCCACAAGGAGGGCAATCCTAAATCAGAGACCTTGAAGAGAAAGGATTAGCAAAACATTGCCTGGGAGTCCAGAAGTGAAGTATTTGTCTCCAAGTTCCAAGGTGAGGGTGGCAGTGAGGGACAGTGCCAAATTTTGGAATAATAATACCCCACTTACCCATGGTGGCTAACATGATCATGTTCTACAGCACACTTTTAAAAATACTATTGGGAGTCGGACATGGTGGCTCATGCCTGTAACCCCAGCACTTTGGGAGGCTGAGGCGGGCAGACCACAGGTCAAGAGATTGAGACCATTCTAGCCAACATGGTGAAACCTCGTCTCTACTAAAAATACACAAATTAGCTGGTCCTGGCAGCACATGCCTATAATCCCAGCTACTCAGGAGGCTGAGGCAGGAGAATAGCTTGAACCCGGGAGGCAGATGCAGTGAGCCGAGACCGTGCCGCTGCACCTCCAGCCTGGCAAGAGCACAAGACTCCATCTCAGAAGTTCTACTAGGGCCTGCTGTGGTGGCTCACGCCTATAAACCCAACACTTTGGGAGGCCAAAGAGGGCAGATCACTTGAGGTCAGAAGTTCGAGACCATACTGGCCAACATGGTGAAATCTTGTCTCGACTAAAAATACAAAATTAGCTGAATGTTGTGGCCCAAGCCTGTAATCCCAGCTATTTAGGAGGCTGAGGCAGGAGAATCACTTGAACCCTAGAGGCAGAGGTTCCATTTAGCTGAGATCACGCCACTGAACTCCAGCCTGGGCGACAGAGTGAGACTCTGTCTCAAAAAAGTAAATAAATAAAAATAAAAATGCCACTGGGAACTCTCCGAGTGGGAATCACTGTGTGGGCCTGTGCAGATCCGTCACCTTCTTTTATCCTCACCACAGTCTGAGATGTGGGTATCATTTTTCCTCTCTCTACAGACACAGAAACAAAGTAATTGTCCAAGATCTCAAAGATGAAAAGAGGCCAAGTGAGGATGAGAGCTCGGATCTTCTAAACTTATACAGCCCCAGTAGACTTCTCGGGAACACTGCACAGCCTCTGAAACGCCTTCATGCAGTTCAGACATGGATGTGTACGTGTCTCCTATATAACACAGAGAACCAGAAGCTTTCCTGGTGCTGGGGGCTATGGGGAGAGCCCACGGGAGAAGACACCCCCCCCATTCTGCTGCAACACACAGTGCTCTGCTCAAGGATGGGGCCATGGTGTGCTGTTGTTACACAGGGTCTCTCTGTCCAGGAGGGAAGATAAGTCTGTTCCGTAGTGTTTGCCATTTTCCGTGGTGCAAATATTCCAATGCTAATTTTAAGCTGCCACTGTGATGTTGCTGAATGCAGAGTTGGGAAGAGACACACACCATCAGGTCTCCTGAGTTTGCTCAAGCAGGCCCAGCACATACCATGGGCCAGGGGGAGGAAAGAGAGACTGTCCTAGGCTGGGAGTCAGGAACGCACATCCAGGAACAAAATGCTGGTGCCTGAGAGAGGAAGGGGATTGGACGGAACTTCCCATTCTGGGGGCTGCTGAGAGGGGAAGAGGGAAGTGTTCAGACAATAACTCGAGTTGACAGTCCAGACACGCCCATCCAGGGCTCAGCACCCAGCCACTACCACCCTGACCAGTCAGGTTTAGCCAGTTGGGTGCCCTGCTGCTAGCAACAGCTCCTGATTTGGCAAATATTATGAGGCCTGTTGCTAAGGACAGCCTCCCAGCACCCCAGAGGGTGAAGGGCAACTTCCAGGGGAAAGTTGCCAGGATTCCTACACCCTGGGGACATTCAGTCAAAGCTGCAGCAGGAACTCCTGGACTGGGAGATGGGGTGGGGGGTGGGGGAGATTACATGATCCAGCTCCCTCCCCATCAACCATCTCACCAGCCTCCCTCCTCTGGCCATCTGAGAGCTGTGCCCTGGGTGTTGGAAGTAAGGCTCTGCCCTTGTCTTCAAGGAACTTCCATCTGAGAGGAGATCTGTATTTTCAAAACTGCAAGCTACAACCCACTAGTGGATTGCGAAATCAATTGCGTGAGTCTTCACCAGCACCTGAGTGTGCCTCATAGGCAGCAGGGTAATATTGCACCATGAAAGTTTGTTCCGTGTGTGTGTGTGTGTGTGTGTGTGTGTGTAGAACCGTAATATAAAATGAATTTATTACTAGGGATCATTATTCAAAAAAAATTTCAGAAACTCCCTGATATGGGAAGTGGTCCCCACACTGAAACACACACAAACCCAAGAAAATAAGACCAGAAAGCTGAGCCCAGTGGCTCACACCTATAATCCCAGCACTTTGGGAGGCCGAGGCGGGTGGATCACGAGGTCAAGAGATCGAGACCATCCTGGTCAACATGGTGAAACCCCGTCTCTACTAAAAACACAAAAAATTAGCTGGGCATGGTGGCGCATGCCTGTAATCCCAGCTACTCAGGAGGCTGAGGCAGGAGAATTGCCTGAACCCAGGAGGCGGAGGTTGCGGTGAGCCAAGATTGCGCCATTGCACTCCAGCCTGGGTAAACAAGAGCGAAACTCCGTCTCAAAAAAAAAAAAAAGAAAAGAAGACCAGAAACAGAGCAGCATTAGGTGTCAGGACTGGGGGACAGAACATAGAGGTTTGACCTGGGTAACTTTTCCAAAGGATAATAATAATAAAAAGCAGAGTTAAAAGGGGGAAACAGGAGACTAAGGAACCTCTCCCAATCTATCCTGGAAGGGAGAGGAAATTGTCTTAATATCTAATCCAATCCCTACACCCACTGATGTGCTCTTCCCTGCATCCCGCTCACTCCTCAAAAGGAAAACCCACAGCTTCCTCTTCTAGGTAACCACCTTTCCTGGGTCATGACAGTGACACAGCTGATCGGGGCTCGGGAGGGTGGGGTGAGCTGGGCTCCGGGGCACAGACAGCAGCATGTTGAGCCATGCAGGATGGCCCGACGCTGCGGGTGCTGAGGCAGCACAGAACCACATCAGACTCGTGCCTGCCCTTGAGGAACATCAACTCTAGTTAAGAAGACCAAGGTAACACACACCTTGAGCAACCCAGCAGCAAAAGCATCCCACAGGGGCATAACACTGGCCAGCGTAGAATGGCAGAGCAGTGAGATTGCACAGATCATCTCCTCCAACACGCTGTTTCACTGCAGAAGAAACTGAAGCCCAGAGAGGAAGAGCAACAGGCCAAGGACTCGTAACAAGGATGGGACTAGAGCCCAGTAGGCCAGGACTCATTTCATCTTTCAATATGGACAGCCTGGAACAAACCCTGAAACCAGGAGGGAGACCTCAACATCCCCTGCTTCAGACAAGTTCATCCATACTATTATCCACCCATCAACACTCACTGGGCACTTTTCAGTGCCAAGCACTGTGCTGGGTGCTTCAGATGCAACGAATAATCCCATCGAGGCGAGAGTGGAGTGCACCTGCTGCCCTCCAGGAAAGGAGACAGGCTCTGTGGCCTCACTGACCTGCTGTAGCCTCCTTTACCAGCAGGAAGCTCTCAGATCTAGCCTCACTCCTTCTTGCTGCGACCCCAGCCCAGTTCCCCCTGGCCCCAGAGGCACTGCCTGCTGGCCTGGCCTGGCAGGTGGTGAGGGTACTCGCATGGCCCAGGGCCCTCTCCCAGCTTCTGAGTCAGCCTGGCCCATTGTTCTAATGACTCTGCCTGCTAAGGTGGCATGAAAGCCCAGGTGAAGTGTTTAACCTTCACCTGCCAGCTGAAGCTTGCGGGTGAAGACAGGGCAGAGAGACGGAGAACTGGGGAAGGCTGAGGTTGGGTGGAAAAGCAGAGGGAGTAGAACAGGCAGGTCTCACCCACTTCCTGGCTTCTTAAAGTCAAAGTTTGTAGTTTTGTTGTTGTTTGTGTGTTTGTTTGTTTTGAGACAAAGTTTTGCTCTTCTTGCCCAGACTAGAGTACAATGGCGTGATCTCGGTTCACTGCAACCTTCACCTCCCGGGTTCAAGCATTTCTCCTGCTTCAGCCTCCCCAGTAGCTGGGATTACAGGCATGCACCACCACATCTGGCTAATTTTGTATTTTGAGTAGAGACAGGGTTTCTCCATGTTGGTCAGGCTGGTATTCAACCCCCGACCTCAGGTGATCTGCCCGCCTCAGCCTCCCAAAGTGCTGGGATTACAGGCAGAAGCCACCTCACCTGGCCAAGAGTTTGTAGTTTTAAAGGCATAGAGGGGAACCTGGCTTGGTGGCTCACACCTGTAATCCCAGGACTTTGGAGGCCAAGATGGGTGGATCACCTTAGGTCAGGAGTTCAAGACTAGCTTGACCAATATGGTGAAACCCCATTCTCTACTAAACATATGAAAAAATTATCCAGGTGTGGTGGCCCACACCCATAGTCCCAGCCACTTGGGAGGCTGAGGCAGAAGAATCTCTTGAACCCAGAAAACAGAGGTTGCAGTTAGCTGAGATCGCACCACTGCAGTCCATCCTGGGCAACAGCATGAGACTCCCTCTCATAAATAAATAAATAAATATGTAGAGGGAGAAGATCCTAAGCCTTGTAGTGCTCCCTTCTCTTTATACAAATAATACTAACTCAGAACCGAAAATGTTAAATCAACAGACAATAAAATAAAATCAGAAAAAATAAAACTTTTCTAAAATATTGTCACCTAGAAGTAGCCACTATTAACATTTTAGTGTTTAACCTTCCAGCTGTTTCTATACACAAATATCTTTCAACTTATTCAGGCAGCACATATTTATTGGACACTTACTGTGTGCCAGGCACTATTCTAACAATGGGCATACAGCAGTAAACACAACAGGTAAATGCCGAGTGCAGTGGCTCATGCCTGTAATCCCAGCACTTTTGGAGGCCAATGTAGGGTCCAGCCCTACGGGGTCCTGTGAGCTCCTCTCTACTGGTGTGGAGATGAGAAACTATGGAAATCAAGACATAAGACACAGAGATAGAGAGAAAAAGAGTTTGGGCCCAGGGGTCCGCTGCCAATCAAACCTCGGAGTCTGGCAGTGGCCCCGAGCGCCTGGACACTCTGACTTGTATTGAGTAGGAAGCAGCAGGCAGGGTAGGTAGGGCCAGGCACTGGTGGTCAGTGACAGGGTCAAGTCAGTCACGTGTCTTGGAGATAGGGGGCCAGGACTTTCAAGTCTCCGAGGCGAGGAGAAAACCTAATGCGTCAGCACTGTTCTCATAGGTCAAGAAAGAACAAAGACATTAAGATTTATGTTACTATTACTGATTCTTATCTTTTAAGAAAAAGAGGAACCAGGTGCAGAAGCGGAACGTGAAAGTAGACGTGGAACGTGACCACCGAAGCACAGCACCACAGAGAGACAATCAAGCCCCCGGATGTCTGCGGGCCTCCCTGACAGCCGCCAGGCCACCACAAGAGCTCGGAGGAGCGGAGTTGTCTCCTCACTCTCCCGAGGAAGGAGATGTCTCGCACGTTTTGGACGCCTCCTTCCCTAGCTGGCTAAACAGCGGGCGCTTTCCTAGCGCTGGCGCTGCCGCACAGCTGAGGGGCCCTCCAGCAGCCCTTATGCGGGCGTGACAGAGGGCTTAGAGCATCTTGCCTTAGGATCACTTTGTTCACAGTGTCACCTCAGTTCCATGCTTCCTAACGTGGTAATCGTGAGTAAAATTAAAAGGTTATATTGAGTATATATATTTCTGTGTTTACATGTGAATAACTATGTGATTATTCATGATTATATATACAGGAATAACTATGTAACTATATCTCTAATTCTATCTCTTTTCTAGTTCTGTATTCATATGGGAACAGGCTGAGGCTTCAGACCCTTGCCTCGGCACTTGTGGGGTCTCCCATGGAGTCTCCCCGCCACAGGCCAAGGCAGGAAGGATGGCTTGAGTCCAAGAGTTTGAGGCCAGCCTGAGCAACACAGCAAGATTCTGTCTCTACAAAAATCAAAAATCAGCTGGGCCTTGTGGTGCACAGCTGTAGTCCCAGTTACTTGGGAGACTGAAGTGGAAGGATTGCTCGAGCCCAGACGGTCAAGGCTGCATTGAGCTATAATTGCACCACTGCACTCCAGCCTGGACAGCAGAATGAGACGCTGCATCAAAAAAAAATAAATAAGTGGAAGGAATACCCTCTAAAATAATGATGAAAAGTAAACATGCAAACCAGTAAAATAGTTCTTTACCATCAAGTATTATGTACTGTACGTAATTTCATGGGCAATATATTTATACAATTGGCAGCACAGTAGGTTTTTTATACCAGCATCTCCACAAACACGTGAGTAACACCTTTTGATACATTATGACAGCTATGACGTCACTAAGCGAGATGAATTTTTCAGTTCCACTATAATGCATGGAACCACTGTCATATATGCACCATATATGCAACAGAGATATCATTATGCAGTGCATGACCATACTCGTGTGTCTCATATAGCAGTATATTTCACTGCAATAAAAGCATCATCTATTCACATTAATATGTAGTTTGAGGCTGGGCTCCATGGCTCACTCCAGTAATCCCAGCACTTTGGGAGGCCAAAGCAGGCAGATCACTTGAGGTCAGGAGTTCAAGACCAGTCTGGCCAATATGGTGAAACCCTGTCTCTACTAAAAATACAAAAATTAGCTGGGCATAGTGGCAGATGCCTATAATCCCAGCTACTCAGGAGGCTAAGGCAGAAGAATTGCTTGAATCTGGGAGGTGGAGGTTGCAGTGACCCAAGATCGAATCATTGCACTCCAGCCTGGGTGACAGAGTGAGACTCCTTCTCAAGAAAAAAATTAAAAAGCCAGGCGCAGTGGCTTATGCCTGTAATCCCGGCAGTTTAGGAGCTCAAGGCAGGTGAATCACAAGGTCAGGAGATCAAGACCATCCTGGCTAAGCCAGTAAAACCCCATCTCTACTAAAAATACAAAAAATTAGCTGGGCGTTGCAGCATGCATTTGTAGTCCCAGCTACTCAGGAAGGGAGGCAGGAGAATTGGTTGAACCCAGGAGGCAGAGGTTGCAGTGAGCCAAGATTGTGTCATTGCACTCCAGCCTGGGTGACAGAGGGAAACTCCATCTCAAAAAAAAACTGTATTTTACATGAGTGGGATCATGTCACTTATGCATATGAATTTAAGCAGGCTTTCCCCCATCTTTGTCAATAAATACACCCTTAGATTACTGTGAATGGCTCAGAATATTCTCTTGCACAGATTCTCAGGGCTTTTCACAAGTCCACCGCCTGATTTATTTCCCAGAGGAGACCTGAGCTTTGCTCTAGAAGCCCCATCTGATCACAGACACACACACGCACACGCATACGATCACACATACACATGCTGGAGTCCATAGGAGCCAGACGGTGTGCAGTCTAATCCAGTCCTGGTCCCAGACACCTTTCCAGGATTTTTCAGGGCCCAGACCCATTCCCAGTATTCCCTTGCCGCAGGAGCAGGAGCAGGAGCAGGAGCCAGTTTTTCCCACTCTCGACTCCCCCTGCAGGTCGCCCGGGTTCTTGCAACCCAAACACCTGGGAACTGGCTGGATGCCTGGAATGGGAAACGAGGCAGTTCATGATCTCCCTGAAGCCTCTTCTCTGCCACCACCTCCCTGGTGCCTGATGTGGGGATAAGGCCGGAGACCTCCAAATGGAGACTCAAAGCATTGGTGATTCCCAGGCTTTTTTCTGGACCTTGAGAAGTCCCAGTGGGCCCTGGGCCAACCTGGGAAAATTCGCAGTGCATGGACTCTTGGAAGCTAACTCTTGGGATCCTGGAGATGCCCTGCGTTGGACAGATCGCGAAAGTGAGGCTGAGAATCAGGGAGAGAGGGCCCCTAGGGGCTGATGTTCAAGATCAGATCAGGGGTCTGATTGCACAGGTTCAGGCCTGTGTGGCCTCAGGCTAGTGACTTAACCTCTCTGTGCCTCCCTCCATTTTCCAGCTATCACAAGGGGAAAATCAGCTGAGCACGGTGGCTCATGCCAGTAATCCCAGCACTTTTGGAGGCCGAGGCAGGTGGATCACCTGAGGTCAGGAGTTGGAGACCAGCCTGGCCAAATTGGCGAAACCCCATCTCTACTAAAAATACAAAAATTAGCCAGGCATGGTGGTGGGTGCCTGTAATCCCAGCTACTCAGGAGGCTGAGGCACAAGAATCACTTGAACCCAGGATGTTCAGGTTGCAGTGAGCCAAGATCGTGGCACTGCACTCCAGCCTGAGTGATAGACTTGGTCTCAAAAAAATGTTGGCGGGGAAATGATCATTCCTATTTTCTAGGGCTGCTGTGTGTGTTAACCAAGATGACATGTGCAGAGTGCTCAGAACAGTGCTTAGCACAGCGGTGCCCACCAACTATTCAATTTTGTTGTTATTATTATATCAAATAATAACAAAATATAATGATATTATATATTATTGCTATCTTCTGAGCCCCACTCCCCACCAGGCTTGGCCTACTAGATGCTGACTTGCCTGGGCTTCTCTTGCTCTCACTGTCATCTGAGGTCAACCATCCCTTCTGGCCCCCTGAGATGAGAGGGGCAGAGACAGAAAGAAAGAAAATGTGTAGGGACAAGGGCATGCTGGGGGCTTGTAGGATGTGTGTAAATAAATGGGAGCATGAATGCGAATGTGCAGAAGTCATCTATGATCATGCAGCACTGTGCGCGGACCAGTAAAAGCAGAGGGGCTATGGAAGGACAGTTTAGTGTCAGTGCGCCAGGGTGGGGTGGGAATGTGTACCTTCTGTGTATGGGTATAATGGACACTTACATGTATCAGTGTGTAAGGGTGTGTGTGAGAAAGACAGAAGCTAGGCATGTGTGTATGGGGGTGTATTATAAATGTGCAGGTGTGGCTGTGTGAAGGTTGTGTGGAATGTTCACCTTCCCCACCCCCACCCCAAACTCATGCCTCTTGGTGAGGGGGCTTCATCAGAAACAAAAGTGCCCTACCCCAAGCTGAGGGGACAGTGTCCCTGACTCTGGAACAAACGATGTTTTTCAAAGATTTCAGGTTTCCTGAAGAAGAGCTGCTAGCTCAACCAAGCCCAGCCTTAAACCTGCCCCTCTGATCGAAACTCAGCAAGGAAACCAGCAGCAGCTGCCCTGGCCCTGCACCCCAACCCCTGCCCGGGAATGTTCTTTGCCAGCAGAATGCATGCCACGCCCCCCATTCTCCTGCCCTGCTTGAGTCCACTGGCTCTCCCCAGCCACTCTGAGGGTACCCAAGGCAGCTCCCAACCACCAACAGAAGTTTAAGCCCCTCTTCAGGCTTTGAGAGCTACCTGCCCAGGCAGGCACTACCTCGGGGCAAGCAGGCCACGCCCTGCCAGGGGGAACTGAGAGGTGGGGGTTAGGGGGTGGCAGCTTCAGATCACGCAACCAATCCCCTTACCAGGAGGCAGGCACTCCGCCCCACGCTGCATCTCTTCAAGAAGGCAAAATCAGGAAAGAGGGCTGGGTGGGGAGGGCTAATCAGGAGGAAAGGGCCATGTAGAGACAGGGTTTGAATATCAAGAATGTCCCTTTCTTTCATTCAAGGGTTCCAATGAAGACCATTCCTCCAGGAAGTTGTCTCAGTTGTCAGTAGTATTACATATATCAAGAATAATTAGGCCAGGTGCAGTGGTTTATGCCGGTAATCCCAGCACTTTGGGAGGTGGGGGCAGGTGAATCTACTTGAGCCCAAGAGTTCAAGACCAGCCTGGGCAACAAAGTGAGACCTCACTGTCTCTAAAAAATTAATGAAAATTTGCTGAGGCAGGAGGATCACTTGAACCCAAGAGTTTGAGGCTGCAGTAAGCCATGATCACACCACTGCACTCCAGCCTGGGTGACTGAGGAAGATCCTGTCTCAAAAAAAAAAAAGGCTAGGAGCAGTGGCTCATGCCTGTAATCCCAGCACTTTGGAAGGCCAAGGCGAGCAGATCAACTGAGGTCAGGAGTTCGAGACCAGCCATGGTCAACATGGTGAAACCCCGTCTCTACCAAAAACATAAAAAATTAGCTGTAATCCCAGCTACTCAGGAGGCTGAGTCAGAAGAATTGTTTGAGCCTGGGAGGAAGAGGTTGTAGTGAGCCGAGATCACGCCATTGCACTCCAGCCTGGCCAACAAGAGCCAGAATTCTCACTTAATGTGTAACTTCTAAATGCCAAGTGCTTTGCACAGCATACCTCTGATTAATCCCATGTTACAGATGGGGAAACTAAGGCTTGGTTGTCTTAGATTACACAACCCATAGTGACAGAGTCAGAATTTGAACCCAGGTCTATCTGTAAAGCATTTCTCAGGTCTGTGCCTGCATCTGTCTGTTCTCCAGGTGGGATCACCCCTCCAGCCCAGAGAGGATGGGGGAATCCAAAGAGAAACTGCACTCAGGCCAGATGGGACAACTAGCAGAGCCATGGGCTGGGCAGCTGGTGAAGGCTCCAGTGAAGGGGAGTTCAAGGGGCCTCGGGAAGAAAGGGAGAGAGATTGTTAATGGAAAGAAGGGATGAGGAGGGGGAGCCAGGCCTCTGTGCCACCTGAGAGGGCAGGCGCATGATGGTTGCGTGCACTGTGGGAGGGAGTAGGGCACAGAGATGGTAGAAAGGAGGCCTGTGGCTGAGCCTGAGTAACTACCCCCATGCTGTCATTGCCCAGGGAGGCCTGGGCCATTTGCCTCAAAGCCAATGGTAGGCCAGGGGTGTCAGAGCCCAGGGAATCTACGTGCCGGGCAGCTTCCTGGGCAACCAAGAACCTCCAAACCTGGAATGTGCCAGGGCTTTATTCCTGATGCCACCTCATTCCCAGCAACAGAGGGGAGTGCTCAAGCCCCACGGCTCTCCAGGGAGAACTCAGTGGGACTCCAGAGCAACCAGCCAAGGTCCCCGAGGGGCAGACACAGAGAAGAGGGGCAACGGGCTGGAGATTCGGGAGACAGGAGATGGGCAGGGACCAGGAAGGTATGGAAGGCAGGAGAGATGGCAGGGGAGGGGAAATGAAGAACATGCGGGGAGGAAACTGGAATGAAAGTGCCAGTTGGGGCTGGGGCAGAACACTTTGAGGAGGAGACAGAGCAAACCTCACCTAGGGCCACCACCCTAGCCCCATCCTAGCTTCACCAGGCCCAGCTAAGTGCCAGGAAGAACCGGTGTCAAATACAAGGAGGAGCAGGGTGTCAGTTCCCCACAGCCCTTTCCAGGTCTCTGGAACTCTATTCCAGGAAAGGAGAGGGGACAAGTATCACTCAAAGCCCCTAGGCTTCATGAAGGCCTTTTGCAAGAGGAAGGCACAGAAACCACATCAAGCCCCCTTTAAACGCTTCTTGGCAGGCCTGGCCCACCACTGAATAATAGGCTGGTGCTGCCTGAGGGGACTGAAGTTAGACGGCTAAAGCCATCTCTGAAAGGACAAAGTAAATATGCCCAGGAAGTAGGTCCAGGGCCCCTGGTCAGGTAGGGAGAGGTGGCCACATGGAAACTGGGAAATAGTCAAAATGACTTCTATAGGGACCCCCACATTTGACCCTCCACCCCAGACTTTTGTGCCCACCCACAGCCCAGAGGCCCCATTCTCAGGAACCTCTCAGAGGGACTCTGCACTCTGAGAGCAGGTGAGGGGTGGGCCCCATTACCTATTTTCAGACTCACTGAACACCTGTTAATTTGGAGGGGAAGGAAGACCGGGAAACACTAATCCGATCGCATGGGAGCCATACAGGAACCATATGTAAAATGAGGATAATGGAGCCGGGTGCCGTGGCTCGCGCCTGTAATCCCAGCACTTTGGGAGGCCGGAGGGGGTGGATCACTTGAGGTCAGGAATTTGAGATCAGCCTGGCCAACATGGAGAAACCCCATCTCTACTGAAAATACAAAATTAGCTGGGTGAGGCATGCCTGTAGTCCCAGCTACTCGGGAGGCTGAGGCAGGAGAATGGCTTGAACTCGGGAGGCAGAGGTTGCAGCAAGCCAAGATCGCACCATTGCACTCCAGCCTGGGCAACAAGAGTGAAACTTCATCTCAAAAAAAAAAAAGAAGATAATGGTCCCTGCCATGGGTTATGGTAACAATTGAGGTTTCCAAGTACTTAGCACATGCCTGGTGCAGTTGGTTACTTGTGGGGAAGGGCAGTGAAACAGACCCTAACGCACACAGACAGGTAGAGAAGAGGCAGACAATTGCAGGGCTGCTGGAGACACTGCCTGGGCCCAGACACCCTCTGGTACTGGCCAGGCTCATTTGCATGTCATTTGCATGTGCTCCGACACTTGTCATTCGTGTTGCTGCAGAGTCTATGGGTCACACATTGTCTCTGTCCCTTCCTCATGTCCCTTCCTGGGCTCCCGAGGGCTGAGGGGACCCCAGAGAGAGATGAGAACCCCAAGCTGGGGGGGCAAGGAGCCTGAGGGAGGACCAGAGTCTGAAGAGAGAGGGTGCTTTGGCTGCCTGGAAGCCTGGCTTAGGGTGACCCCTGCAGGGCAATCCCAGAATGGAGGGAGGAGACAAAGAGGCGAGCTCTGGCTCCCAGCAGCTCCCAGGGTGGCAGCAGTCTGGCCCCTTTGCCTCCAACACGCCCTAGTATTCCCTGGCACCCTGGAGTCTGGAGGCAGTCCCCTACCCGGGCCAGATAGAATCCAGCAACGCACAGCCGCCTCAATTTGCTAAGACAAAGGGGGTCAACGTGGGTTGTACCAACCACCAAAGCAGGAATATATCTGGGGGCGGCTCTAGGCCATCAGCAACACCATCCAGATACCACTGGACCTGCACCGGTGCCCACCCTGGGTGCCACAGCCCCATCCTGCCAGCAACCCCTGGAAGGGATTGTGATTTTACTTCAGGAATAATTTAGGGAATAGAGAGGATTATGAAGAACTGGAGAGAACCTCACATAGCCTGTACTGCAGGTGATCCCACTAAGCCTTCTCCAGTTGGGGTTCCACCCACAGAAGATGAAGCCGGTGGGAATAGGCTGCAGCTGGTGGGTCCGAGGTCAGGCCGGAGAAGGCCTCCCCACAATAGTGGGGTTATTTAGGGCCCACTGGCAGACACCTAGCTCCCTTCCCATCCAGAGGCAGCTCTGCCTGTTCAGTTCAGCCAGGAAGGAAACAGCAGGGGAAATGCAGCAACTGCAACATTTGACTAAGGGGGGAAAAATGCGAAAAATGCTCTGAGCCTGCACTTTGCTTGTTGACATACACACATGCTCACGCTTGGGCCACTGGGCTCCCTCCACCCACCGCCCCTGCCTTGGCTCAGCGTGTGAATGGGGGCAGAAGGGAGGGCAGGGCAGAAGGGTGTGTGTGTGAACAAGTGAAGTCATTCTCTCTGGGTGGCTCCTTTTAATTAGCACCCTGAAAAAACTCCCAGCCAGCAAAATTAAGCCTTGCCAACTGGGAGCTCCACCCTTCTGGCTCATCCAGGCCCTGGGGGCATGAGTGGGACCAGGAAATCTGAGAGTCAGGAAGGGGGTTGTTGAAAGCCTGGGCATTTGAGAGGCTTCTCAGTCTTCTGGAGGACCCTCAGGAAGGACTTGATCACACTTGAGAGGCAGTTGGCCCCCGGGAAGCTTGGACTGAGTTGCTTCAGAGCAGGAAGAGAATGGAGGTTGGCAAGGCATCAGAGAAATCGCTGTTTTCCCCAGTTCCTCCAAGGAGACCAGCCCCTGAGCTTGGCCAGGGTCAGCCCTGAAGGTTATACTATAGGACATTACATCGGGTCCAGGCCTGGATGAAGCATTTGGGCCTCCCTCCGGTCATTTCAGTTGTACTCAACATTCTAAGCAAAGCAACATTCTGGTCTCTTGCGGCCAACCCCCAGAATCTAGTCCCTAGGACTGGAAGCAGCAAGTTGACTCCATGAAGGGGACATAGCAAGCCTCAGGCACCTTCCCTCAAGACCCCTCGACCCACAGTCCAGAGGCCTGTCCATGCCCCTCCTCTCCCTCAAAACCTTTCTGCAGGCAACTGCCTGATAAACCTCCCAAAATCTGTGCCAGCCTCCTGGCCTGGTGTGCTCAGGTGCTCCACTGTTGCCTGGATCTGACACTCTTTTTCCCTACCAGCCTGGGGGTCTCAGAGGACAAGACCCAAGCATCTCTTTGCTCTGGTCTCCAACAGCAGCCCTTAGGACTGACTACATAGCCCACGAGAGGTGCACAAACCTGTTCCCTGTGAACATGGGCAGTGGGGGCAGGTGGTGGGAGCACTGACACTCAGGGCTACTCTGGATGGGGACCCAGGAGCCCCAGGTTCAATCCCACTGCTGCCACTACAGAAACACTGTGTGACCTCAGACGTGGGGTTTTCCACCATGAATCTAGACTCAGCAGCCTCGGGGATCCCTTGCAGTCTCTGATACTAGAATTATCCAGTATCTGTGGGTTCACTGGGGTGGAAACACCAGGGCAATGGGAAAACACTACTTGGAAGACCAGGCTGCTATGGCCATGATTGAACAGGAAAGGATCATTTCTGCCAGGGTCAGGAGCAGGGATACCTTCTAGCTCTCCCTGGCTCTAGAGCACCACTTCCAAGTGTCCCCAGCTCCAGGGAGGAGATCAGGCAAGAGCTGGGGACCAGGAGCACAAGGCAAAGTAGAGCAGAGCTGCCTGAAACTGTCCAGGGCCCAGAGGGGCATTCCCAGGGACTGGTGGTCCCCATCTGGATACTTTCTAGGCCAAGCAGCCAAATCCCCAAAACCGGAATCCACCAACCCAGAGGACCACTGCCCCTGCCAACCCCCAAATCATCCCTAGAGAGCCAGACCACTGTGCCCCCATCCTGGAACTCATGCTGTTGGGAGAAGGTAGGGCCTGATTTCAGGTGACAGTGGAGAAAGGATGGGGTGACTGCTCTTGGGGCTAGATAGTGGCGTGTTGGAAGAATGAAGGCGTCCTGTCCCTGGGGCTGAGTGGGAGCCTGAGCAGGGCGGGCACCACCTGACGCGGAGGCCTCCACCCCCACCCAGCTGGGCTGCCTGCTCCCATCACACCCTGGGCAGTAAAACTTGCTTTTATGGTTGTTTCAGGGGTTGCTGTTTTCCTTGGTGGTGGGGGCAGGGGGGTCTGTTTGTGTCTTTTATCTTCATGCATTGCAAATACACCGTGTTGATAGGTACCTGGTCCTATATGTGTATTAATGTCTGAGGTTTTGCGTGTGTGTAAATCTGCATGTGTCCATGACTGTGTGTGTGTGGATATATCCGTGTGGGGGTCATCATCGCTACCATTTATTGAGTTATTTCAATGTACTTTCCAGGGGTTGTTTCCTTGAATCCTCATGACAGTCCTTTAAGGAAGGTATTTTAGCTATCTCCATTTTACAGAAAGGGACCTAGAGTTGGAGAGATCCGATAATTGACTCAAAGTCAGATAACCTGTAAGAGCCAGAAACAGGAGACATCCCTCTACTGCTGAAAGTGTCTCTGTGTGTCCAAAAATAGAGAGCTGTAATCGAGAATCATGTAACACCTGCACATCTGTCTGCCTGCACCATCTAAACCTGTGCGTGCGTGCGTGCGTGCGTGCGTGTGTGTGACCCAGGAGCAAGTCAGCCAGCAAGCACCTGGCATCACCAGAGTTTTAGGGACAGTGACCCTCCGAGCATATTTTCTGACAGTATTTTCCCGAGTACATATCCCGACTGCATTTTCTGAAGCAGAAAACAGCGCGTGGTGTTGCTGACTCTGGACAGAGAACTTCTGCCGTCAAGACTGTGCCAGGAAATGCCCCTGTCCCCCTGAGCCTGGCAAACAAGGCAGCCTGTCTCCTTTGAGGAGGAGCTGAGTGCCCCGCAGAGACAATCCGGGAAGAGCTCAGAGGGGGGCAAGAAGGAACCAGAGCAAGGCTACCCCCACTCCCCGCAGAGCCACACGTGCCCCTAACCCGCAGGCGGGAGTGGCAGGGAGGGGCCCCGGGGAGAGGGGCTGAGACGCTCGGTTGCCCTGAGAGCCCTGTGCTCCGTCTCCGACAACCTCTCTCTAAAAGCAGAGACCATGGCGACTGGCTGGGTGCCCTTGTCA
The DNA here is from genome assembly GCF_049354715.1 of Callithrix jacchus. Taxonomy (NCBI): domain Eukaryota; kingdom Metazoa; phylum Chordata; class Mammalia; order Primates; family Cebidae; genus Callithrix; species Callithrix jacchus. Next base: position 66,673,646 of record NC_133510.1, on the reverse strand, counting down.
GGGGTCTCTCGGGGCAGCGAGGAGCCCTGGGAACCCGGAAGCGCGCGGGGCGCGGCGGGGCGGGGCAGAGCGCTAGGGCCGGGTGGCGGCCGCGGATTGGCTGGGCCCGAGCGCTCCCACGGCAGCCAGGAGCCCAGGGCGGCGCCGGCCGCGGCCGCTCCGCGGTGACTCATCCTGCACCCCACCTCTGGAGCTGGACGGGCGCCCGGCCTAACTTCCCACCCCAGACCCTCCCGCTAAGCCGGGACAGCCTGACTCAGCAGGGAGAGCCTGGCCTGCCTGCCGCCCCCTTCGCGTCCTCCCCGGGGGCGGAGAAGGGTGTGGGGGGAGAATGCGTTTCCTTCCCTATGGGAGAATTTGTCCGGCTTAGGGAGGAAATATGGTATCTGTTCTTCTGGGCGACTGTGTCTGTCCATGGAGCGGTGGGGTCTTCTGTTCCTCTGAAACGGGAGGCTGCGTGCCTGTTCTTCTGGGGGTGTCTCTGTGTATTAAGATCTTTATGGTCTGGCCGAAGGACGTGGCCTTTTGGAGTCTGCGTGTTGGTCCCTTTGGCGTGTTACTCACCACCACTACTCAAAATCATCTCTGCGCCCCCTACACCCCGCTTCCCCACATGCTTAGCAGCTCTGTGCCTCTGTCTCACAGAGGCCAGGACAGGCCCATCAGGGGTTAGCTCTGGGAATTCTCCAGCTCTGGCTCTGCTCCCTCCACAGGGCCAGGGCCCCTGAAGGTCAGAGGCCAGATTCTACCCTGCAGGCCCGGCTCAATCCCTACAGCAGTGCCTGCAAGACCGCAAAGTGATGCCCCAAAAAGGAGAAAGGACCCACAACTGTCCAGAGACTACAGTGTGCCACTTGTGCCATGCTAGGAGCTTCGTGTTCACCTTATCCACTGCTTCTCACAGCAACTCCAACAATAAACGTAATCCTGAAGGGGCGCTGTGGCTCACACCTGTAATCCCAGCACTTTGGGAGGCTAAGAAGGGCAGATGACCAGCCTGACCAACATGGTGAAACCCCATCTCTACTAAAAAATATATATATAAATTAGCCGGGTGTGGTGGCATGCACCTATAATCCCAGCCACTCAGGAGGCTGAGACAGGAGAATCACCTGAACCCAGAAGGAAGAGGTTGTACTGAGCCAGCCATTGCACTCCAGACTGGGTGACAAAGCGAGACTTCGTCTCAAAAAAAAAGAAAGAAGAATAATCCCATTTTACCAGGGAGAAACTGAGGCCTGGGTGGTAGCTTAAGGTCCCAGTGGCATAGTATGTGAGCAAATTTGGATTTGAACCCAGGACTGTCTGGCTCTAAAGAGTAAGCTCTTTCCATGGCTGTGGCTGCTCCCTGAGCTCCCTAACCAGGAGTGGCCTCCACCTGGCCCCACAGCAAACCTAGGGGAAACTCTGCCACCTCCACAGGGAGGCCAGCCTTCAACTTCACGAAGGCTTTCCCATCCCAAGGGAGGATCCAGAGGACTGTGAGAGGCTGGAGTGGAAGGAGAAAGAAGCCGAGAGTCAGTACATGTGGGGTTTGGAAGAGGCAACAGGATATGCCAGATCCCAGGGCTGGGGAAGAACACGGCAGCTCCACCCAACCCGTGCACACTTTGTAGGACACACACACACGTGCACAATGGCTGCTGGACACACCCAGCGCACAGAGCCAGCTGTGGGGGTCATTGGAAAGATTCCCAGACACATACACGTGTATGTTTCCTGTTGTGCACACCTGATATATAGAACTATTACCAACAGACATGAAGGAATCAGCAGAGTCATTACACACAGCTTCACAACATAAGTCATTACACACATACACACACACACAGAGAGAGAGAGAGAACCACCGAAAGGGGATGATGGGGGAGTTGGGAGAACGTATGAAGTTGTTGCAGGAACAAATGAGCTCAGTGGCCTGGCCAAACCCACTCGGGCCCCAGCCCAGAAAACCTAGAACCCTTCCTCTGCTCCCCACAGGCACTCACACTGGACAGCCCACCATTGCCCCTCTGCCCGCTAGGCCTAAGACCCGGACTACCGATATACACACGGAGGAACATGCTCACACACACACACACACACACACACACACGAGCCTTTGAGAAAACACCTGTATGAACACTAACTCACACAGATGTGTTCCCCAAACACAATAGGCCTTTCCAACAAGCATGTACACACAACAGTCACTCAGGCAAACAATCGTCCCACAAACACATATACATGCAAGACTGTCACACAAGCATGCCCGGTGCCAGTCACACAACCACCCATGCACTCACACAGACCCCATGGATCCATGTACATAATGTAGGAAGGAAGAATACAAATGCACACACAAATCAAATGCACACATGAGCTAAATGCACTCACGATGGGAATATGTGTGCAAAGACCATGAGCATGACACATGTCCACCCCACAGCACACACCACTGCCCCTCAACCTTCCAACTTGGCACAAGCAAAGCCTGGGCTTGCTCCATCAGCTCCATCCCCTCCCTGCCTGAGACAGGCCCTGCCCAACCTGCCCCAGCCTGCTTGAGTGGGGCCCCGCCTGCTCCCAGCACCATCTGCCAGCCAAGCTCAGCACCGGGCAAGCTGCCCACTGCTCGGGCATGTCGATACCCCACCCCCTCCTCCTAGGCCTGCCATCTCAGCATCTGGGCCTCAGCCTAGGCCGCACCTAGCCCATTTCTGCAAGTGGGTGGGTAGGCAGGGTGCCTGATCCCCACAGCTGGGGGCCAGGAAAGGGGCCAGGCAATCAAGACCCCATGGGGAAAGGCAGCCTGGCTTAGAGCCTCCTACCTCCATCCCTGTGCCTTCTTTTTCATTTTTATTTTATTTATTTATTTATTTATCTATTCTGAGACAGAGTCTCACTCTGTTGACCAGGTTGGAGTGCAGTTGTGCGACCATAGCTGCCTGCACCCCTGAACTCCTTGGCTCCAGCGATCCTCCTGCCTTAGCCTCTCAAGTAAGCTCGGACTGTAGGCACATGCAATCATGTCCAGCTAATTTTTTAATTTTTAATTTTTCATAGAGACAGGGTCTCACTATGTTGCCCAAGCTGGTCTCAAACCCCTGGCCTCAAGCAATTCTTCCATATCCCAAAGTACTGGGATTATAGGCAAGAGCCACTGCACCCAGCCCTTCTCCTTTTTAGATGGACCCCTCCTCACCAACGTTGGGTCCCCATAGGTAACTTCCTGGCTGCAGTAAGCAAACACACCCTAGAACTACAATTCTACTGCATGCAAGGCATTCTGTCCACACAGCCCCTAACCAACAGACATCTGTACACACACACACACACACATTCAAGCACACACACCACCACCGGAACAGATACCTAACCACCACTCCCTGTCACAGGTCCACAGCACACAGCCCTGCACATGCAACTCAGTCATATATACTCCCAGCACGCCACACAGTGCCCCAAACCCCCATCTCACACAGAGTTTCATGCACAGCCTCCATAAAATATGCACAGCTGGACACAGCGTCTCTGTGCATGTCCCATCCCACAGACTCGCAGTGTCAGGAGGCTCTTATCATTGTCCAGACACAGGCATTGCAGCTCTGCACTGGGATAGCTGCTTCTGGGGGGCAGGTATTTGCACACTGCCCACCCATTGGTTTTGCAGTTCCAGGACATTGGAGTAACCTTCATTTTATCCCTGCTCTGCCCCTATCCAAGAGCCTGGCTGGGGCAAGAAGCTGCGAAATGTCACTGCCAAAGCCACACCCTCTCACTGACCAGTCCCTCAGCCATGGGCAGAAAAGCAGAAATAAGCCAATCGCTGGTTTGAGCTCAAAACCGTAGGGGCCTTATGGCACCCGAGGTGGACCTGGGAAGAGGAGAGATAAACCCTCCAGCCTGCTGCCCCAGGAGGGAGCTGTGCAAGGGCCCAGCAGATCCAGGTGCTGGAGTAGGAGGGGCAATGACAGTGGCAGGAGAAGTATCACATCAGGGATAGGGCCTGGGGTCAAAAAGCAGTAACACCCCTCGAGCAACTCAGGGCAGGCCAAGCCCTTGGAGGGCCCCAGATTCTCCTCCCTGTGCCCTTCTCCCACTGCCTTTCAGCTTAGGAGTCAGGTAGCAGGTTTTCCAAACGCTCCCACTAGCCTGGACGACGTGGTCAGAACTTGTCTGCACAAAAAATAAAATGAATAAAAATTAGCCAGGTGTGGTGGCACACACCTGTGGTCCCAGTTATTCAGGAGGCTGAGGCAGGAGGATCACTTGAGCCCAGGAGGTCGAAGCTGCAGCTGCAGTGAACCTTGGTCACACCACTGCATTCCAGCATGGACAACAGAACAAAACCCTGTCTTGGGGAAAAAAAAAAAACCAGGCAGCTCTCACTGGGGCTCCTGGGGGCTGGCCCTGCTCTGCTTCCTGATGGGAGCGCAGTTTGTGAAACTTCATCATGCTGTAGACTTATGACTTGAGTATTTCTCTCTGTCTGTGTTACACGTCAATGAAAATTGTTGTTCTAAATAAATCTCCCATGTGTATAAAGCTCCAAGTCTTTCTGGGTTGGTGTGCACATGTCTGTCTGTGCGTGTCTGTGCCTGTCTGTACCTATGCACATACAACCTCCCATAGGAATTATTCCTTGTCTCTAGTGCCCGAGGCCCTCCATATGTGCACCAACCATACACACGCACGCGCACATGCACGCGCACGCGCACACACTCACAGCCCCCTGCCTGCCTGTCGTCCCTCCATGATGGCAAGGCTGCCACTGCAGAGGGTGGGGAGGGAATGTAATTAGGCCTTTCTTTTATGTAACAGCAGATATTCACAACCATCTGCTCTGGGCCAGGCCCGGAGATACGCAGTGCATTCCAGGCAGACTGTGCCCTTGCCACGCTCACGCTCCGCGGGAGAGGCTGTGGTGTGGGGACAAGAGCCGTGTGGGGTAGCACTGGGGAGGGCGCCCAGCCTGGGAGGGGCAGGGGACTTCCAGAGGAGGAAATCCTAACTAGATTGGGAAGATGAAAGGCTCACAAGCATGGGTCAGCCATTGGAGGTGCATTCCAGGCAGGGTGGGGGAGCACACACAGGGGCTAAGGGTGTGAGGGGTGCGACTTCCTCGGGGAAGCCCGGGAGCTCAGCTACTGGAGTGCAGAGGCACGGCAGAGGCGTCTTCAGCAGGGTCAGGCGGCCTGGAGTGCCAAGCTTAGGGGCTTGGGTGTCTCCAGGGAAGGGTCTGGGCCAGCCTGGGGCATGACTGGGATCACCTGGAAGGAGTGCTGTGGCGGAAGGCACACTGGGCTGGGAGTGAGGACTCGGAAGTTGTCACCCTGGCTCTGCCCGATGCTGCCCGACTCCCCTCTCTGAGCCTCCAAAACGACAGCGTGCTGCCCCACGGAGCTGCTGGCTCAAGGGCCGCTGCGTTCGCCTGGGGCCGATCTGCTGCCGGCCGGCCTGTTCTCCTAGGTCCTGCCCACGCCCTCCTGTCCCCAGCCCAGTGCAGGGGCGGACCTCCCGCGAGGACCTCATTAGTCTCCAGGACGGAAGGTGGAGCCCGCCACCTGCTGGAAAGTCCGGAGCGGGCGCAGAGCTAGCGCGGGGCGACGTGGCGCCCTCTGCGGGGAGCTTCTGGGGCCTCGGGTGGCACTGAAACCTCCAGGGCACAGTGTAGCGGAGGGCGCACCGGCAGCAGCACGCCTACCCCACCCTGCTCCTCCGTGCCTTCCGCCCTCAGCTCCCCCAACCCACCTGCCACATGACCCCCAGGTCGCCAGGGGCACAGGGCACAGGGGGATGTGGACTAAAATCCACCCCAAGCTCCGCTCACCAAGTCGTGCCCTAGCCTACATTCCCCATGAGGATGGGAGCTGCTTCTGATTGGCACAAAGCTACCCTGTGAGTTAGTGGTGGCCTGCAACCCAGCAGCCTCCCAGGTCGGTCTCCTGGGAGAGGGAGGATGCAGTGAGGGGGTGGCAACTTGTGCAGGCTCGGCTCGCAGAAGCCTGGAGAGCAGTTTCTTTCCCTGCTCCTCTGCTTCCGCCTAGTGGAAGTCCGATGTGTCTCCCGTTTGCACAAACCCATCCCGCGTCCATCAACCCTAGCCCACTCTTGGCGCCTGTTCTTCAGGGGTTCAGGCAGGCTGACAGCAGACTGCAGGGAAAGAGGAGAATCTGGGGCTGCCCACGCTTGAGCCCGGTAAGCAGAAGTTACAGTGAGCCGAGATGCCGGCACTACACTCCAGCGTGGGTGACAAAGCGAGACTCCATCTCAAAAAATATATATACGTAAATTAAATACAAATGTAAGCCGCTTATGAAACTTGTAGTAAACACATTTAAAAACTAAAAAGAATAGGTGAAATTAATTTTAATTATATATTTTATTTAACCCAATGTACTCCAAATATTATTCCAATGTGTAATTAATATAAAAATTATTAATATGATATTTTACATTCTTTCTCTTATACTAAGCCTACAAGATTGTGTGTATAACAAATATTCTCAAAACATCTCAATTCAGATTAGCTGCATTTCAAGTATGGAATAGCCATATGTGACTAGTGGCGAACTTACTGGACAGTACAGATCTAGACACCCCTAATTCCCACCCCAGCTGCCCCAAGACTAATAGCACACAGGAAGTGGGGCCTGGGGAAGAAGGCTGAGCAGCTCGGGAAGAATGCTTAGACCATCTGGACAGGACTTCAGGACACAGGCCCTTTCTAGGTATGTGCACTCCCAGGCCCCTCAGATTTCCCACCCGCTTGGAGAAGCAAAGCCAGAGGAGAAACAGAAAACTAAACCACACTCGTGTCCACATTTCAATCTGTGTGAAAGAATGAGAGCCCCATATGCTTAAAAAAAAGTAAGGCAAAGCAGAAGTCTTTGTGAACACAAGGAATATGCCGAAGTTTCTAATGTGCAAACAGCATGGGTCTGTCTACACTTTCCTTTTTACCTCAGCTGCCTGCCCCTGCTGGCATTTAAAATTTTGATCCCCTTAGCGAAAAAAAAACAAGGTCCTATATTCTTTCAAGGTGTTTTGTTTTGTTTTGAGATGAAGTCTCACTCTGTTGCCCAGGCTGGAGTGCAGTGGCGTGATCTCGGTTCACTGCAACCTCTGCCTCCCAGGTTCAAGCAATTCTCCTGCCTCAGCTTCCTGAGCAGCTGGGATTACAGGCACACACCACCATGCCAGGCTAATTTTTGTTTTTTTAGTAGAGATGGGGCATCACCATGTTGGTCAGGCTGGTCTTGAACTCCTGACCTTGTGATCTGGTCTTGAACTCCTGACCTTGTGATCCGCCCGCCTCAGCCTCCTAAAATGCTGGGATTACAGGCATGAGCCACCATGCCTGACCTATATTGTCAACTTTTAACAATGAGAGTCAAAAAATATGCCTAAATACTGAATTTATTTGAGTTTGAGGGTAGGCCAGGCATGTTGACTCATGCCTGTAATCCTAGCACTTTAGGAGGCCAAGACAGGCACATTACTGAGCTCAGGAGTTCGAGACCAGCCTGGGCAACATGGCAAAACCCCATCTCTACCAGGACTACAAAAAATTAGTTTGGTGTGGTGGCATGCACCTGTAATGCCAGGTACTTGGGGGGCTGAGGTGGGAGGATTGCTTGAGCCCAGGAGGTAGAGGCTTCAGTAAGCTGAGACTGAGCCACTGCATTCCAGCCTGGATGACAGATTGAGACCTTGTTTAAAAAAAAAAAAAAGTTTGAGGCTCCCAGATGGCCTCCCAGAAAAGACAGACTTCAAAGGAGCAGAATCAGTGTTCCCACGGTTTTACTCCTACAAGCAGAAACAGAGAAGTCTAACAGGCTTCCACATTTTCCGCACAAAGCCAGTGCACAGGTCACGGCGCTTTGACTGATTACAGCTTGCTACGTTCCAGAGAAGATTGCTTTAACATTCCATGAGGAGAGGTAATGATCTGAGGGAATCTTATCTCTGACATTATTTGGTTATTTCTAATCATTTACAGGAAAAGGAGGAAGTCACAGCTTCATGTGTGTGGCTCAGGCCACATAGTTATCTTCCTCTCGAGGCTCAAAATAATTTAAAGTTCCAATAGCTTTAAGTTTGGATTATTTAATTTCACAAGTCTTACTGTTCCAGGAAACACACAAAAGTAGACGTAGCTGGAAGGAACGGTAGTTTCCCGGGCCATCTGGAAGCCAGGAGCTGCACTGCGTTGTGTTTGGCTGAACACTCCTCACAATGCCCTCCAGGGGGCGCCTGGAGCCTGGGTAAAGAGACCCGTGGGCGCAAAGGTGGTGATGACTCTGCCTCCCTCTCCCTACCCTACGGCACGCCCATCCAGAGTGGTCCACTCGGGTCCTCTCCTCCAAGCCTGAAAGCTTCTGCTAGGTTAGAAGAGTCTGGGCAGGAAAAATCTGTAAACAGCTCAAATTTAGAGCCCTTGTTCTGATCCATGCGGCCTCCAAATAGCTAGGTGACCCTGAGCAAGTGACCTGCCAGCCCAGAGCTATAAAATGGGCTTTGAATCTGCCTCACAGAGCACATGTGAGGATCAGACAAGGCAGAGCCTTTCTGAACGTTTTGGAAACGAAACCTAATACAGACGTGAGAAGGAAAACGAATGGAGCTGTTTTCCGGCTGGAACCATGGAGGTGTCCTGGAATAACCTGAGATTTTTTCCATATTATTTTGCCTACCTGAGAAAGACGTTTACTCAAACTATGCTTCAAAAGACAAAGAGGGCCAGGAGGGCCAGGCACGGTGGCTCACCCCTGTAATCGCAGCACTTTAGGAGGCCAAGGCGGGTGGATCACCTGAGGTCAGGAGTTTAAGACCAGCCTGGCCAACAAGATGAAACCCTGTCTCTACCAAAAATACAAAAATTAGCTGGGCATAGTGGCGAGGGTGCCTGTGATCCCAGCTACTCAGGAGGCTGAGGCATGAGAATCGCCTGAACCCTGGAGGCAGAAGTTGCAGTGAGCCAAGCTTGCACCATTGTACTCCAACCTGGGAAACAAAAGTGAAACTTCATCTCAAAAAAAAAGGCAAGGAGGAAGCTTATCTATGGAAAAGTGAAGCACGATCTCAAGGAATATAGGCAAATGGGTAGAACTGCAATTCGAATGGCTGGGATGGCAAGCAAAGCTGGCAGCCTCTGTGTACCTGCAGAACCCAACCAAGATGGCATTTGTCATCAGAATCAGAGGTATCCATAGTGTGAGCCCACAAGACCAAAAGGTGTGGCCGCTTCTTCACCTTCATCAGATCTTCAATGGAAGCTTTGTGACGCTCAGCAGGGCTTCCATTAACATGCTGAGGACTGTAAAGCCGTATATTGCATGGGGGTACTCAAATCTGAAGTCAGCAAATGAACTAATCCACAAGTGTGGTTATGACAAAATCAATAAGAAGTGAGCTGCCTTGACAGAGAACACTTTGATTGCTCGATCTCTTGGTAAATAAGAAAAGGAGGAGGATGCATGGAGGCTCTGATTCATGAGATCTATACTGTTGGAAAACTCTTCAAAAAAGCAAAAACTTCCTGTCGCCCTTCAAATTATCCTCTCCATGAGATGGAATAAAGAAAAAGACCATCCGTTTTGTAGAAAGTGAATGCTGGCAGCAGGGAAGACTGCATCAATAGGCGTATTAGAAGGATGAACCAGGTGTCTACCATAATTATTTTCCTTTTTTATTTTATTTTATTTTTTGAGATGGAGTTTCACTCTTGTTGCCCAGGCTGAAGTGCAATGGCGCAATCTCAGCTCACCACAACTTCTGCCTCCCCAGGTTCAAGTGATTCTCCTGCCTCCGCCTCCCTAGTAGCTGGTATTATGGGCATGTGCCACCATGCCTGACTAATTTTGTATTTTTAGGAGAGAAAGGGTTTCTCCATGTTGGCCAGGCTGGTCTCAAACTTCCGACCTCAGCTGATCTGCCCACCACGACCTCCCAAATTGCTGGAATTACAGGTATGAGCCACCTCGCCCCTCTTTTTGCTTTTTTTTCTTTTGAAGAGTCTCCCTTTTCATTTGGAGTCTCCCTCTGTTACCCAGGCTGGAGTGCAATGGCATGGTCTCGGCTCACTGCAACCTCTGCCTTCTGGGTTCAAGTGATTCTCCTGCCTCATCCTCTTGAGTAGCTGGGATTACAGGAACCTGCCACTACACCCAGCTAATATTTTGTATTTTTAGTAGAGACAGGGTCTCACCATGTTGCCCAGGCTGGTCTTGAACTCTTGACTTCAGGTGATCCTCCTCCCTTGGCTTCCCAAAGTGCTGGGATTACAGGCATGAGCCACCACTCCTGGCCCCATGATTCTTTTTCTAATGTGGTCAATTAATAAACAGTACCTGCTTTCAAAATGAAAAGAAAGAAAAAGAAAATCTGAATGGAGGTTGTGGGAAGTGAATGTGGTGCCCTGGGGTGGGTGAGGGACACAGAAGCAGGCAGAGAGAGGATTTGTCTTGAAGGGGATCCTAAAGGAAAGAGCATGTGTCTTCATTTACAGTTTGCAAAATACCTTCACGTGCATCATCTTAATAAACATTACTGCATCTAATCCTCACAACCATACTACAGTCTGGTTGTCCCCATTTCACTGGCAAACAAGTTCAGAGCAGGGAGGCAACACATTCAGGGTCATAGATCCCTCGTGAGTGCTAGAGCCAGGGCCCACCTAGGTCTTCTGCCTCCTCCTCCAGGGCTTATTCCACTGTGCTGACTTCAATCATGTGTCCCTTGCAGAGGATGCCAGGCCCCCTCTTACTGAAACTGCTTCCTCCAACCCACTTCCTTGCTCCCCACCACCCACTGTGGAAAAAAAAAAGAAAAAGAAAAATAGGCCAGGAGCAGTGGCTCACACCTATAATCCCAGCACTTTGGGAGGCTGAGGCAGGCAGATCACCAGGAGTTCCAGGCCAGCCTGGCCAACATGGTGAAACCCCATCTCCACCAAAAATACAAAATTTAGCCAGGTGTTATGGCACATATCTGTAATTCCAGCTATTGGGGAGGCTGAGGCACGAGAGTCACTTGAACCCGAGAGGCAGAGTTTGCAGTGAGCTGAGATCACGCCACTGCACTCCAGCCTGGCCAACAGACTGAGACTCCATCCCCTCTCCATCCAAAAAATAAGGAAAGAAAAACAATCTCCAGCAATCTCCACTGCTACTGAGATCAACTACAAATTTCTCAGCCCTGATCCCAGGCCTCAGTGACCCACCAAAATGCCCAGAGAGTTAAGTGATGGGCCCAAAGGTATTATAAAAAACACAAAGTCCAGCCCTTCCTCTTTGTTCAAGAAAAGGAGACCAAGGCCCAGAGAGGGGAAGGCCTTCCCAGACGTCCCAGAGCAAGCCGAGAATGTGGAGCTCAGTTTCCTTCCCCGCCAGTGCTCTCTCCACTCATTGCCCAGCCGCCCCGGCAGCCACACCTCTGAGAGGCGCTTTGCTCAGTCTTAGGATTTGCTTCAGCTGGGAGTAACAAAGAAAAAAACCACAGTGGCTCAATCCAGACAGATGTTTCTCTCTCAATTCCCAGACCTATAGAGATAACCTGTGCAAGGCTAGTATGGCACTGCTTTATGGCAGGGGCCCAGATCCCACCTCTCCTTTGCTTGGCCAAGGGTGGCTTCCATTCACCAGGTCACCTCATGGTCCAACATGTCTGCTAAACTGCGGCCGTTATGCATGCATTCCTGCCAGCAGAAAGGAGGGGTGAAAGAAGCAGTTCACACTTCCTCTCCCTTTAAGGACACTTCTTAGAGCCCATACCCTCCATTTCCACTTCTATCCCTCTGACACATGGACCCGGCTTAACTATAAACAATGCAGGAAAATGTCTATATTCCAGGTAGCCATATACCCAACTAAAAAATAGGGTTCTAATTACTGAGAAAAAGGAAAGAACAGGTATTGGGGCACCACCGGGGTTCAATGCCTCACTAAATCCCCAGGGTCCACCGAGCACACTGTTCCTCACCTTGCCCTGTTCCAGACACCCGGCCTTCCTCCTCCTCCATCCTGTGCCTGAGACAAGGCCTGGTTCACCCTAGATGTCCAGTGTTTGCTCTGAACAAATGAAATTGATTTTTCTGGAATATGTATTGTTTTTCCAGGTCAGCTGGAAAGAGTTTGAGTACAAGGACCCTGTGTTATGTGTCTTTGTAATCACCTCCGCCACCATCCTCCCCAGCTCCCAGGCACACGGCACACACTCTAGACATGTTGCAAGTCAAGTTCTGCCCTAACTGTGCTCTGCTCACTGCTTCCTCAGGCACTTAAAGGATGTCAGTTGCTGGCCGGGTGTGGTCCAGAATTTCTTCAAGGCGACTTTGTGGGGAAATATTTTAAAAGATCAATCCATCAGCTATTTCTGGACTAGGTCTGAGCAAATTAATCTATCTCCCCAAATGGAAAGGTTTAAAAGGTTTAAAATTGCAGAAAAGGAACAGATGGCCATCAATATGGAAATGGTCCGTTCCTTTTTATTTGATAATTTTTATTGACTAACTACTATGTGTCTGGCACTCTGCTAAGCACTGAAGAATCAGTGGAGAACCAGACAGACATGGTGTGGTCCCTGCCCCCCAAAGATCTTACAGTGTACGGAGTAAGGCTGATATTAACAAGATACCTCTACAGATGAATGAGTGACTATAATTTACAAGGAGAAAATACAGGGTGCCTTGGGAACTTACCGTAGAAAGACGCCACTCAGTTTGTGGTGTCTAGAAGACTTTCCTGGGGAAGCTGCATTTGAGTGGGAAGATTGGGAGTGACAAGGAAGCTCCTCTGTGTGTGGAAAGGGCAGTGTGTCCCAAGCAGGAGACTAGCCATGCAACGCACTGAGCAAAAGAAAACTCCATGTGGGCTATGCCCTGAAAAGCCTGCACCACTTGCTTGGAAAGAATTCCCCTGCCTCAGCCTCCTGAGTAGATAAGACTACAGGCACACACCACCACACCTGGCTAATTTTTGTATTTTTAGTAGAAACAGGGTTTCACCATGTTGGTCAGGCTGGTCTCCAACTCCTTACCTTGTGATCTGCCCACCTTGGCCTCCCAAAGTGCTGAGTTTACAGGCATAAGCCACTGAGCCTGGTTGATTCATATTTTTGAGAATGCACTCTGATTTGGGGGGCAGTGAACTGTTCTGTATGGTACTGTAATGGTGGCTACTTGCTCCCCATAGAATGTCCAACAGGAAGAGTTAACCCTAATGTAACTATGGACTGTGGGTGATAATGTATCAATGTAGGTTCATCAATTGTAACAAATGTAACCCTCTGAGGTGGATGTTGATGTTGTAACAATGTAACCCTCTGGTGTGAGATGAAGGTACAGGGATAGAAAGTATATGAGAACCCTCCACCTCCTGCTCAATTTTGCTATGAACCTAAAACTGCTCTTAAAAAATAAGTCTGCTAAAAAAAAAGTGTACTCTGGCAAGGCTCCCAAGTGAACCTCCTGTGATATAGGAAATGTTCTACATTAAAACTCAGGAGGCTGTACATACCCCATTAAAGCACTTTTTGCATTTTATTATATGTACATACAATATGCCTCGGCAAGAAAGAAACAAAGGTCCCGTGATTGGCCAAGGCTGGCCCATTGTGGACCCAGTGGATCCAGGCAGATGTCCTGTGAGCTAGGGAGGAGCAGTTCCTGAAAAGAACTGGGGCGTGGCAGGAGTGGATGTGGGGCAGTGCTGTGTTACTAGAAGGGGTGAGGGGAGCTGGCTAGACAAAGTAACTGTGTCCACCACGACATGTAAAAGGGCAGCACCGAGACTGAACTAGGGGGCTGCCCACCGTGCTGGTCTCCTTCCCTGCCTCCCCTTCCCTGCAGTGATGCTTCCTCCTCCATTCCCACTAGGTAGATTCTATGAGATGTAATTACCTAGGGACACCCATGCACACATTTCTGTCTATCCTTCACAAAGGGTATGTGCTGTATGCATTGTCCCCCTTGCTTTAACATTCACGCCTCCATTCCCACCACCTCACACTCGAGTCTGCCTGGCCCTCCGTCCTTAGCCCACTTTCAGATCCCCCTACTACACGGGAGCTCCTAGATCACCTTAGCCCAACTCACCAGGCAGGCAGAGCAAAACCTTGGAAAGATAACATCTGCAGAAGAGTCCACAAATGCTTAGAAGACACACCATTTTATTCCTGGGTGTTAAGTTGGAAAGGGAAGTGGGTTCTAATGCCTGGTTCATCTGGAGTAGTCAGACAGGAATCTTCTCCTATATACGTAAATTTTCCAAAACACTAAAATTCAGTCCCATAAGAAATCAAGCTTTTTTTTAAATGTCTATTAAAATTTAAATGTGCGTACATTTTGCTTCAGCAATTCCACTTGTAGGAATTATTCAGGCATTGTCATAGCAAAAGACTCACCAATAGAGGACTGGTGACATAAATTGTGGCACATCCTGAAGTGGAATATGATGAAGCTGTAAAGAAAAGTGGGGAAGCAACCTCACATACTGATATGGAAGGAACATTGAGTGAATGTTAAGACATGTGGCAACACATATAGTACAATACACTTCATGAAGAATAGATAGAAATGTATGCATGTATGTCATATGTGACTGTATATAATAAATTCTACCTGGAATGAATCACAAGAAACTGGTGGCATTAGTTGCCCTCTGGAAGAGAAACTGGGTGACTGGCGAAGGGTCCTCTTGTACTTTTGAATTGCATATAAAATGTCTTTGTTACTTACTCAAAAAAAAATTGTTGGCTCAACACAGTGGCCCACGCCTGTAATCCAAGCACTTAGAAAGGTTGAGGCAGATAGATCACTTGAGACCAGGAGTTTGAGACCAGCCCGGCCAACATGGCAAAACCCTGTCTCTACCAAAAATACAAAAATTAGCCAGGCATGGTGGTACACACCTGTAATCCCAGCTACTTGGGAGGCTGAGGCAGGAGAATCACTTGAATCCAGGAGGTGGAGGTTGCAGTGTGCTGAGATCGCACCACTGCACTCCAGCCTGGACAACAGAGCAAAATTCTGTCTCAAAAATATATATATAAATACTTCAAAAAATAAAAATGCCAAGCATGGTAGTTCACACCTGTAATCCCAGCCCTTTGCAAGGCCAAGGTGGGTGGATCAGGAGTTTGAGACCAGGCTGGCCAACATAGTGAAACTCCATGTCTACTAAAAACACAAAAAAATTAGCTAGGTGTGATGGCAAGCACCTTCAATCCTTTCAACCCAGGAGGCAAAGATTGCAGTGACCAGAGATTGTGTCACTGCACTCCATCCTGAGTGACAGAGTGAGATTCTGTCTCTAAAAAAAAAAAAACAAAAAACAAAAAAAAAGGCTGGGCGCGGTGGCTCAAGCCTGTAATCCCAACACTTTGAGAAGCCAAGGCAGGTGGATCACAAGGTCAGGATGTCGAGACCATCCTGGCCAACATGGTGAAACCCTGTCTACTAAAACACAAAATTAGCTGGGCATGGTGGCATGTACCTGTAGTCCCAGCTACTCAGGAGGCTGAGGCAGAGGAATAGCTTGAACCTGGGAGGCAGAGGTTGCAGTGAGCCAAGATCGTGCAACTGCACTCCAGCCTGGGAGACAGAGCAAGACACTGTCTCAAAAATAAATAAATAAATTTAATATTGTCAAGCGTCAGGACATCACTTATATAAGCTTAGATCAGTTCTACCTCCATGAATGGGGTTTTAAGCCCTGCCTTACAGGATCACTGGAGAGTCGAAATGAGATGAAGCACAAGCAGGTGAAGTGGATATTTAAGAAATGTCAGGCTGGGCGCAGTGGCTCACGCCTGTAATCCCAGCGCTTTGGGAGGCCAAGGCAGGTGGATCACCTGAGGTTGGGAGTTCAAGACCAGACTGACCAACATGGAGAAACCCTGTCTCAACTAAAAAACACAAAAATTAGCCAGGCGTGGTGACACATGCCTGTAATCCCAGCTACTCAGGAGGCTGAGGCAGGAGAATGGCTTGAACTGGGGAGGCGGAGGTTGCAGTGAGCCAAGATAGAGCCATTGCACTCAAGCCTGGGCAACAAGAGCGAAACTCCATCTCAAAAAAAAAAAAAAAAGGGATCAGCTCCCATTTTTCCTGAGTTTCCTCATCTAAGTGAGAGTTGGATTTCCAGCTCTTCTGTCTGTGCAGTTTCTGAAAGATAAATGGGAGGTGTGTCCCCTTAATGCTGGGTGACCTTGATCCCATGGTAGATGCACCAGAACTTGGAAGAAGCAAGCAGGGAGAGAGGGAAATATAATTCTCTCCCTGGAGCCATCCTGCCTTTCCCTGAGCAAACACTCAGGGCGTGGAGACTATCTGGTGGGGCCCCTGGCTGCCCCCAGCATGCCTGCTGCTAGGAACAGGGCCTGATAATACAGGTGACTGACTTCAGGGAGGATTGGGTGGGACACAATTGAAAATGTTTACTTAGGGCACCCATGGTAGGAGATCCTTCTCACTGGGGCTGTGACTGCCCTAACAACACCCACCTGATTCCTAGTCCCTGCTGAGGGCCGGATTAATGTAAGCAGAAGGCAGAAGGTTGGTATTGTTTCGTGAAATTTTTGTTTCAGTTTTGTGTGTGTGTGTGTGTGTGTGTGTGTGTGTTTGCAGATCGTGATAAAATGAATTTCTTACTGTGGGCCACTGCCAAAATAGAGACAATAGAGACAGTGCTCTGGGTAAGGGCACTGCTGATGTTACTACCAAAAAGTGAGGTCCTCTAAGATGACAGTGTGCAGATCCCTGAGCCTGGCCCTGGGACTGGGTGGGAGGGGTTGTCGGTAGGGAGTTCCTGGGCTCAGTATGGGTTCCAGCTCCACTGAGGTGGGTAGCAAGGGAATGAAGAGATGGGGTCCTCAGAGGGGAGACCAGGGGCTGAGAAGCTGAGGGCCCAGGGACAGGAGCCCTGGAGAGAGAGCCCACAGCAAAACCCAACAGGAGCTTCCTGCACCAGACTGTCCCTACTCATGGTACCCTCTGCCTGTCTCTGTCTAATCTCTGTTGGTGTTTCAGAAAGTCTGGAAATGCCCCATCTCAGTCCCACTAAGGGCTTGTGCACTCGGCCCAATAACAAATGGACAGGGTGGCTGCCCAGAACTCTGTGCTTGTGGCAGTGAGATGCACCGCTCCACCCACCTGTGTCCTAACCCTTCCTGCCCTGAACCATGGAGGTTGTCTCAACAGTCAGGCAGCCAGGCGCGGTGGCTCAAGCCTGTAATCCCAGCACTTTGGGAGGCTGAGGCGGGTGGATCACGAGGTCAAGAGATCAAGACCATCCTGGTCAACATGGTGAAACCCCGTCTCTACTAAAAATACAAAAAATTAGCTGGGCATGGTGGCGTGTGCCTGTAATCCCAGCTACTCAGGAGGCTGAGGCAGGAGAATTGCCTGAACCCAGGAGGTGGAGGTTGCAGTGAGCCAAGATCACGCCATTGCACTCCAGCCTGGGTAACAAGAGTGAAACTCCATCTCAAAAAAAAAAAAAAAAAAAAGTCAGGCAAACCCCTTCACACACTGTGCACACCCATGCACACACAATACACCCTCCATGTGCAAACACAGAATACACACGCACACTTTCTACTATACACACAGCATGCAAAAAGGATAGGAAGGGGGTGATGGCTATGACTGATTGGGGTGGGGAAGAGCCCACATACCAAAGCCAAGTCCCATACAATCTTGGCTTCTAGAAATTGTGGGCATTACACACCCAATCGCTGAGAATAGACTCTGGACCTCTGAGGGGGTGGAAAAGGCAGGACGTCTTAGTCCCTGACTGCAAAGATTGAAGGTGATAAAAGGACATGTCTGGCCACAAGGAAAAGCCATGTGCCTGGCCAAGGAGGATACACGCCTGAGAGCTGGAAAGCTCTGGGTTCCAATGCCAGATCTGCCAGTTTCTAGGTGAGCCAATTACTTGGCTTCATTGAGCCTGGCTTTCCTAATATGCAAATCGTCCTGATGCCAAGGTGTACAGGAAGCATACTGAGCTCTCTGCCTATAATGCCCTCAAAAACTTGCTCTGCCTGCCTCTTGGGCCTTGCTGCATAGATCAAATGAACCTTGGTATTTGAAAGCACGTTGTAAACCAGAAAGCACTGTGCACAGGTCAGTGATTATGATACAGGGGTAGAGACCTATGGCAACAACCAAGGTGTCAACTAGGTTTCAACAAAGGAGCCTCTTTGGGAACAGCTGAGGTCAGACCTGCCCACTGTGCAGTGCTGCTTCCTGGACCCCTCCCAGCTTCTGACTCCCAGGAAGAGGCCTCCTGACCACCTCCCTCTCACCCCGGTGGACACTGGATGCACACACAGCAAAGACAATTGTCCGAGCTAGCTGAGATTTTATTTTGGACCAAAAAAAAAAAAGCAATTGAATTGTTTTGCAACTGGAGGCATGGGCAAGGGGGGTCCCCAGGCAGTAAACTCCCCGCCGGTGGGCTGAGGGCTAGGGCTGAGCGCCGGTGGGCTGAGGGCTGAGCGCCGGTGGGCTGAGGGCTAGGGCTGAGCGTCAGGTGGGTCTCCTGTTCCCTGCGCTCCCCTGCACAGCAACCTCCCTCCTGGGCTCTGGGGCAGCCTCAGGAGGGGCAGGCTGGGAGGGGCAGGCTGGGAAGGGCAGGCTGGGAGGGGCTGTTGCAGCTGTTCACTTGGGCAGGATGTCAGAGGACTCAGACACCAGCCTCCCATCGCGGGTCTCAATCTTCTTCACAACCACAGCCTTGGTGGAGCTGGTGCGGCTGATGGAGCTGGAGCCCGCGACAGAGCCAAAGCTGGAGCCCAGGCCATAGCTGAGGCCGGGGCTTGTGAGGCCCCCATAGGCAGAGCTCAGACCACCTGTGAGGGGCAGAAGTAGCCACATCAGTACAGGAGGCCACCTTCCCCCTGCCCACTCCCAACACAGCCCCAGGGACGGGAGGTTAGCCCAGCTCTGCCTGACCAGTGATTGCATGGTCCACTACTCCAGAACTGTCAGGGAAAACCAGGAGCAGGGTGGGAAAGAGCTGCCATATATATAGCTGTGTGACATTGGCCACGTCATTTAACTGGGCCTCAGCTCCCTCAGCTGAGGACGTTTACAGGAGTCATGTAAAAAATAAATTACATAAAGCACATAGTACACTTAGCACAGCACCTGGCACACAGCTGTAGTTTATTTGGGTGTTTTCTAATAGCAACTCTATTACTGGGGTCCTGAGTATATCCCCCACCACCCTGGGATTCTCTCAAGAACAGGAATGCTCAGGCTGAGGTCACTGTGAGCGACTGAGCACAGCCTCCTCCCCGGAGCTGAGGCATCCCAGAGCCCTGAACACCCACCTGCATAGCCGCTGGTGGTCTTCGTGTGGATACTCATGTTCTGCATCCCGGACTCCAGCCTGTACCCAGACACATGGGGTGTCAGGACCAACTCCTAGCCCTTCTTGGCCCAGAACAACAGGACCCAAGTCCCAAGGGGCTATGGAAGGCTCCCACCCTCACCACCACAGGTCCCAGGGATAGGGAAGAGGGTCCCGTCAGAGGTTCCCACACCCACCGGCTCTCCTCGCCCTCCAGTAGCTTGCGGTAGGTGGCGATCTCGATGTCCAGGGCCAGTTTGACATTCATCAGCTCCTGGTACTCACGCAGCTGCTTTGCCATGTCCTGCTTGGCCCGCTGCAGGGCAGCCTCCAGCTCCTTCTGCTTGTCATGAGCATCCTTGAGTGCCCGCTCCCCGCGATCCTCAGCATCTCTAATGGCAGCCTCCAGGGAAGCCCTCTGTGGGGGTAGGGGACAGGTAAGGAGGTCACCTGTGATACTGTAACGTCCCCCCACTCTAACTGGACTAGATCCCTGGGTTCTAGAGTTCCCTTAAAGCAGCAGAGCTCAACCTTACCCTGATATATGTGACTGAGTACATAAATCAGCCTTGGGAGCATGCACATACCTCCCTCATTCCCCTTTCACCTCTCTCCTGGCCCAAGGGACCTTCCCTACATTCCTGTTTCCCAGAAGCAGACTGAGAAGCTGAACTGTGGCTGCTCCTCCAACTCCTAAAGCCTGGTCTAGGATTCCTTCCCGGACTCCCAGAGCCCTCAGTGTTCCTGCACTATCTCCTCTCACCAGGATGTGTCCAAGGATCCCCTCCCACCCCCAGCCCAGCCCATACCTGGCCTTTGAGGCCCTCGATCTCAGCCTGGAGCCGGCTGATGTTCCGGTTCATCTCAGAGATCTCAGTCTTCGTACGCCGCAGGTCATCCCCGTGCTTCCCAGCCAGCATCTGCAACTCCTCATACTTGATCTGGTATATGCTCTCCGCCTCAGCCCGGCTGCGGTTGGCGATCTCCTCGTACTGCGCCTTGACCTCGGCAATGATGCCATCCATGTCCAGAGAGCGGCTGTTGTCCATGGACAGCACCACAGACGTGTCGGAGATCTGGGACTGCAGCTCCCGGATCTCCTGTCGGGGAAGATGGCGGGCGGTGAGGCCTGGTCTCTACACACACAGAACCCCCTCTTCTACAGCAGACTTCCTTAGGGAACAAGACAGGGGCAGCAAAGGAGAGGAGCAGGTGGGAGTCAGGGTTGGGGGAGGGCAAAGTTCCTGAAAAAGGTAGGTGCATGAACACTAGGTGCATAGTGGGATCCAGTGAAGCTGAAGGATTAGGAAGAAGGGCTTTGGGGAGAGAGTTGCAGCTGAGTCACCACACTCTGCATGATGACCTTGGACACGGTATTTCACTTCTGAGCCCACTTTCTCATCTGTGAAATGGAGTAATGAATCCTTCTTCATGCGGGGCACAGAACTTGTAGAAGACGAGCTGAGCTAATATTGGTGGCTGTGATTAGTCAGCAGTGGGCCCTTGTCTTCTTAGTGTTCTGGGGGCTGGAAGGAGCCTCTGGCTGAGTCTCAGGGTGGGGGCGCTGACTAGGCTGGGGGACCCTCACTTTCCTGCAACCAACAACATACCTCTTCATACAGCTGCCTGAGGAAGTTGATCTCGTCAGTCAGTCCTTCCAGGCGAGACTCCAGCTCTACCTTGTTCATGTAAGCTTCATCCACATCCTGGGGGATAAAGAGGGAGGAGCCTGAGCTCCTCAATCCCCAATCAAGGGGCTCCCAATGTCCACCCAATGGCCTGGTCAGAGGACCTCCTAATTGCCCACTTTGTGGCCTGATCTTCCAGCCCAGCCTCTGCCCATCACACGTGCGTTCCCAGCCCACACAGCTTCACCTCTGCTCCCTGCAACATGCCCTCTTCTACCTCCTCCTCTAGGGAGGCTTCTAGGGCCAGGTCTTCAGTTCTACTCCTGTTTTACAAACATGTCCCAACATCGATGTCAAGAGTCTGTCCAAATGCACCTAACTCTATCCTTGTCTACCTTTCCATGTACCCAAATACTGATATAAATGAGTTTGTCCCACTACTTAGGAATATTTAGGGACAGAACCCTGAAAGCCTCTCAGTCTGAGCCTCCAAGCCCCAGCCTCCAGTGTCCAGATGGGGGTAGAGAGGCTCACTCACCTTCTTGATGAGGACAAATTCATTCTCCATCTCTGTACGCTTATTGATCTCTTCCTCATACCTATGAGGAAAAGACTTAGAATCAGAAGATGAAGGCAAAAAGGAGGTTGCTCTTGGTCTTTTGGGAGACAGGGGCATTGTGAAGAGCAGGAAAATTCAGTTCGCAAAGATGCAGGATATGAGAAACCTGGTTCTTTGCCTTTCTCAGCTGCTCTCTCCCACCCCTGCCCCACCCTCCCCATTGGGAAGGCTGGGAGCAGGAAATCTCTCTCCAAATCCATGAATACACATCAGATTGGGCACCTTGAGTGTTAATGGCAGGGCCTGACATGAGACCTCAAACAGAACTTCCTGGAGTTTGCTAGAGGTCAAGGGTCAAGACTAAAGAAGGGCCAGAAAGTTAAGTACAAAAGTGAAGCCTGTTGGCTACCTACAGCTCCCATCTTCAGTTTACAACATAAACACTGACACATAATTTGTTCTCCAAATCCAGACAGTTGAGATTGAAAGGGGGTGGGTACTATCAACAATTATGCTAGGAGCCTGGGCATAAACACAGACTGTCCCGACCAAACCTCATCATGTGGTCACCCTAACTAGATAGGACTGCACTGCCCACAACAGAGGGCCATGGGGACTTAGGCCTCCCACCCCTGGTCCCAAGGGGTGGAGGAGAGCAGGGTGACTTCTCTCTCCAGTTGGGTAGAGGGTGGGAGGTGCTCACTTGTTCTTGAAGTCCTCCACCAGCCCCTGCATGTTGCCAAGCTCCGCCTCCAGCTTCAGCTTCTCCTGGCCCAGAGTCTCCAGCTGCCGCCTCAGGTTGTTGATGTAGTTCTCAAACATGTTATCCATGTTGCTCCTAGCCGTTTTCTGCTGCTGCAGGAGGCTCCACTTGGTCTCCAGCATCTTGTTCTGCTGCTCCAGGAACCGCACCTATATGAGGGAGGAAAAAGCAAAAACGTCCACATCAGGCCAGGCTCAGAGTCTGGAGGGAAGCAAGCACTGTCATTCCCTTAAACCACTCCCCAAGCAGTGAGGACTCCAAACAGCAGGCACCTGGTTAGCTGTTCTGGAAGGATCACCTAGGACCAGGGGGAGAAAGCAGGCGAGATGGTGAGTTGGGTGGGGAGTAATGTCCCTCGAGCATTGGGTGAGGGAAGGAGTTAGAAGGAGACAGGTAAGGGAGTTATGTTAAAGCTGTATTTGCAAACCAACAGGTCTAATTTAATTTACCTAGATTGTACATTACAGATCAATAAAAATAGCCAAGCTTTCTAAAGATGCTAACATTGAAAAAGAGGCCGGGCATGGTGGTTCACACTTGTAATCCCAGCATTTTGGGTGGCCAAGGCAGGTGGATTTCTTGAAGTCAGGAGTTCGAGACCAGCCTGGCCAACATGGTAAAATCCCATTTCTACTAATAACATGAACATTAACCGGGCGTGGTGGCACCCACCTGTAAATCCTAGCTACTCAAGAGACTGAGGCAGGAGAATCAGAATCACTTGAACCTGGAAGCAGAGGTTGCAGTGAGCTGAGATCACGCCACTGCACTCCTGCCTGGGCAACAGAGTGACTCCATCTCAAAAAAAAAAAAACAAAAAAAAAAAACTTGTAACTCTTTCTAAACTGGAGGGTTTTGGAAGACAGAGAAATCTTGAGGGTACAGTCTAATTCCCACCACCACTCTCTGCAAATCTCTTTCTTCCTTAGGTCATTCTGTCCCAAAATCACCAAAAAAAAAAAAAAAAATGATTATTATAACCTTTTTTTTTTTTTTTTTGAGACGGAGTTTCGCTCTTGTTACCCAGGCTGGAGTGCAATGGTGCGATCTCGGCTCACCGCAACCTCCGCCTCCTGGGTTCAGGCAATTCTCCTGCCTCAGCCTCCCGAGTAGCTGGGATTACAGGCACGCGCCACCATGCCCAGCTAATTTTTTGTATTTTTAGTAGACACGGGGTTTCACCATGATGGTCTCGATCCCTCGACCTCATGATCCACCCGTCTCGGCCTCCCAAAGTGCTGGGATTACAGGCTTGAGCCACCGTATTATAACATTTTATCCTAATGGAGTGTGGGCCAAGCACTGCTGAAGTGTTTAATATGTAAATTTGAATAGGCAAAAACTCGGATTTAGGGGCGCTCTTAATCATTTTATAGTTGAGGAAATACACTTGGCAAGGGAGTCCATCACATGAACCCGCGGAGCAGTGCGAACCAAGAATTCATACTCCGAAGCCTATGCTTAGCTGCCCTCTATCAGGACCCCAGCGCTAGCAAAACGCAGTCAACAAGCCAAGTCCAGGCGCTTGGAGCGCCAAGGGCACCGGAGCACAGGCTTCCTGGTGCTCGGGGTTCCTCCCGGATGACTCTGCCCCAGGATTTTCCTCCTCCCGTTCCCACAATGCCTCCCAGGAGCCAGTCAGCGTGAAGGGCCCGAGGCCCCTAAGGCAGCAGAGTCCCAGGGCTACAAAACCCGGCTTGGCTCCTGCTGTGTGAACGTGGAGCCAGGCCGCTGGGGCGGACCCGGGGCAGAACGCGAGAAAGAGACAAGGGCTGAATGGGCGAGGGGTGTAGGCGGGCGGCAGCGTTATCTGAAGCCATAAACTTAACAGGACGTGAACCCCGGGCGGGGCGTCCCACACCCGCAGACTTTGAATCCCGGATGGGCTTTCCGAGGCCAGATTCTGGCGCCTCCTCCACCCCACCCCAACCCCTCCCACCCCTGACAACGAGCTCCACCAGGTGAGGAGCGCGTCCGGAGGACTCTGTTGCCCCTCACCCCACCCCGCCCCGCCCCGCCCCGCCCACGCGGCCGGCCCAGGGGCCAGGGTATGACTCATTCAGTGACCCCCGCACTCAGGCCTCCGGGAGCCAAAGGCCTGAATCAATATTTGCGCGTTTGAACCGAGTCACCTACTTCCTTCTCCTAGAATGCTAGAATCCCACCAAACACCTATTTTAAAAACAAAAGAACAAAAATCACAAAGGCACCGTTGGGGAGCCCCTGGGAGAGGGGAACCTGGAGGAGGGTAGCCCCACAACAGCTGGGACTGCCGCAGAGTGATAGTTTAAAAGACGATCAGAACTCGGGTTGGGGTGAGAACAATAATCACTACTATTTTTTATAGTTTGAGGACAGAATGACCTGGGGAAGAAAGAGATTTGCAGAGAGGGGTGGGGGGAACTAGGCTGTACCCTTAAGATGTCTCTCGCTTCCAAGACCCTCCAGTTTAAAAGGCAAGGAGGAAGCCCCAGGATTCATCCCGGCCGTCCAGACCCTCTCCCCACCCTCACCCAGCCCAAACCAAGGTGCACAGGAGAGATGAGTCGGAGGTTGGAAGGTTATGTCGCCAGGGCTGGCGAGTCCCATCAGTACGCCAGTGGTGGGCTGGAGATGTGCACAGGAACCGGGACTGCCAGGAGAAAGAAAGGGCCTGCGGGCACAGTCAGCCACGCAGGGGGACCCTCACCTTGTCGATGAAGGAAGCAAACTTGTTGTTGAGGGTCTTGATCTGCTCCTTCTCCTGGGTACGCACGGCCTGGATGTTGGGGTCCACATCCACCTTAATGGGGTTCAGCAGGCTCTGGTTGATGGTGACGGCGGTGATGCCTCCCATGCCTATGCCGCTGGCCCCAAAATAGCCTGCACCCAGGCCACCCCGGAAGCCACTACTGCTCACTCGGGAGAAGCTCAAGCGGGCACTAGGCCCACTCGTTAAGGAGCGGCTGCTGAAGGCCCCGGGGCCAGAGGTGGACACCTTGTAGGACTTATGGGTCACCCTGGTGGACATGGTGGAGGCAGGAGTGGAAGCAGGCGAGCTGAACTAGGGAGAGATTCCAGAAGGAGCGGAGAAGCTGCTTCTTGGACGAAAGCACTCAGGAATGGCCTTTTATAGAAGAGAGCCCAGCCCCAGGGTGGGGAGGAGGCGTCGTACCTGAATGGCTAGCACCAGAGGGGGCTGGGCCTAACCCAACACCTGCCACCTCTGGGCAGGACTCGGGTGGGGGCAGCAGAGAGCTGCTGCCACCCAAGGGCCCGCAGCAACCCTGGAGCCCACTCCAGCACCACCCCAGAAACCCAGGGAAGGGCAATTCAGTGAACATTAAACTGGAAGAAATCCTGTCCTGGCACAAGCTCCTGTAACAAGGAGACTTGCCTGGGTCATCCAGCCACTACAACCCTGACTCTGGGTCTTGTCTCCCTCCCTCCTGGGGGAAATAAAGTGGAGGACTGGAGGACTGGGAAGCATGGCAAAAAAGGGCCTCCTCTGAGCTGCTGACACCCCGAAGACACTCTCCTGTGTTCTCCCTGATTGAAGCCATTATGAGGGCCTGCCCAGGCTGGATGACAGAACCCCTGGAGTCCAAAGCCTTAAATCCGAAGTCAACCTTTTGCCTCATCTCTCCAGGTTACTGTTCTACCCCTAGTACCTGGTGCAGTGCCAAGAGGGGCTGGGTAGATATTTGTGGAATTAATGTATGAATAAACATCACACACGCACACACACACACAGAGCGGCTGTCGTCCCTCTGCATCTGAAGGTGCAAGACAAAAAGAGATCCCAGGCCAGACACAGTGGCTCATGCCTGTAATCCCAGCACTTTGAGAGGCAGGGTGCAGTGGCTCATGCTTGCAATCCCAGTACTTTGGGAGGCCCACGTGGCCAGATAATGAGATCAGAAGATCAAGACCATCCTGGCTAACGGTGAAACCTTGTTTCTACTAAAAATACTAAAAAAATTAACCAGGTTTGGTGGCTACATGCACCTGTAGTCCCAGCTACTCTGGAGGCTGAGGCAGCAGAATTGTTTGAACCTGGAAGGCAGAGATTGCAGTGAGCAGAGATCCAGGCATTGCATTCCAGCCTGGACGACAGAGTGAGACACCGTCTCAAAAAAAAAAAAAAAAAAATTAGCCGGCGTGGTGGCACACGCCTGTAATCCCACCTACTCAAGAGGCTGAGGCAGGAAAATCGCTTAAACCTGAGAGGCAGGGATTGCAGTGAGCTGAGATTTCACCACTGCACTCTAGCCTGGAGGGCAGAGTGAAACTCTGTCTCAATGAAAAAAAAGAGCAATCCAACACAGCATTTTTCCTGAACATAACCCAGAGCCCTTCTTTCATCCCAAGGTCCTAGGATCCCCTGTGCCAGGTTAACACTGTAAGCCTCACTGAAGGGCCTGGAGAATGACGAACAGGGCTAGAAGGTAGGGAAGGCAGGGGCCGGGACTTCATAGTTCTTATGGCTCTTTGTTGGAGTCATTCCCATTGATCCCAGTGAGTGAATCATGGGAAGTGAGATAGGACGGCAGGGGGTACAGTGGAGTGGGGTGGCACTGGTCACCTCAGGTAAGGGGGTGACCACCTACTGGGCGGACAGATGCACAGATTCCTCCCCCTTTTTTTTTTAAGTTAAAATTTTATTTATGGCCTGAGTGGCATATAACATGTGTTTTCCATGCTTCAAAAAGAAAAAAAAAAGTCTTCAGCAGGTCTCTAGCTTCTGTCCGTCCCTGTGCATCCTACCGTTCTGTTTTCTGTTCTTAACTTTCTCTGTACCTGTGGAAGTCATCAATGGTGAGTGTCACAGGGCTTGGCAAGAAATGTCACATTGAAGACAAGTGGCCTCAAACTGAAACCAGGTAGTGGTGCTACCTGGACCCTCCTGCTTTCCCAGCTCCCGACGGGCCAGAGGAAATGGAGGAAGTCTCTGCACCTGTCTTCCCAATCCTGTTAGCAAAGTGAGTCAGGAAGGCAGGTTGAGACACAGCATGCACCTGTGGGAGGTTGAAGAATGGGGAGCTGAGCAAGGCACCCCAGGCCTGGGTGGGGCGGGCGTGGGTGGAAGGCAGGAGGTTTAGGTCCCCAAGGCAGAGATTCCACCTGCAATTACCTGATGGCTGGGCTGGGTTCTCTGGAAGATACTGCAGGGTGTGATGTGGGGACTGGATGAAAATGAACTGGAAGGACCAACAAATGACACCCAGATCCCCTTGGGGAGAGGGACAGGTGACACACAGCCCTGACCCAGGGAAGGGGGTGACCACCTGCTGGGAGGACAGATGTACAGATTCCTCCCCATACTTCTCTGGGAGAGACACCTGGGCTCACAGACAGACAGGCACATAGGACCCATACTCAGAAGTACAGAGAAACCCAGAAGCCCCCTCTTCGGAGGACAGACATAAACCTAAAAACACAAAGGAGCTAAAAAAGCTCCCTTCACAATGCATGCATGCACACACACACACACACACACACACACACACACACACACACGCCTGCGCACGCAAATCACATTGAAGTCCCTTCCAGAAGACAAATGCAGAGATCCCCAGAGTAGGCACAGTGAGTGGCTCCTTCCTCCTTCCACTGTTTTCTCCCTCCCCTCCCCTCCCCTCCTCACCCCTCTATTCCCTCCCCCTTCCCCCCCTCCCCCATCTCCTCCCCTCTTCAATTTCCTCCCCCACTTCCCTCCACCCCTGGCCCTGGCCTCCTGCTGTGCTGAATGGAGCAAGGGAAATCCAGTTAGCACCTATTTACACCAGGCCTTCTCCCAGCTCCTTTAAACAATGACTAATTTTCTCAAGAGTGATTTGAATACATGCTACCCCCTCCGGAACAAACACCTGCATCCAGAAGAGCTGAGAAACCTTTTCCAGAAGACCAGAGGGAGGAGCACTGGGCACAGTGCCAAACCTGGGACAGGGAAGGCAGAAGGAGGGAGGGAGGGGCTGGTCAGACGGGTATGGCAGCCCTGGAAAGGGAGGACAGGCGCTCTCCCTATATTCCCTTCCCCATGCTGCTGTTAGAGGGAGGAGGGAGCACTCAGGTCCTGATTTAGGCAGCACAAGGAGTGAAAAACAGTACCCCAAAGCCCTTCCTGAAATTTCAGTCCCCTCCACCCCATCTTTGCGGTTCCCTAGTTCTAGGACTGTCTCTTGTTTAAGGTGAGGACAAAGCGGGTTGCCAGGGACCCTGCAGTATCCAGACCGGAGGGCTGACCCAGACCTTACCCAGCCAGGGGAAGCCCCTTTTTTTTGGGGCAGCCCAGAACAGTCCAGGGCCAGAAGTGTCTGTGTCTTATTTGTCATCTCTCTATTGCCCAGAAACCCCAGCCAAACCCACCCCCGGATGCCCCAGGCCCACCCTCAGTGCAAGAGAAGAGGCCAGAGTTAGCCTCTCTGATGGCCCCTGCCTGGGACTTCGGGGGTAAAGGCAGAAGGGGAAGGCCCCTGCCTGGGACTAGGGCCAAGGGATGAGGGAAGAGAAAACCAGACTGGGGCGCGCCCAAAGGTACAGCTCCTTATACGGCAATGTGGTCTACACACAGCTGCCTGCCCAACAAAAGGGAACAACGTGTTTGTGGTGACTGCCCTACCCAGACGACTCTGCCTCAAACCGCCTTTCCTGGAGAGTGAACCAGGGAAGGAGGAGACACTCTCTCCCTGTGGACCAGGAGTGGGGTCCAGGCCCCCTACTCCTGATGCCGCAGGATAATTCACAGGAGGCCCTGAGACCCTGAGCAGTGGCTTAAGTCTGGGGGCCAGTGGGGTGGGCAGGTCGCTGTTATCATCACTCATAATTATGGGAAGAGATGGTCCAAATAAGCTTTGCTTAGTGATCAGGACTAATGATCTCATTCACAGCAGCATTGTTCATAACAGCCAGAGTGGGAACAAAACAAACGTCCATCAAATGATCCATGGATTGTTTTAATGTGGCATATCCAAGCAATCTAATGTTATAATTAAAAGGAATGAACTACCTATGTACGTCAGATGCAGATGAGCCTTGAAAACCGTATGCTCGGCTGGGCACGGTGGCTCATGCCTGTAATTCCAGCACATTGGGAGGCCAAGGCAGGTGGATCACGAGGTCAGGAAATTGAGACCATCGTGGCCAACTTAGTGAAACCCTGTCTCTACTAAAAATACAAAAATTGGCTGGGCGTGGTGACGGATGCCTGTAGTCCCAGCTACTCGGGAGGCTGAGGCAGGAGAATTGCTTGAACCAGGGAGTCGTAGGTTGCAGTGAGCCCCGTGCCATTGCACTCCAGCCTGGTGGCAGAGTGAGACTCTGTCTCAAAAAAGAAAAAGTATGCTCAGTGAAGGGAGATAGTCATAGAAAACCAGCTACACTATGATTCCATTTGTATGACATGTGCACAATAGGCAAAGCATAGAGACAGGAAGTAGATTCGTGGTTGCCTAGGGTGGGGAGGAACGAAGGTGAATGCTAAAGAGCAAGGGTTTCTTTTTGGGGTGATGAGAAGGCTCTAAATTTGATGGTGGTGGCCAGGCACAGTGGCTCTACCTATAATTCCAGCACTTTGGGAGGCCGAGGCAGGAGGATTACTTGAGTCCAGGAGTTTGAGATGAGCCTGGGCAATATAATGAGACCCTTGTCTCTACAAAAAATACAAAAATTAGCTGGGCGTAGTGGTGCATGCCTATAATCCCAGCTGCTCTGGAGGCAGAGTTGTGAGGATCACCTGAGCCAGGAAAGTTGAGGCTACTGTGAGCCAAGATCACATCACTGCACTCTAGCCTGCCTGGGAGACAGAGTGAGACTGTCTCAAAAATTAATAAACAAACAAACAAACAAATTCAATGGCAGTGAAGCTGCACAAGTCTGTGAACACACTAAAAACATAGGACAGCAGTGCCAGGGACCTGAATGATGGGAAGTGGAGATTACGGAGAGGATTTCAAGGATTTCGAGGAAACTTCAGAAGCTGACATTGAAGTGGAGGAAGCCCTCATGGTGTTCAGACAACTGGAACTGCAAGCTTCAGGTTGCTGAATTATACTGTATGTGAATTATAGCTCAACAAAGCTGTATCAAAAGGAAAACACAAAAGCATAAATGAGCTGCATATAAAAAAACAGGGGCTTTGTGCCCAGCATAAGGAGTTGGGGGAAAAAGGAAAGAGTTTGTTTAGATGCCCCAGGTAAAGAGGTTTCCTACCTCTGGGTTAGGGCAGTGCTCCAAAAGTATCTGGAATCCCTTTAAAGGATGGGGCATTTAAAAATGTTATTGTTGGGGCCAAGCGCGGTGTCTCAAGCCTGTAATCCTAGCATTTTGGGAGGCTGAGGTGGGTGGATCATGAGGTCAAGAGATTAAGACCATCCTGTTCAACATGGTGAAACCCTGTCTCTACTAAAAATACAAAAATTAGCTGGGCATGGTGGCACACACCTGTAGTCCCAGCTACTCGGGAGGCTGAGACAGAAATGCTTGAACCTGGGAGATGGAAGCTGTGGTGAGCCAAGATCGCACCACTGCACTCCAGCCTGGGCAGCAAGAGCCATACTCCATCTCAAAACAAAACCAAGTGGTATTGTTGGCCTAGAAATAGCTACATTTAGCTTTGATACAGCAGAACAATTTGTTTAAATAGGAAGCCACAGGTGGTGGGTACACTCATCAGGAAGCAACATCATGAATAATAGAGTCAATTCGATTACTAATTTTTTGTTGTGTGCCTCAGGGCCAAAATTGTTTATAGTCAAAGCTTAGCAAGTGGTGACCTTTTTGCTCTTGATCAGTGGTGGGTCTGATGATCAAAGCCAGCTAGGATAGAAATGGACTGCCTAGAGAGGGAGCAAGCTCCTGTCCCTGAAGATATTTAGAGAGAGGCTTGCTCACCATGGCTCGGTGGGCGGGGCTTTCACATCTGCTAGGGTTTGAATTAGAATGTCCAACCAATGAATTAGTCATGCCAACTCTGAAAGTCTTTGATCCACATCCACCACCATAGAGCTTTGCACACTGAAGATGAGAATCTGTGACTGTTCTCTGGCTTGAAATTTTGGTTGTGGTAAGAGATATAATTAGAGCCAGGCATGGTGGCTCATGCCTGTAATCCCAGCACTTTGGGAGGCTGAGGTGGGCGGATCACTTGAGGTCAGGAGTTCAAGACCATCCTGACCAACATGGAGAAACCCCATCGCTACTAAAAATACAAAATTAGCTGGGGTGGTGGTGCATGCCTGTAATCCCAGCTATTCGGGAGGCTGAGGCAGGTGAATTGCTTGAACCTGGGAGGCAGAGGTTGACGTGAACCAACATTACACCATTACACTCCAGTCTAGGCAACAAGAGTGAAACTCTGTCTCAAAAAAAATGAAAAATTGGGGAGGCAGGCACAGTGGCTCACGCCTGCAATTTCAGCACTTTGTGAGGCTGAGGCAGGTGGATCACAAGGTCTAGAGATCGAGATCATCCTGGCCAACATGGTGAAACCCCACCTCTACTAAAAATACAAAAATTAGCTGAGGGTGGTGGCAGGTGCCTGTAGTCCCAGCTACTCAGGAGGCTGAGTCAGGAGAATCACTTGAACCCAGGAGGCAGAGGTTGCAGTGAGCCGAGATCGCGCCTGCACTCCAGCCTGGTGAACAGAGGGAGACTCTGTCTCAAAAAAAAAAAAAAGAGAGAGAGAGATGTGATTAGAAATCATTACAGCAAGAGTAAGGGAGGACAACAAGGTAAGCCTTGTTTTGGAGGAAGGAGACACAGCCCAACAGCCTGGAGATGATGAGGTCTCCCACACTTTTTGTTTTTTTAAGACAGAATCTGGCTCCGTTGCCCAGGCTGGAGTGCAGTTGTGCAGTCTTGGCTCACTGCACCCTCCACTTCCCGGGTTCGAGTGATTCTCCTGCTTCAGCCTCCCAAGTAGCTGGGACTACAGGCACCTGCCACCATGCCCAGCTAATTTATTTTTATTTTTAACAGAGACGGGGTTTCATCATATTGGTCAGGTTGCTCTCGAACTCCTGACCATGTGATCCACCTGCCTTGGCCTCCCAAAGTGCTGCTGGATTACAGGCATGAACCACCGGGCCTTCTGTTTTTTTGTTTTTTTTTTTTTGAAACAGAATCTCACTATGTTGCCCAGCCTGTCTTGAACTCCTGGATGCAAGCAATCCTTCTGCCTCAGTCTGCCAAAGTTCTGGGGTTACAGGCATGAGCCACTGCACCCAGCCTGTCTCTCACACTTTCAGCATCCTCTCAACCTCCTCTCCACTGACACCAAACCAAGAAGATCATCCCACTGGGTGAGCGTGAAGCCTAGGCAGAAGGTCCCAGCCATGGCTCAGTCCACAGAGTCCTTCCCCTTAACTCTGGTTCTCCATCACATCAAGATCACCCATGGGAGACTGTAAAAGTACACATGCTCAGGCTGCACCCCGTCTGCATCTCAAAGCTTCCTCAGTGCAGCCAAAGTCAGCACCATGCTTTAGCTCTGCTCCCACCACCAAGACTTATGAACACACTCCACTCCTCTCCCCAGAGGAAACAGGCCAGAGCTCAAATCCAGAGCATTGCAGCATTCCTACTTAGAAAGGGTGATATACTCTGTCCCTCGGGAAGGAAAATAGAGTGGTTCGGTCCCCAGAACCTGACACTGCACCACCGCTGGCCAGGGCCACAGAGACAGAGACTGAGAGAGGATGGGCACAAATGGGTCCCACTCCTGACAGTGAGGACAGCAGTGCCGGGGACCTGACTGCTGGGAAATGGGAAGCTATTGAGAAGATTTCAAGGAAACTTCAGAAGCTGACACTGAGATGGGGGAAGCCCTCATGGTGTTCAGGAAACCAAACAGGAGTGCAGGAGAGAAATGAACAGGAGGGACTGGGGCTCAGCTATAGGCTTCCTGCCCACCCCACCCCAGCTCTGAGGTTTCTTCTTGGCCTGAGCTTCGTACACTGGAGCTGCCTGCTATCCAGAGGCCTGCTGTTCTGATTTTCCTGCTGGGCAACCGGAGGACCAAGGTGGGAGTGGCGGGCAGGAACTAGAGGCCTTTATTCACTCCTGTTTTACTCCCCCATTTATTTATCCACATATTTGCTTATCAGACACTAGCCTAAAAAATTTCGGGAGGTGAGCTGTTTGGGTCCTCTCAAACCAAAGGAGGTAGGAGCCTCGTTTGGCCAAGGCAAGGTATTTCTTGAAAGTCCCTGGTTTTTTTGTTTTATTTCTTGGTTTTTGGTTTTTGTTTGTTTGTTTGTTCTTTTGTTTCTTTTGAGACAGAGTTTTGCTCTTATTGCCCAGGCTGGAGTGCAACGGCACGATCTTGGCCCACTGCAACCTCCACCTCCCAGGTTCAAGCGATTCTTCTACCTCAGCCTCCCAAGTAGCTGGGATTACAGGCATGCGATAGCATGCCTGGTAATTTTTTGTATTTTTAGTATAGACAGGGTTTCTCCATGTTGGACAGGCTGGTCTTGAACTCCCTGCCTCAGGTGATCCACCTGCCTTGGCCACCCAAAGGAGGTAGAGGTTGCAGTGAGCCGAGATTGCACCTTTGCACTCCAGCCTGGGTGACAGAGCGAGATCCATCTCAAAAAAAAAAGAAAAGTGGCCATCAGTAATCCATCATTAAATCAGCATACTGATGGCTGACTATATACGTGGGCACATGCTGAGAAGACACTGAGGGAATCGGGTCCCTAATGGCCTCTGCTGTACATCAGGAGGAGACAGACAGACATACAGTCACTTATTCCAATACTCTAACAATAACACTTATGGTGCAAAATAAAAAAGCCTTACAAATATTAATTTATTTAATCTTCATAAGAACACTATAAAGTAGGTGCCATAATCTCTATTTTTACCAAATGAGGCACAGAGAGGTTAAGAAACATACCGAAGATCACACAGCAGTGATCTTTTTCCATGCTCCTAACCACCATCCCACACTTCCAGTGTAAGATGGAGAACAAGAAAGGCAGTATGGGCTGAATGCAGTGGCTGATGCCTGTAATTCCAGAACTTTGGGAGGCTGAGGAGGGTGGATCACTTGAGATCAGGAGTTTGAGACCAGCCTGGCCAACATGGTGCAACCCCATCGCTACCAAAAAAAATACAAAAAAATTAGCCAAGTATGCTGGCACATGCCTGTAGTCCCAGCAACTCAGGAGGCTGAGGTGGGAGAATTGCTTGAACCCAGGAGGGAGAGGTTGCAGTGAGCTGGATCATGCCACCGCACTCCAATCTGGGTGATAGAATGAGACACTATCTCAAAAAAAAAACAAAAGGCAAAAAAAGAAAAATATTTGTTTTTTAAAAAGTGGTCTGGCAGTTTAACAGCCAAGAGACT
Source organism: Callithrix jacchus (assembly GCF_049354715.1). Lineage (NCBI taxonomy): Eukaryota > Metazoa > Chordata > Mammalia > Primates > Cebidae > Callithrix > Callithrix jacchus. The sequence goes on along the minus strand of NC_133510.1, from coordinate 66,639,025 downwards.
GTCCTCAGAACAGCAACCAAGCACTGAGTAGGGGGCAGGTTACAAGGAAAAGGGACTGAGGATGGGCACGTTTTGAGGGAAACAGGAGCAGAGTCACAGCATTGGTCCCAAGGGTCCTCCAGGTAGGCAGGAGGACCCCTGCGGTGGGGAAGGCAGCGGAGGGGAGCTTCCTGACTGCAACATTGCTTGAAATCAGTCTTGTCTCTGATGAAAATTTCTGAGTCTCCATTTTGCAGCCCACTCCTCCCAGCCCCAGCCTCAGCCTCTCAGAAAAATCCCCTTTACAAAGGGAGCCCTTTGTGGTCTAGAAAACCTCCCTCAGTCATCCCTTTAAAAACCCATAACTCTTGGGGTTGGACAGAACTGTTCAATATCCTGATAACCCAGAACTTGCCAAAACATCCCAGGTAGAAGCCACACTGGCATGCCCTAGCATAGGTACACACCCCAGCCCTGACCCCTTTCTTGTTTTCCTGATCCCCAGGACCATGGATCCCATGGTACAGAAGAGAAAGTAGTGACACTTCCATGCCTGGTACAGTAAAGAAAGAAGCACATAGCATCGGTGAAAAGATGTGGGCAGGGGGTGATCCTCTGCGGTCCCCTGGCCTCCATGTCTCATCCCACCTCACACAGAGATGCAGCCACAGTTCAGGCCATTCCCAGCCTTCTCCATGGTCATGGACTCCATAAAATAATAATTTGTGTATGGCAGGCTGGCGCAAATGGAAGGGTCTGCTGGAGAACACATGTGGTCAGGCCAGGCACTGTGGACACTCAGCAGATGGCCCAATGTGTTTCACAGTCATAGCCATTTAGCCCAGCCAGCATGATTAGGCAGCCTGGTTGGGAAGCACTCACTTGCAGAAAGCAACCTGGTTTTGTGAAATGAGGAGCTAAGGGAGGAGCAAGAAGGAATAGGAACCCAGAAGACAGCTAATGGCCTGCCTGCCTGGCAATAAGGCTCAGGATCAAGGGCACCCATCAGAGCTGGAAGCCGCAAATACCCAGCTATCAAAGGAGGCTCACCTGAGGTTAATCACCCACCATAAAAGGAGCCACAGCCCCTGGAGAGCAACCTCAGAGGGCAGGTCTCCTCAAAAGTGAGTCGCCCCAAGGCCAGCCCTGCCCACCCCATCCCCACCTGCAATGACTCCAACCTTGGTGAAATCTGGCCGTGCCCCAACACACCTGTCAGTTTCCTCCTCTGATACTGCAGGGCGGCCCTAATCCGATCTTCATTCACCACCACCATCGACAAACATTTTATGATTCTATGTAACTTTCAAGGATTCTGAGGAATTTGGCAGGAGGGAATTTTCAGGAGGGCAGAGGTGCATGATGATAAGCAGGTGTTTTTGAACTGGTGTCTTTGTAGGCATGTATCCGTATAAACACAAGGCATACGTGTGAGACGGGTTATCTCCCAGCACAAACTGACCCTCATAGTCCCAGCCTCACCCTGTGGGCATACAACCTCAGCCTCTAGCACACACACCCTCTTGCCCTATGGTTCCTGACACTCTCTCAGGTTCATGCAGGCCCCACCTGCCCTCTGACTTGCATGGCCTGCCACACACCAATGTGCACTACCACCTCACATCCCGTCTCAGGCACAAGCATGTGTGTACCACCACCCATCAGAGCCATGTGCACACCACCTTCCTATGCCCATCACACACATACCTATGCACACACAGCCATATAAACACACATCCAAACCCAAACACACAGTTACACGTTTGTTTTTTCTTTTATACAGACAGAGGTCTCACTATGTTGTCCAGGCTGGTCTCAAAATCTTGCCCTCAAGCTGGGTGCAGTGGCTCACGCCTGTAATCCCAGCACTTTAGGAGTCTGAGACAAGCTAATCGCCTGAAGTCAGGAGTTCAAGACCAGCCTGGTCAACATGGTGAAACCCCATCTCTACAAAAAATACAAAACTTAGCTGGGCATGGTAGTGGGCACCTGTAATCCAGCTACTTGGGAGGCTGAGGCAGGAGAATCACTTGAACTTGGGAGGCAGAGGTTGCAGTGGGCTGAGATCACACCATTTGACTCCAGCCTGGGTGAGAGAGAAAGACTGTCTCAAAAAAAAAAAAAAAAAAAAAAATCCTTGCCTCAAGTGATCCTCCTTCGTTGGCCTCCCTAAGTGCTATAACTCCCAAAGTTACAGGTGTGAGCCTTGTCTCCCAGCCCATGTACACATTCTTGATTGCAAGTGACTGAAACCCAATTCAAACAGACTTAAACATGAAAAGATCATTTATTTGCGCTCATAATTGAGAAGTTCAAGGGTGCATTTGGCTCTCAGCCTAGCCAGATAAGGGGCTCAGAGATATCATTGGGACCAAAAGTCTTTCTCCCCATCTCTTGGGTGTTTTCCTCCATGTCACCTTCGTCCTCCAGCAGGCCAGCTCCCTGCTGCAGGAAGGGCGACCACTAAGGGAGCACCTCTTTCCCGATAATTCTGCTGAAGTTCCAGGGCTGACTCTCACTAGGCTGATGTAGGTCACATGCTCATCTCTGAACCAACCCCCATGGCCAGGGGAATAGAATACTATCATGTTGACTAGATCATGCACCAAGCCCCTGCAGAGGGGTGCTCAGCCTCACCCAACCTATTTAGAAAGGGGGCAAAAAAAAAACACAATTCACCAAAAGTCCAGGAAGAAATGCTGGCCCGCACTGGCCACAGTGGCTCACGCCTGTAATCCCAGCATTTAGGGAGGCCAAGGCAGGCGGTTCACCTGAAGTCAGGAGGTCGAGACCAGCCTGGCCAACATGGTGAAACCCCATATCTACTAAAAACACAAAAAATCAGCTGGACATGGTGGTGCATGCCTGTAGTCCCAGCTACTTGGGAGGCTGAGGCAGGAGAATCGCTTGAACCTGGCAGGCAGAGGCTACAGTGAGCCGAGATCACACCACTGCACTCCAGCCCAGCCTAGGCAACAGAGCAAGACTCCGTCTCAAAAAATAAAATAAAAAAGAAATGCTGGACAGGCAGAAACAACAGGTGTTCACCTACATGCACTAACCAAAATGTACACTAATAAAGACTTGGAACCAGGGAGGCTGGGTATAAAGATATCAGTGTACACACCAAGCCCTTGTATAAATACAAATACTACGTGGCCAAAGTCTACCTTCTGTGCCTTCTCAACAGAATATTGATTTCAGACCAATAAAGGATTCAGACGTATGCTACAGGACTTCAGAGGAAGGAGAGGGCCCTTAGCAAGCTGAGCTTAGAAAAGTAAGACCTAGATGGAAAGATCTGGAAATTCGATGAGTCATCGGACAAGAACAGGATTTCTACGGAAGAGTATAAAGGCTAGGTGGTGGGGAGGAGGGTGGGACTGGGGGTTTCAGAGGCCAGACAGAGCTCCTTCTGTAGGCTGCAGGAAGGGAGGGGCAGGAGGATGGGCTGAAAGCAGTGCTTCAGGAAAATTAAGTTGGCTGGGGTGTTAGGGTAGACGGCAGGGGCAGAAACTGGGAGCAGGGGATTAGAAGGGGGGCTACTGTAGAAACTGGGAGCAGGGGATTAGAAGGGGGGCTACTGTAGAAAGCGGGTTGGGAGGCCTGCAGTGTGGCAGGAGCAGTAGGCTGGAAGATAGGAATGAACACAAGCTGGAATCACCAGGATGTGGCAGTTGACTGCATGGGCTTGAGTCTAAGATGACTCAGTGCACTTCCAGCAGCTCCCTGCTGGACCCTAACATCTTCTGTTCCAGCTAGACTGGCCCATGCACTTGCCATGAGCCACTGGGCTTAGCATCGTTTCATCCAATCAGTTTCAGACACAGCTTCTTGGAGACAGATCAGGTTCCTCCGGTGTCTGTGTCTGGTTCTTATCTCAGCGCCAACCTCTGCCTGGCAGGGCACTAGCCTAAAGTAGATGCTGCGGCGTAAATGTGTAGACCCTCCCCTGAACATGTGGTTTACTCTTGCCTCCTTAGCTTGGTTCATCACACACACATCCCTACACTCCAGTAACAGCACAATGAGGCTGTCTCAAAACCCATCACCGTCCTCGGCAGCAGAAGCAAGTGTGGGCAAGCCTGGCTTCTCACATGCAGACCATGCTGGAGCAGGGTCTGGCTCTTGCCTGACTCTTAGGACTGACCTATGCAAGGAGGTGCCTGGGATAGAGAGGAGAATGGGCACCACATTCCAGCGAGACACAGTGCAGGAGCTGGCAATTCGAGCCCTGGAGAAGAGGTTCCCAATGTGTGTGGAAGCTGAGGACTGCCCGGAGGAAGAGGGCACATTCATCTGTGTTGCCCAAGGGATACAAACAGCACCGGTAGGAAGGATTCCCCTAGAGAGAGACTTCTGCTCTTGTAAGCAAGGACTTCCCAAAAGTCTGTGGCCTGAAAGTCTGCAGCCAAAACTCTGAAAATAAGAGTCTGCGGCCAGGCACGGTGGCTCACACTTATAATCCCAGCACTTTGAGAGGCTGAGGCTGGTGAATCACTTGAGGTTAGTTCAAGACCAGCCTGACCAACATGGTGAAACCCCATTTCTAGTAAAAAAAAAAAAAAAAATTAGCCAGGCATGGTGGTACATGCCTGTAATCCCAACTACTTGGGATGCTGAGGCAGAAGAATTGCTTGAACCCAGGAGGTAAAGGTGGCAGTGAGGTGAGCTTGTGCCATGTCACTCCAGCCTGGGCAACAAGAGCAAAACTCCACTCAAAAAAAAAAAGAAAAGGCCAGGCACAGTGGCTCATGCCTGCAATTCCAGCACTTTGGGAGGCCAAGGCGGGTAGATTGCCTGAGCTCAGGAGTTCAAGACCAGCTTGGCCAACATGGTGAAACCCCATCTCTACTAAAAATATAAAAAATTAGCTGGGCGCAGTGGCTCACACCTATAAACCCAACACTTTAGGAGGCTGAGGCAGGCAGATCACCTGAGGTTAGGAATTCGAGACCAAGCTGGCCAACCTGGTGAGACCATGTCTCTACTAAAAATATAATAAACTAGCCAGGCGTGGTGGTGCAATGCCTGTAACCCTAGCTACTCAGAAGGCTGAGGCAGGAGAATCACTTGAACCTGGGAGGCGGAGGTTGCAGTGAGCCAAGATTGTGCCACTGCACACCAGCCTGGGCAACAGAGTGAGACTCCATCTCAAAAAAAAAAAAATTAGCTGGGTGAGGTGGCACATGCCTGTAATCCCAGCTACTTGGGAGGCTGAAGCAGGAGAATCACTTGAACCTGGGAGGCAGAGGTTTCAGTGAGCCAAGATCATATCACTGCACTCCAGCCTGGGCAACAGAGGGAGACTCAGTCTCAAAAAAAGAAAAGAAAAGAAAAAGAAAATAGAGTCTGTGTCAACTGGGAAGTTCACAAGGAGGGTTCAGGCAGAAGGTCAAGGGGGCTCTACTCTATCAACTCGGAAACATATGGGCCTAGTGTATGCACTGCTTGCGTCACCTTATTTAAATTCATAAAGATCCTGCGGGGCAGAGATGTGTCTTCCTCGTTCACACAGCTGTGAAGGGAAGAACTGACATCTGAGCCCTGCCAGATGCCACGCAGGTGGGACTGCGCCGAGCCTGCCCATGCACTTTCTGCTGCTCCACAGCCATGTGTGACCAAAACCCAAAGGACAGTGGGTGCAACCAAAAGAATTTCGCAGCCACTTTCTAATGGTGTAAAGAGTTACTTCACCAGCTGAAAATGCAGATAGTAACAACTACCTCAGAAGACTGATATGATCATCAGGTAAGAGAACAGGGCCTAGAACAGCAGGTTTCCAAGACATGTTAGTTTGACACTCACCAACCTTCCCTGCTTGTCCCCCAGCCTTTCCCAAAGCCTTTCTCCACACTTTCCCCATCCCCTCCCCACCTCAGACCACCATCCCCCATGGAACTTGTGTTCACTTCACTTTGATACATTTGCCTTGTGAGAGTTTAAGCTTGTGTTTCCCTGCATGAAAGAACCTCCTTGCAGAACGGAGCAGTGTCTCATGTCTCTGCCCAGGCTAAGTGGTCAGGTGGGAGAAAGTGCTAGCTCAGCAGGGTCGAGGGTAACTAGAGGGAGGTGGCAATTGGGCCTATAAGGAGGAGCTTATAGGATAGTAATAAAGAAATGGCATGTAAACATCTGCCATTATGCAAAACAGAAGTTTGCAAATCCTACTCCTAGAGAGCTAGCCATGCAAACGGAGCCCTGCCTGCTGAGGCCCACTTGCTTTCCCCAATTCTCAACCCAGAGCAGTAATAGTGATTGGGGTTGGGAACAATGGTGATCATGATGGCTTTCATTTACTGGGTTCCTACCACGTGTCAAAGTGTCAGATCACCTACACACACACACACACACACACACACACAACACACACAACACATATATATATATTTTAGACAGAGTCTCACTGAGTCTTGCTCTGTTACCCAGGCTGGAGTGCAGTGGCACAATCTCGGCTCACTGCAACCTCCGCTTCTCAGGTTCAAGCTATTCTTCTGCCTCAGCCTCCCAAGTAGCTGGGACTACAGGCATTAGCCATCATGCCCAAATAATGTTTTTGTTTTTTGGGGGGGAGCGGGGGTTTGAGACAAAGTCTCACTCTTGTCCACCAGGCTGGAGTGCAATGGCACAATCTTGGCTCACTGCAACCTCTGCCTCCCAGGTTCAAGCAATTCTCCTGCCTCAGCCTCCTGAGTAGCTGGGATTACAGGTGCCTGCTAACATGCTTGACTAATTTTTGTATTTTTTGTAGAGACAGGGTTTTGCCATGTTGATCAGGCTGGTCTGGAACTCCCTCAGGTGATCCACCTACCTCAGCCTCCCAATGTGCTGGGATTACAGGCATGAGCTACCACGCCTGGCAAATTTTTGTATTTTTAGTAGAGATGGGGTGTCGCCATATTGGCCAGGCTGGTCTCGAGCTCCTGACCTTGTGATCTGCCCGTCTCAGCCTCCCAAAGTGCTGAGATTACAGACATGAGCCACCGTGCCAAGCCTTTTTTTTTTCTTTGAGATGGAGTCTTGTTTTGTCACCCAGTGTTGAATGCAGTGGCACAATCTCAGCTCACTGCAACATCTGCTTCCTGAGTTCAAGTGATTCTCCTGTCTCAGCCTCCTGAGTAGCTGGGATTACAGGCACACACCACCACACCCATCTAATGTTTTATTTTTAGTAGAGACAGGGTTTCACCATGTTGGCCAGGATTATCTTGATCTCCTGACCTCAGGTGATTCGCCTGCCTCAGCCTCCCAAAATGCTGGGGTTATAGGCATGAACCATTGTTCCTGGCCACATATGTTATTTTTTAAATTTTATCATTATTATTATTTTGGAGAGGGAGTCTTGCTCTGTTGCCCAGGCTGGAGTGCAGTGGTGTGATCTCTGCTCACTACAACCTCTGCCTCCTGGGTTCAAGTGATTCTCCTGCCTCAGCCTCCTAAGTAGCTGGGATTACAGGTGCCTGCCATCATGCGGGGCTAATTTTTGTATTTTAGTAGAGACAGGGTTTCACTATGGAGGTCAAGTTGGTCTCGAACTCCTGACCTCAAATGATCTGCCCACCTAGCCTCCCAAAGTTCTGGGATTAGCCACCACCCCGGCCTATTTTATTTTATTTTAAGACGGGATCTTGATCTGTCCCCTAAGCTGCAATGCAGTGGCATGATCTTGGCTCACTGCAACCTTCGCCTCCCAGGTTCTCAAGCAATTCTCCTGCCTCAGCTTCCCAAGTAGCTGGGACTACAGACACACACAACCATGCCCAGCTAATTTTAGGATTTTTAGTAGAGACGGGATTTCATCATGTTGGCCAGGCTGGTTGTGAACTCCTGACCTCAGGTGATCTGCCCACCTTGGCCTCCCAAAGTGCTGAGATTACAGGTGTGAGCTACTGTGCCCGGCTACATATATTATTTATAATCCTAAACTAATCCATGAGGAAGGTAACATTGTTCCCATCTTACAGACATGGAAACTAAAGCCCAAGATCCTTCAGTTAGTGTGAAGAGTCAGGAACTGAACTCAAGCATGGGGTCATTTCGAAGCCTGACCATTCTTTTTCAATTATGCTGTGCTATAGTCAGGATCCAATTATCTCCACTAAGAGATGCAATAATGTCAATAACTCAAAAGGAAAGATTCAAAATATGTTTATTATTTTATTCAGCAATCCAAAAGAGCTATATTTTATTTATTTGCTGAGCATCTATACTACCTCTCCTACAGTAAGGATTCTGACAGACTTGGGGGACCTCTCCGCATCAAAATGGACAGCCCCATGAGGGCAGAGACCTTGACTACGCTGTTGATTGTCTCATCCACAGAATTAGAAAGGCATCTCACAGGCACTCCACCAAAATAGGATGAATGAATTCACAAATGGCAGACCCAGCCTGCCAGGTCAGCCTGTGCCCATCTAGGTGTTGTACTGGAGCGAGCATAGAAAGTCAACAGCAAGATAAAAGTATGCCAAGTTGCGGGGTCTTTATTGCCGGTGGCCACGGAGGACTCCCATCTCACCAACCCGTGGCCCCAAAAGGAGGGTGTCAAGACCTTTTATGCCTGTGAACCACCTCGGGGATGAGAGTGAGGGGCTTCAGATATTCCGAGGGCCAGTGGACTTTGGACATTCTGTAAATCACCTCCTGGTCGGAGACGAGGATAAGGGGCTGCGGACATTCCAATTGTTACTTAAGCAGTTCACAGAAGTCAAGATAAGTGTTAGTTTACACATAGGTAGGGTGGAAACTACAGACCTTAGTTACTTATTACAAGTCGCAGGGGCCAAGATGGCGTGGGTTTGGGCTGCTTGCCTGTCACATTAGGGTTACAGAAAGCAGTTTCAATGGAAAGCTGAGGTATGGTTGAGGTATGCAGTTTTATGGGGCTTTTACCATGTCACATAGGCACAGTCGCTCACACCTGTAATCCCAGTATTTTAGAAGGCCAAGGGAGGATCACTTGAGGCCAGGAGTTCAAGACCAACCTGGACAACACAGCAACATAGCAAGACCCTGTCATGTGTGCATATATATCTGTAACAGAGAAAGTGAGACAGAGACTAGAGAGCACGCAGCTCAGCTGAAAGATCTGCCACCCACCACTCCATACCCAACCTGCCTGCACCCCATTCCCTGGTCTCTAAGGACTAAGATAACCCCAATCCGATACAATGACCCATTCATAGGCTTCAGGGAAAATCTGCTGACCTGGATGGTGGGAATAGGCTAAGCCTGGGCCAGCCCGGGCCAGTTTAGCCTCAAGGACCTGTTTGTCAAGCTCCCATGGCAACACAACTTATTGTGTGTTTATGCATTCCCTACAGAACTCCAGGCAGAGGCCTCTATTCCCCAAGGCCACACTCTACCTTCTCTCTCCTTCCTTGCCTCCCCAGGTTTCCTGGGTGACCATCCAGACAGCATTAACAGAAGCTTGAGTAGCAAAAGTAGCCTCCAGAACATGGAAGGCAGAAGTAGGAAAGCCTCCCCGAGGGAGAGGACCAGTATTTCTTGCTCACAATTGTCCAGCTGCAAAAGGCAAACTCCCTAGACCCACACACCCATGGCTTCCTTGGCTCCCACATGCCGCCACACCAACCCTCCACCCACAGGCCCTCGTGGCCTGACCCTATCCTGCTTGGCTGCACAAACTCCCTCTCCGGCTATGCAGTGGGCAGGCCCAGGGCCCCTCCTCCCTCTCTCTGTGTGTCCCTCCAGCCTGGCTCTACCCACAAGGACTTCCTTCGGGAAGCCCTCCTAGATGGACTATTCCTCCCAGGCTTCTCCCTCCAGCCTGGAGCCTCTGATTGTACGTCCCCAGCTCTGGCCTGATCTCTGAGAGGTGGGCATGAGTTCAGCTATCCCCAATGGCCTAAGAGTTTCCTTAAGGTGGTAATTAAAGCTTTTAATTCATACAGAAACTATACGATAAGCATTATCTGCATTTTAGAGTGGAGGAAACTGAGCCTCAGGGTTAAAAGCAATGTGCACTCCTGGGCACTGTGGCTCACACCTGCAATCGCAGCACTTTGGAAGGTCAAAGTGGGAGAATGGCTGGCTTGAGGCCAGGAGTTTAAGACCAGCCTGGACAACATAGCAAGATCCTGTCTCTACCAAAAAAAGAAAAATTATTCTAATTATCCAGCAGAGTGGTGCACACCTGTAGTTCCGGCTACTTGGGAGGCTGAGGCAGGAGGATAACTGGAGCCCAAGAGTTTGAGGCTGTAGTGTACCATGATTGCACCCGTGAATAACAATAGCACTGGGTGACAGAGTGAGACCCTGTCTCTAAAAAAGAAAGAAGCAAATGGGGGCTGGGTGTGGTGGGTGGCTCACGCCTTGTCTCAGGCTGAGCCACCACACCCAGCCAAAAGTATTATACTTAAAATCATACTTGATTTGGGCTCTCAGCTTTTGTTTCTCATATGTAAAATAAATTAGATCAAGGCTGCAGTGAACTGTGACAGGTCACTGCATTCCAGCCTGGGTAACAGACCCAGACCCTGTCTCAAAAAAATAGATAAAAATTTTAAAATAAAATAAATTATATGATAATAATGTTTGTAAAGATATTTGCTTATATTATGTCTACTGTGATAGGAAAAGACCATGTGCTCTTCTCCAAGAATTTACCTTTCTTCTCACTTTTATCTCCCTCCCCTCGGCTAAAGGGCTCCTGAGTGAAGTACCCTCAGCTGGACTCCGTAGTCTGCGGCAACAGCCACCAAACAGAGGAGCATCCGCTCCTTAACTAAGCACTGAAAGGAAGGGAAAGGGTAGACTGAAGGAAGGACTTACTAATTCAAGGAGACGCTGGAGCAGAAATGAGTGACTAGGGATGGGGAGGATGCTTCTGCGGAAAAGGAACGGAGCTAGGCCCCCTTCTCACTGGTCCTAGACCTGATCAGGCCTGCCCAGAAGCCAAGAAAAAGATGGCATGTAGACCTCACTGGGGCAAGGCCAGGATGATGGAGGGGATACCTTCAGGGAAGGAGGTGCTGAGCAGGTTTCTGAAAATGATGCACTCAGACAGCTCACTATTTCCTGTAGTAATTCCTGGAAAAGACTGAGCAAGACAAGGTCAGGCCCAGCAGGAATGCAGCTGGAGGAGGCGTATATGCAACAATCTCCCCTGAGAGAGCCTATCCAGAGCCATAAACCTTATCTCCCTCCTCTGCAGAGCCGGGATAGTTATCTCTGGCTCCCAGGGGCTCAGCCTGAGTCAGGGCTGCAGGTTGGGAGAGATTGTGGGCGGGGAAGCATACCTAAGCCCGTGGGGCCATTCAGCATTTAGGAATGAATGGCGCCATTTAGGGTCAGAAATGGCGCACCGTTCTCAGAAACTGGCTCGACACCTCCCCCAAAGGTGAGGTATCCCCCTCCATCATCCTGGCCTTACTGCATTGAGGCCTGAAGTGTGGCACATCCAGGAATGACGTTGGAGCAAAGGGGATCTCTTTGGGGGAGGTGGGTTCAAAGAGATAGATCAGGATGATTTATCTTTACAAAAACTAAGGGCCTCAGATTCCTACCAGCCAGCCCCAGGCCAGAAACTTCCCCTTCCAGGAAAGTTGGGCCCCAGGGCTGGCAATGCTATTACCTCAGTCATCCCTCTGTTCCCGAGCTCTAGGGTCTATGCACAGTTCTTAATGGGGTCCAACAGTTTCTTTCTGTCTTCCAGCCCTCTATCTTAGAGCACAGGAGGTGGAACCAAACCAGAAAGGGACCCAGGTTCCAGTTCCAGGGCTGCCTTCCTCTCCCACTCCTGGCCCAGGACTCTGAGCTGGGCCCCAGGTAGGGGAGGAAGGAGGAGAAAGAAGGCAGTGTTCTCTTGTTCTCTGTGTCCCTGAGAAATTCCCCACCTCCCTGGCAAGCTCCCTCCGAGCAGGCCAGTGAGAGCTGCCCTGGAGACAGGCTGGTGTGAGAGGCCCCCTCTGCAGAGTGGAAGGGGGTGACATCATTGCCTGCCCTGAGCCTCCTAGACACGTACACACTCTCCCTCTGCCTGGTGTGCCCCTGCCCCCCACTGCCTCTCCTGCTAGTTCAGGTATCCTCTCCACTGCCCAGCCAGATTGATCTTTTACAAACACTGCTTTGATCCTGTGTTTCCCGTTGCCTTCAGAATAAAGGTCAAATTCCTCACCTGGTGGCTGAGGCTTACCCTTCCCCACCTGGAACTAGCTTCCCTCCCCACCCCACCCCCAGGGCTGTGCCCTCCTCTCCTGAAGCACCTCCTTGTCATCTGCACCTGCTGAAACCTTACCCTTCCTGCAAGCCCTGGCTCCAGCTCACCCCATTCATTCTCCAAACATTTGCTGAATGAAAATCATGCATCAGGCACCTCCCCACAAAGCCTGCCCCAATCACCTCTGCCAGAAGTGGCCACTCCTATAGAGACCCCAAGAACAGGGCTTTGTTACGCCCCTGGGCTGGGTTACACTTGCTGTGGGCACGTCTGAGCGCCCCTCCCTGATTGTAAACCGGATCCACGGTCATTTAGCAGGCATTGAACATTCACGATTAATGAGGCATTCTCCATATTTGTCTCATTTGACCCTCACAAGGACTTTGGGAATTCAGTATTCTCATCCTTATTTACAGATGAGGAATCCAAGGCTCTGAGAAGAAATATGCCCAGCAAGTTGTAGTCAGGGCTCAAACCAGGGTCCTGGACCCTAAGTTCAGGGCCCAGACATCAGCCCCAAGGCATCTTCCTCAACAGTAGGGGCATGTCAGCAAGTCATGGTGGCTCACGCCTGTAATGCCAGCACTTTGAGAGGCTGAGAAGGGCGGATCACCTGAGGTCGGGAGTTCAAGACCAGCCTGACCAACACGGAGAAACCCTGTTTCTACTAAAAACACAAAAATTAGCCAGGCGTAGTGGTGGGCACCTGTAATCCCAGTTACGTAGGAGACTGAGGCGGGAGAATCACTTGAATCTGGGAGATGGAGGTTTCGGTGAGCCAAGACCATGCCATTGCCCTCCAGCCTGGCAAGAGGAGAGAAAAAAAAAAAAGAAAAAGAAAAAGAAAAAGAAAAAAACAGTGGGGGCATGTCTTACACATGTTTCTGCTTTCCTCTACACCCAGCACAGGAACTTGTTTGATTCACTGAATGAATGAGTGAATGAATGAATTATTCAATTATATTCCACGAGTCCTCTTCTCTACTGTCACCCTTTCTCCTCTCTCCCACATTGCCTTTTGCCTATCTTCTGTCCCTTACCCTGGACCCTAAGGATTCCCCCAAGGGAGGAAAGGAGCTGTGATTGTTTCATGGATACCAGGGAAGGGTGCTAAGTCTCAGGAGGGCATCCACATCCTGGGCACAGCCCAGGGAGGCTATTCAGGACAGGAAAGTCCCTTCCCCTTCGCCACCACTCAGTTAGATAGACCCAGGAGAGTCCCAACCCTTATCTCCACCCCTCCCCAACTCCAAAAGGACGTAGGTGGGCCTGAGGGAAGAGCAGGACAAGCCAGAGAACAGTGACAGAGTGAAGAGGGGCCCAGATTCAGTGACTCACCACCCTCGGGCCTCCCCAGGGAAGGGGTGGGGAGACTGGACATTTGGAATTTCTGCCTGTCCCTAGGGAGACACTTAGGTGTTAGGAGGCTGAACAGGAGGAGGACAAGCTCTGTTTGTCCCAAACGAAGGGGTGGCCATGGCAACAAGGCCAGAGCCATCGGGGCTGGGAGCAAAGGTCCTGGCCAGGGGCGGAGTCGTGAGTGCCCGACCGGAGGGCCCTGCTGCCCTCCTCCCAACTGGGTCACTGGCCACACCATGCCACTCAGGCCTTCTCTGACGGAGCACCCCCTTGTGGGCAGAGCTGAACCTGAAATCTGGGGAAGGGTAGTCCTGAGGGAGAAGCCACCCACTTTACAGATACACATGTTCTCGTCTTCCCCGCCTCCCTCCCCGTGTCTTCTCAACTGTGACAAGAGACAGGCAGATTCTAGAACAGGCTGTGCTCAACCAGCACGGTGGCTCACACCTGTCATCCCAGCACTTTGGGAAGCCAAGGTGGGCAATCACCTGAGGTCAGGAGTTCGAGACCAGCCTGGCCAACATGGTGAAACCCCATCTCTACTAAAAACACAAAAAATTAGCTGGGCTTGGTGGCAGGTGCCTGTAATCCCAGCTACTTGGAAGGCTGAGGCAAGAGAATCACTTGAACCCTCGAGACAGAGATTCCAGTGAGCTGAGGTCACGCCATTGCACTCCAGCCTGGGCAACAAGAGCGAAACTTCATCTCAAAAATAAAGCAAAAACAAAAAAAGAAAGAGAACCATCCTTGACCCATGTCATGCACCCACTACAGCCCTCTCTCTTTGCCTCTACAGCCAAGTTTCCCAAGAGGGGAAGCCATACTCATTCGAAATTTTCCCCTCCTCCTACACCCCAGCCCCAGCCACCATCCACAGAAATGACTAGACCAATGATCAACTCCTAGCCAAATCTGATGGACCCTTTCCAAACCTTTTCTTCCCTACCTCCCTGTGATAGTGGATACCATTGACTACTCCCCCTTTCTTTTTTTTTTTTTTCCTCTCTCTTTTTTTTTTCTTTTTCGAGATGGAGTCTCATTCTGTCACCCAGGCTGGAGTACAGTGATGCAATCTTGGCTTACTGAAACCTCCACCTCCCAGGTTCAAGCAGATTCTCCTGCCTCAGCCTCCCAAGTAGCTGGGACTACAGGCACATGCCTCCATACCAGGCAAAATTTTTAATGTGTTTTTAGTAGAGACAAGGTTTCACAGTGTTAGCCAGGATGGTCTCGATCTCCTGACCTCATGATCTGCCGACCCCAGCCTCCCAAAGTGCTGAGATTACAGGTGTGAGCCACCACACCCGGCGCCTCCTCCTTTCTTAAAAGGCCATTCCCTTGGCCTCCTGACTTTGCCTTCTGCATGTCTTGCTATCTCTCTGGCCACTCCTTTCCAGTCTTGTTTCTTGAATCCTTTTATGTACTCACCAGTTATACCTGTAGTCCTTAATCTTCTTCGTGGGCTGTGCAACCCTTTGAGACTCTAATGCAGAATCACAGATTGCTGGCATCTCCCCTACAGCTCAAGCGGCACATGGGCTCATGAAAACCACCCACAGAAACCAGATTAAGAGCCTTGGCCTTGAGTGTTAGGATCCCACCTCCCTGCCTCCACCTCTTCTGACCAATTCCCATCCACGCTTAGGGATGAAGACTCCCAGATCAGCATCTCCAGACTCTTCAGAGCTACAGACCCACGTTTCCAATTGCTGCCTGGATGTCCCGCCCAAGCCTCAAACTCACAGTTTCCAAACTCAAGTCATCATCCAATGCCATCCTCCAGGCCTCACTTCCTCTCTTAATTCCTGCCTGGTGGACATCACTGCCTCCAAAGCAAGAAGCCTGGAATCAGCTAAAGTGCTAAGGATGGTACTAGAACCTCTCTCACAGGGTTGCTATGTTAAATAATGTGTTATGTGTAAAGCACATAGAATGGCTTACTGATACCTCATAGACGCTAAGTGTTAGTTATTGTTATTACTGTTATTGCTGCTTCTTTCCCCTTATATCTGATTAGACACTAAGAACTAGCAATTCTATCTTTTTTTTTTTTTTTTGTGAGACGGAGTTTCGCTCTTGTTACCCAGGCTGGAGTGCAATGGCGCGATCTCGGCTCACCGCAACCTCCGCCTCCTGGGTTCAGGCAATTCTCCTGCCTCAGCCTCCCGAGTAGCTGGGACTACAGGCAAAAAGCCAATAGAACTAATAAGAGAATTTAGCAGGATTGCAGGATAAATGATAAATGATCATAAATATTTACAAAATTACATTTCTTTTTTTTTTTCAGAGCACCCAGCCTCACAAAATTACATTTCTATATACTAGCAATGAACAATTGAAAATTGAAACTGAAAAAGCAATATTATTTACAATCAAATTTAAAACATAAAATATCAGGCTGGATGCAGAGACTCATGCCTGTAATCCCAGCACTTTGGGAACCTGAGGCAGGCAGATCACGAGGTCAGGAGATCAAGACAATCCTGGCCAACATGGTGAAACCTCATCTCTACTAAAAATACAAAAATTAGCTGGGTGTGGTGGCATGCGCCTGTAGTTCCAGCTATCTGGGAGACTGAGGCAGGAGAATTGCTTGACCCGGGGTGGTGGAGATTGCAGCGAGCTGAGATCGTGCCACTGCACTCCAGCCTAGTGACAGAGCAAGACTCTGTCTCAAAAAAAAAATAGGGCCGGGCTCAGTGGCTCACGCCTGTAATCCCAACAGTTTGGGAGACTGAGGCAGGTGGATCACCAGGTCAAGAGATGGAGACCATCCTGTTTAACATGGTGAAACCCCGTCTCTACTAAAAATACAAAAATTAGCCAGGATGGTGGCACACACCTGCAGTCCCAGCTACTCGGAAGGCTGAGGCAGGAAAATCACTTGAACCCAGGAGGCAGAGTTTGCAGTGAACTGAGATCACACCATCGCACTCCAATCTGGTGACACAGCATCAGTCTCAAAAATAATAATAAATTAAAAGAAAAACAAAAAGAATAAAGTTAGAGAACTGCCATTATCTGGTTTCAAAACTTGCCATAAAGCTGCAGTAATCAAGACAGTGAAGTATCAGTATAAAGGTAGATAGATACATCTATGGAACATAATAGAATCCAGAAGACCGGGCACGGTGGCTCATGCCTGTAATCCCAGCACTTTGGGAGGCCGAGACAGGAAGATCACCTGAGGTCAGGAGTTCGAGACTAGCCTGGCAAACATGGAGAAACCCCATCTTTACTAAATACACAAAAATTAGCCAGGTGTGGTGGCGTATACCTGTAATCCCAGCTACTTGAAAGGCTGAGGCAGGAGAATCACTAGAACCTAGGAGGCGGAGGTTGCAGTGAGCCAAGATTGTGCCATTGCACTTCTGCCTAGGCAACAAGAGCAAAACTCCATCTAAAAAAAAAAAGAGTCCAGAAATAGAATCACACAGTGGTGCAAAAGCAAATCACTGAAGAAAGGATAGACTTTTCAACAAATAGTGCTAGAACAATTGGACATCCATAAGCAAAATAAACAAATAACCTCAACTTCTCACATCAGAGATTAGAATCAAGCCAAATGTAAAACCTAAAACTATATAACTTCTAGAAGAAAACATAAGAAACAAAAACCCTTGCCAGGCCTGGTGGCTCACGCTTGTAATCCCAACATTTTGGGAGGCCGAGGCAGGTGAATCACCTGAGGTTAGGAGTTCAAGACCAGCCTGCCCAACATGGTAAAACCCTGTTTCTACTAAAAATACAAAAAAATTAGCTGGGCAGGGCAGGTGCCTGTAATACCAGCTACTCAAGAGGCTGAGGCAGGAGAATTGCTTGAACCTGAGAGGCAGAGATTGCAGTGAGCTGAGTTCGTGCCATTGCACTCCAGCCTGGGCGAGAGAGCAAGATTCTGTCCCAACAACAACAAAAGGCCGGACACAGTGTCTCACACCTGTAATCCCAACACTTGGGGAGGCCAAGACAGGTGGATCGCAAGGTCATCACAAGGTCAAGAGTTGGAGACCAGCCTGGCCAATGTGGTGAAGCCCCATCTCTACTAAAAATACAAAAATTAGCCAGGCATGGTGGCGGGCACCCTGAAGTCCCAGCTACTTGGAAGGCTGAGGCAGAAGAATTGTTTGAACCTGGGAGGCATAGGTTGCAGTGAGTGGAGATCGTGCCACTGTACTCCAGTCTGGGCGACAGAGCAAGACTCCATCTCAAAAACAAACAAAAAGGAAAACCCTTAGTGACCTTGAGATTTCTGAAATAGAACACAAAAAATGCAAACCATACAAAAACTTTCATAATTAATTTGTTGGTTTTTTTTTTTTGAGACAGAGACTTGCTTTGTCTCCCAGGCTGGAGTGCGGTGACTCAATCTCAGCCCACCACAACCTTCATCTCCCAGGTTCAAGCGATTTTCCTGCCTCAGCCTCCCAAGTAGCTGGAATTACAGGCACCTGTCACCACACCTGGCTCATTTTTGTATTTTTAATAGAGACAGGCTTCCACTATGTTGGTCAGGCTGGTCTTGAACCGCTGACCTCGTGATCAGCCCACCTTGGCCTCCCAAAGTGCTGGGATTTCAGGCATGAGTCACCACGCCCAGCCTTTTTTTTTTTTTCTTTTTTCTTTTAGAGACACATTCTTGTTCTGTCACCCAGGCTGGAGTACAGTGGTGTGATCACAGCTCCATGTAACCTTCAATTCCTGGCCTCAAGCAATCCTTCTGCCTGTGCCTCCCAACAGCTGGAATTACAGGTGTGAGTCACCACCCCCACCCCATAATGGAATTTTAGCAAAATTAAAAGCTTCATCGCTTCTAACAACATTGTTAAGAAAATACAAAGATAAGCCACAGATTGGGCAAAAATATTTGCAAAACACATGAATTCAAATGAACCATAGGCCAAAATGTGAAACCGAAAACCATAAGAATTCTAGATAAAAACAGAAAATCTTTGTAAACTTGAGATAGGCAAAGACTTCTCTTGATCATTGCAGCCTTGCTCTTCTGGGCTCAAGGAATCCCCCTGCCTCAGTCTCCCATGCCTGTAATCCTAGCACCTTTGAAGCTGAGAGTACATGTACACACCATCACACCAAGCTATCATTTTGTGTTTTGTAGAAGTGGGAGTCTCACTATGTTGCAGAGCTAGATTTTTTAAATACAGCATCAAAGCATAATCCATAAAATAAAAACTTGATAAAACAGCTTTGTCACAATTAAGAACTTCTCTTCAAAAGACATTAAGAGAATGAAAAGATAGCCATAGACTGGGAGAAAACTGTTGCAAATTACATGAGTAAGAACTTGAATCCAAATATATTTTCAAAACTCTCAACATTCAATAATAAAAAGAAAACAACCCAATTTTTTAAATGGACAAAAGATCTGAACAGATACTTCATCAAAAAAGTGATACAGATGGGGCCAGGTGTGGTGACTCACGCCTGTAATTCCAGCACTTCAGGAGGCTGAGGCAGGAGTATTGCTTGAGCTTCGGGGTTCAAGAACAGCCTGGGCAACATGGCAAACCCTGTCTCTACAAAATATCTGAAAATTAGCCAGGCATGGTGGCATGTGCCTATAATTCCAGCTACTCTGGAGACTGAGGCATGAGAGTCACTTGAACCTGGGAAGCAGAGGTTACAGTGAGCCAAGATCGCACCACTGTACTCCAGGCTGGGTGAAGGAGTGAAACTCTGTCTCAGAAGAAAAAAGGCAGAGCACAGTGTCTCATGCCTGTAATCCCAGCACTTTGGGAGGCCAAGGTGGGCAGATCACCTGAGGTCAGAAGTTCGAGACCAGCCTGGCCAAGATGGTGAAACCCTGTCTCTATTAAAAACACACAAAAAAATTAGCTGAGTGTGGTTGTCGCCGGCCTGTAATCCCCGCTACTTGGGAGGCTGAGGCATGAGAACTGCTTAAGTCCAGGAGGCGGAGGTTGCAGTGAACTGAGATCACACCATTGCACTCCAGACTGAGCAAAAAGAGCAAAACTCCATCTCAAAAAAAAGAAAGAAAAAGAAAGTTGCAAAAAATAAAGAGATACAGATGGCAAATAAGCACATGAAAAGATGCCCAATATCATTAGTCATTAGGATAATACAAACTAAAACCACAAGATACCAGTACACAACCAAAGTGCTAGGATTACAGTCATGAGCCACTGCACCAAGCCTAATTTTTTTTTTTTTTTAATTACAGGCCAAGCACAGTGGCTTATGCCTGTAACCCAGCATTTTGGGGGGCTGAAGCAGAAGGATCACTTGAGCCCAGTAGTTCTAGACAAGCCTAGGCAACAAAGGAAGACTCCCCTCTCTACAAAATAACAAAAAATTAGCCAGGTGTAGTAGTAGGGGCCTGTAGTCCTAGCTCCTGAGGAGGCTGAGGTAGGAGTATCACTTGAGTGCAGGAGTTCCAGGCTATAGTAAGCTATGACGGAACCACTACACTCCAACCTGGGTGACAGAGCAAGACCCTATCTCTAAAAAAAAGTTAAAAAAAAGGACAGACAACAGAGTGCTGATGAGGATGCAGAGCACCATGTTACTCAGGAGGAGGTGCAACATGGCCCGGCTGCTTTGGAGAACAATTTAGCAGTTTCTTAGAAGGATAAACTTGGCCAGGCATGGTGGCTCAGACCTGTAATTCCAGCACTTTGGGAGGCTGAGGCGGGCAGATCACTTGAGGTCGGGAGTTGGAGACCAGCCTGGCCAACATGGTAAAACCCTGCTCTACTAAAAATACAAAAATTAGCCAGGTGTGGTGGCTCGTGCCTGTTATCCCAGATACTTGGGAGGCTGAGGCAGGAGAATCACTTGAATCTGGGAGGTGGAGGTTGCAGTGAGCCGAGATAACGCCACTGCACTCTAGCCTGGGCAACAGAGTGAGACTCCATCTCAAAAAAAACAGATAAACTTATACGTATCATACAGCCCAGCATCCCATTCTTGGGTATTTTACCCAAATGAAAACATATATCCAGCCAGGTGCCATGGCTCACGCCTATAATCCCACACTTTGGGAGGCTAAGGCAGGCGGATCGCTTGAACCCAGGAGTTTGAGGCCAGCGTGGCCAACATGGTAAAACCCTGACTCTACTAAAAAATATAAAAATTAGCCAGGTATGGTGGCGTACACCTGCAATTCCAGCTACTTGGGAGGCTGATACACAAGAATAGCTTGAACCCTGGAGGCAGAGGTTGCAGTGAGCCAAGATCAGGCCATGGAACTCCAGCCTGAGCCACAGAGGGAGACTACATCTCAAAAAAAAAGAAAAGGGCCGGGCACAGTGGCTCACACGTGTAATCCTAGAACTTTGGAAGGCAGAAGCAGGCGGATCACAAGGTTAGGAGTTCAAGCCTGGCCAACATGATGAAACCCTGTCTCTACTAAAAATACAAAAAATTAGCCAGGCATGGTGGCACCACTTGTAATCCCAGCTACTCAGGAGGCTGAGGCAGGAGAATTGCTTGAACCCAGGAGGCAGAGGTTGAGGTGAGCAGAGATCGTGCCATTGCACTCCAGCCTGGGTGAAAGAGCAAGCCTCCATCTCACAATCAATCAATCAATAAAGGAAGTAAACATATCAAAACAAAGACAATCAGCTTTATTCATAATTGCTAAAAATGAGCTGAGCACTGTGACTCACGCCTGTAGTTCCTGCACTTTGGAAGGCCTAGGTGGGAGGATGACTACAGGTCAGGAGCTCAGGCCAGGAATTCAAGACCAGCCTGGGAAACATATTGAGAACTTCATCGGAAAGAAGGAAAAGAAAAGAAAGAAAGAAAGAAAGGGGGGAGGGAGGAAGGAAAGGAAGGAAGAAAGGAAGGAAGGAAGGAAGGAAGATAGGAAGGAAGGAAGGAAGGAAGGAAGCGGAGAAAGAAAAAAGAAGGAAGGAAGGAGGGGAAGAAATAAAGAGAGAGACAGACACTAGGAACAACATAAATATTCATCAACTGGTGAATGGATGAACAAACTATGGTAACTCTATGCAATGGAATAGTATGCTACAATTAGAAGGAAGGAAAAAATCCTGATACCTGCAACAACATAGATGAATCACAAAAGTATCATGTTAAGTGAAAGAAGCCAGAAACAAAAAGCTACACACTGGCAGGGGCATGGTGGTTCATGCCTGTAATTCCAGCACTTTGGGAGGTGTAGGTGGAAGAATTACCAAGTTCAGAGTTCGAGACCAGCCTGACCAACATGGTGAAACTCCATCTCTACTAAAAATACAAAAACTTAGCCAGACATGGTAGCTTGCGCCTGTAGTCCCAGCTACTCGGGAGGCCGAGGAGGAAGAATTGCTTGAACCTGGGAGGTGGAGGTTGCAGTGAACCGAGACTATACCACTGCTCTCCAGGCTGGGTGACAGAGCAAGACTGTCTCAAAAAAAAAAAAAAATGGAAAGAAAGAAAAAAGCTATACACTGTATGGTTTAGTTTATACAACATCCTGGGAAAGAAAAAGCTGTAAGGACAGAGAAAAGATCAGTGATAACTATAGCTGGGGGTGTGTGGGGGGAGGTGAGGATGAGCAATGAGCTTGACTATAAAAGAACACAGTGGAAGTTTTTGAGGAGATAAAAATTATTTTGATTATGGTGGCAGTTCCACAGCTGCATCCATTTGTCAGAACCCATCAAACTGTTTACCTGCTGGGCGCAGTGGCTCACACCTGTAATCCCAGCACTTTGGGAGGCTGAGGCAGGCAGATCACCTGAGGTCAGGAGTTGGAAACCAGCCCAAAACGGTATCTCTACTAAAAATATAAAAATTAGCTGGGCATGGTGGCAAGTGCCTGTAATCCTCACTACTCAAGAGGCTGAGGCAGGAGAATCACTTGAACCCAGGAAGTGGAGGTTGCAGTGAACTGAGATCACACCACTGCACTGCAGCCTGGGAAACAGAATGAGAGTTGGTCTCAAAAAGAAAAAACAAAAAACTGTATACCTAAGAAGGGTGAATGTTACTGTAGGCAAATTGTGCTTCATAAATCTAAATTTTTTTAAACAATAAAAAAACCCCACAGATGCAGGAACATCATAGGCTCAGCCTTATTTGTGAAAAGCTTAAGGTTTCTTTGAAACCTCCAATTAGGGATAACATCCAGTGACCAGCAGAAGATATGGTTCTGAATCTCAGAGGAGGGAATTCTGTTGGATGCTATCATAAGCCAAGTGCCAGCCAGGTGTGGTGGCTCACACCTGTAATCCCAGCACTTTGGAAGACCCAGGTGGATGGATCAGCCAAGGTCAGGAGTTCAAGACCATCCAGCCTGATCAACATGGTAAAACTCCGTCTCTACTAAAAATACAAAAATTAGCTGGGTGTGGTGGCACATGACTGTAATTCCAGCTACTCGGGAGGCTGAGGCAGGAGAATCACCTGAACCTGGGAAGTGAAGGTTGCGGTGAGCTGAGATCACGCCATTGCACTCCAGCCTGAGCAACAAGAGCCAAACTCTGTCTGGAAAAAAAAAAAAAGAGCCACAGTGCCAAGCATTCTATTTGGAAAAGGCTTACCCTTGGCCCCCAGGGTCCCCTAGCAAGTTTTGACTCATTTTTTGAAGCACTGCCTGAGCATTCATTCAGCCTCCATGAGGTTCTCCATGACCCCAATCCTTCAGCACCTAGAATGTGAGCTCCACAAAAGCAGCAACCGTGTGGCTTTTCTGTGCTATATTCTCAGATCCTAGACCATGGCTGGCATTAGGTGCCTTACAAAGAGCTGATGAATGAATAATGAATTATTCCTTTCTCTGACCGTCCTCTGGAGCTTTTCACAACACCAATCACACTGTATTTTGTTTGCCCGATGATCTGTCCTCTTTAATAATAATCTCCTTGATTATTGTTGTCTAGTTGTATTAATTTTTGTGTTCCCAGGTCCCTGTTGGTGGAAATGAACTGAACAGAGAGATTTAAACCTCTGTGTTGATGATTATCCCAGAAGGAGGAGGCAGGGAGCATGCATGACAAGCACATGCTCTGCCCCAGCCCCTATCTTTCACTCGTAATCCCTTCCACAAACCAATAAGGAAGCTGGAGATCAGAGAAGGTCGCCGACCGGCACCCAACTTGGCCAAGGTCACCTAGCAAGGAAACAAGCAGAGCTGGGATTCAAACTGAGATCTGTCCAACTCCAAAATCTTGTT
This sequence comes from Callithrix jacchus, assembly GCF_049354715.1. Taxonomy (NCBI): domain Eukaryota; kingdom Metazoa; phylum Chordata; class Mammalia; order Primates; family Cebidae; genus Callithrix; species Callithrix jacchus. Next base: position 66,615,350 of record NC_133510.1, on the reverse strand, counting down.
TATCCATCCTCACTTTTCCCAAAGATTCTTAACCCCACAAATTTACCCTGAAATGACATCACCTGCTGCTCTGACCCCAGATTCTGACACCCCCTCTCACCTTCCCCATCGCATGCTCCTGTGCTCTCTCTGCAGCTGCTAACCTCCATGTCACCTCAGTCCCAGGGCTCCTCCTTTTTCAGTTAACTCTTCTGTTTGCCTTTGCTTCCCCACCCAGGGCCCGGCCCTTTCAGCCATGTTTTTTGTTTGTTTGTTTGTTTTTGAGGCACAGTTTCGCTCTTGTTACCCAGGCTGGAGTGCAATGGTGCGATCTCGGCTCACCGCAACCTCTGCCTCCTGGGTTCAGGCAATTCTCCTGCCTCAGCCTCCTGAGTAGCTGGGATTACAGGCACCGGCCACAATGCCCAGCTAATTTTTTGTATTTTTAGTAGAGACGTGGTTTCACCATGTTGACCAGGATGGTCTCAATCTCTTGACCTCGTGATCCACCAGCCTTTGCCTCCCAAAGTGCTGAAATTACAGGATTGAGCCACCGCACCCGGCCTCAGTCTTGTTTTAAACCTAGACTTCTTTGCCCCTGACCTTCCCCACTCCTCCTCTTCTCATCCCTTAGTGAAGCCCACCATTTTTTCTCTCCCCCTCCAGGATACACAGTGTTTCTTGTGTGGCTGGTCACATTATGAAGCTATGCTGTGTAACCTCTGCTGGGATCTCAAGACCATTGACTCACCTCTTATGCCTCATGGTTAGACCACAGAGCTCACCTCATGTGCCACGGTCTCCTCCTGCCTCTGCCCCACATTTTTGATTGGAGAGGCAAGAGCCTAGGTAGGTTACACTCAACACATCCCAGCTCTGTCACCTACTAGGATATCACTTTTCAGCTTGCAACTTAAATTCACTCCACTACCCCAGAATCTCAAGCAGGATTAATGTTTACTGCTTTGAGCTTCCATTGCTCCCCAAACTCACCCTGGCATAGCACCAACCACACTTCACTGCTACTGCATGTTTAATTGTTGATCAGCCTTACAAACTGTCCTATCCTGGCTGGGCAAGATGGCTCACACCTGTAATCCCAGCACTTTGGGAGGCCGACACGGGCGGATCACAAGGTCAGGAGTTCGAGACCAACCTGGCCAACATGGTGAAACCCCATCTCTACTAAAAACGCAAAAAGTTAGCTGGGCTTGGTGGCATGTGCCTATAATCCCAGCTGCTCTGGAGGCTGAGGCAGGAGGATCGCTTGGACCCAGGAGGTGGAGATTGTGGTGAGCAGAGATCACGCCATTGCACTCCAGCCTGGGCAACGAAGCAAGACTCCATCTCAACAAAACAAACAAAAAATGTTTTATCCTAAGGCAACCTTTAAACAAAGGATGGTCTCCCGATTTCTCCTGTGCTTCTCTGATAAACCGCTTAAAAGAAAAGTCTACATTCTGCCTCCACTTGGTCACTGACCACTCCTCCCTCTCATCCTTCACACCCTTAGCGCTGGGCTCCATTGCTCTACTGAAAGTGCTCTTCTTGGCTGGGCATAGCGGCTCAGGCCTGTAATCCCAGCACTTTGGGAGGCCAAGGCCGGCAGATCATCAGGTCAGAAGTTCAAGACCAGCCTGACCAACATGGTCTACTAAACTCATCTCTACTAAAAATACAAAAAATTAGCCGGGCATGGTGGTGGGCATCTGTAATCCCAGCTACTCAGGAGGCTGAGGCAGGACAATTGCTTGAACCCGGGAGGTGGAGGTTGCAGTGAGCAGAGATCATGCCACTGCACTCCAGCCTGGGTGACAGAGCAAAACTCCATCAGAAAGAAAGAGAGAGAAAGAGAGAGAAAAGAAAGAATGAGAGAGAGAGAAAGAAAGAATGAAAGAAAGAAAGAAAGAAAGAAAGAAAGAAAGAAAGAAAGAAAGAAAGAAAGAAAGAAAGAGAAAGAGAGTAAAGAGGGAAGGAAGGAAGGAAGGAAGGAAGGAAGGAAGGAAGGAAGGAAGGAAGGAAGGAAGGAAGGAAGGAAGGGGCTCTTGTTGTCCTCAGCCTGCTTGATCTCTTTGTGCACCTGGCCCTGTGGACCACTCTTCCTTGAACCTCATTCTCCTTGGCTTTCATGACCCCCTCTCTGTTGGTCTCTTCCTGGGAACTTAGAGATCTAGGCATTCTCTTCTTTCTCCTCTTCTCCCTCTGTCTCTTCCTCTTCTTGCCTCAAGTCCCTCTGTGCCGACTCTGCCCCTTCTTTTTCCCTATCCTTTTCCTTAGGCCACCTCACCTGCAACTGGGTTCCACCCAAACCCTCGAAGGGGATGCTCCACGTGGGTCTGCTGCTTGTGGCCTGCAGGGTGTTCAGTACACAGGCACACCCTGCCAGGAGACAAAGAGGAGGCTGCCTCTCTGCAATTTGTGTAGAGGCCCCACAGGTTAGCTGTGGCCCTGCAATCCGTACCTCCTGCCCCATACCTCTCCCAGGCTCCAGCCCTGCAGCCCTAGCTGCTCACAGGATAGTTCCCTAAACAATGCTGGCAGACCTGCCCAGCCTAGACGAGGCAAGAGGCTGACAGAGACAGGGCCGGTTGACTGAATGATCTGGAGACAGATTCTTGGCCATTCTGCTCTTCCATTCCAGCCCCCTTTTCAAAGACTCAGTCTTGGCCAGGGACCGTGGCCCATGCCTGTAAACCCAGCACTTTGGGAGGCTGAGGTGGGTGGATCACAAGGTCAGGAGTTTGAGATCAGTATGGCCAACATGGTGAAACCCTGTGTCTACTAAAAATACAAAAGTTAGCTGGGCACAGTGGTATGTGCCTGTAATCCCAGTTACTCAGGAAGCTGAGGCAGGAGAATGGCTTGAACCCAGAAGGTGGAGGGTGCAGTGAGCCAGGATCGTGTCACTGCACTCCAGCCTGGGCAACAGAGGGATACTCCATCTCAAAAAAAATAACAATAATTAAAAAATTAAACAAATAAACAAACCAAGAAAACCAAAGACTCAGTCTTAGCACCCTGCCCTGAGCACAGGTTAGAAGGAAAAAAAATAGTGGAGAGCAGTAAGCAGGCTGGAGAGTAGTGAGGGCAAAAGAACAAGGGGGCTGGGAAGAAAAGGAGCAAATGGGGCAAAGCAGACAGGAGGGGGTTCAGCTGGCTTCTCACCTGCATGAGGCATGTTTTCTCATTTGGTCCTCATGAAAATTCTCTAAGTGGATGTTACTATTACCCGCATTCTACAGCTGAGGAAAGACCAAGCAAGTGAAGCCTGCTCAAGATCACTAAGCCAGCAGTGGAGGTAAATACTGTGAAATACCAGCAAAGTATCTGATTATTTCATAGAGACAGGGTCTTGTTATACTGCCCAGGCTGGTCTCAAATTCCTGGCCTTAAGCGATTCTCCCACCTCCACCTCCCAAAGTGCTGCGATTACAGGCATGAGCCACCTGGCCAAATCCGGGTCTTTTGACATCAAGTTCCCTGTTCATCCCTTTGCCCTCCCCTAATCTCTGGGCAGATTTGAGTGAGGTGATAGGCTGGGGGGTATAGCATTTGGATACTGGGGTTGCACCCGAAGAGAAGCCAACAGCACCAGGATCAGAAGGGGTAGAGGACATGAGCACGGGCAAGGCCATCCCTGGTGGGAGCTGGGCCAGGAAGCTGAGGGGCCCCTAGAAGGGGCAGGTTCCCCAACTCTTCTGAGCTTCAGCACCTGGAGGTTCCTGGGCAGCCACACACTGCTCAGCTCTGACCCTTAGCCTCTTTCTTTATCCTTGGAGAATAACCTGTTGGGCACAAACCCAACTGAAGCAATTATACTAAATGTCAGATCATTCTTCGACTCTCCTACCCCAGAGTGAGAGGGCCTGGCCCAAGCCCTGAGTACCCCTCCCCACCTCCACAGGCAGTGCCAGGGACTGAAAATAAGGTGCTGAAATTCCAGAAGTCTTGAGATCAGACTGGGTCCACCCAGCCCAGCTGCCACCTGCATCCTCCTCCTGCTCCACAGCTGCCTCTGAAGACTGTACCCTTGCCCCCACCTCCTGGCTCTCTGCAGTCTACCTGACTGCACTTTCTGACCACCCCCATCGACCTCTCCTAGCACCCCGTGTTCATTAATTACTTAAACCCAAATTATTTATGGAGCTCCCCCTAGGTGCCAAATGCAGGGCTGGGCACGAGGATTCCCATTCTGCCCCAGATTCCTTTTCCTTTGAGTTCCACCCCAGCTGTCCATCTGTCTCAACAGCTCTGCCCTTAACTCAGTAGCCCTGGGATTTCTCCTTCGGGAGGCCCCGCTGCATGGGTGCACCCTCCACTGAGAGTAGCTGAAGGGAGCCCAGGGGAGCCTCCCAGGCGATCCCCTCCTCCCTCCAGCCAGCCCCACTGCAGGGCCTTCTCACTGTCTCCAACACACAGGAGTCACCCTTTGAAGAAGAGGATGGAAATCAGTGTCTTCCTGTTTTGTGTATAGAGCCATCCAAACACCTCAGTTACAGTTCCAAACAACTCCCTCTTCCACACTGAGCAAGGAATTTCCAGCCTAAACGATAAAGCAAAGGCGGAAGGACTGCAGACCTTCCAACCCCCCAACTTCCAATCCTCTCATCTCCCCACCACCTAGTTTCCCCAAAGCCATCAGCTCTAGCCCTTTATGGGAGAATGTGAAGGGTGCAGGAAGAGCTGACCCATCCTATCGGGTCATCAGTCTACTCTGAAGTTAAACCTGCCTCGCAGGTTCCCACTCCCCTTCTGCTGGACTCTGGAATGCAGGGCCGATGGTGGGTGGAGAAACATTTCCCCTCCTTCCGGACTCCCCCTCTGCCGAGGCTTTGTTCTGGGATCTTCTCACCAAGGGCCCTAAGCTCCACCCTCTCCCGGGACTGTCCTCACAATCAAGCCATTCCCCTTTCCACCTTGCTCCCCACCCCCACCCCAGAACCCTAGTGCTGGGAATCTGGGGGCTGAGCCTTCTCCGAGAGGCTCTCTGACAAAGTGAAAAAGCCCTGAGCCACAGAGGAATCTGAAAGTGGTGGGAAGGGTCAGGCTGGTGCTGGAAGCCCGAGGTTGGTATTTGCCCCATGCTGCAAGAAGTCAGGAATGCAGCCATCGACATTGGCTAGGAGAGATAAGGTCTAGCTGGCAGCTCTCCCTCTCCAGCCCCCACGCTGCACTTCCCCAGGTCCCAGAAGGTTCCTAGCAGTTGGGGTGGGGCAGGGATTAGACAAGAACCTGAGAATGAGCTTGGAGGAAAATTCCAGCATCTAGGTTTGATTGCTGGTAGATTTCAAAATGCCCCAGGGGTTTTAAGTGACTCAGAGAGACAGACTTCAAACCCCTCAAGCCCGTCTTTCAAATTAAATTGACCCCTATAACTGCCCTCCTGGATGTACTGAAGACTTCCTTACTTCTAAGGAAGGCTCCAATACAAATAATGAGTATTTGTTTGATGAATGAGTGAGTGATAATTCACATTCATATCCACTGCCGCCAGAGGAGATGGACTGGATGGGTCTTATGATTTTCCCTGCACAAATGAAGAAACTGAAGCTCAGAGTGAGGTGACTTCCCCAAGGTTACACAGCTAGCAAAGTACCCAGGCTGGCTGACTTAAAGCTTAGCAATCACAGCAAAAAGCAATATGCTGCTTGTTGAATCCACATACTTTATTATAAAAATCTGCACAGTGTGATGATTCTGGAATCCAGTGGGGGAATGTGAAGGTGAAAGGAGGGGAGACCCCTGGACTGGCACCTCTTACCTCCCAGAGGCCTTGTATGTAAAACCAGTGGGCATTCATTTGTAAGATATTTTGCATCCTGTTTGCCTCCCAGGCTTCAGCAGGCCCTGACCCTCCTCCCCTGGTCAGCTTCCACCCTGACCATCCCCAAGCTGGCTCCCACTCAGCACTGTGGGGCTCTCCCCACCATTAGGTGACAGATCACGAACAATCCAGGGTGAGGCTCTGCATCTGTGCTGTTCCCATCTGGCAGATCCACTGGCCAGGCTCTGCCAGAGTCCCTTCTCTCCCAGGCCTACCCTTCTGTTTGTCCTCCCCTTCCCCCTCAGCCACTCTATAAGAATCGATAGTTCCACTCCAGAGCAAAGATCACAGCCAAACGTGTCACACCAGTCCCTGTCTGAAAAAACGAGCTGCTGGTGCTGACAGACTTGAAGGCCCAACACCTAGGGGTTCCCCTCCAACTTCATTCAATAGGGACGTCATTCCACTTCATGGAGCAGGCAGCATGAGAGCCTCCCTACCTCTGTCCTTCTCATGCAGATTCTAGGGAGAGCTTCCTGGAGGATGCAGTCCCCTGGGGACAGGCTTGGAATCCAGATAGCCTTACAAGCGGGGACAGGGCAAGGACCAGCCTGCAGAAAAGTCCTAGTAAAGAGGTGAGGGGCACTGGCCCCCAGGGCTGGGTTGCTGCTAAGAACGTCCTAGGAGTGCCTCTCAGGTCCCATGCAAGATGGGACACATTACCACCTCCATGAGAGATTTTCATCTCTTCTGTCACCACCCTTTCCTCTCCCAGCTCCTAGAACTGGGCCTGGTGTACAGTAGGTTCTGAATACATACTTGTCAAATTGTAAATGCTCAGGATTTGTTTGACCAAGGATGCAGGAAAGGTGATATACAGGTGTGCAGAAGTGAGGACCCGTTCCACTGAGGCGAGGCAAGGGAGTGAGGTCGGCGGAGGGGGCTCAGAGACTGGGGTTGTTTCAGGCAGTCTGCACCTATCTGGTGAGTGAACGTGTGCGCGCGCGCATTTGAGAGCACACCTCTGTATGATTCGGGTGTGAGTGTGTGCGACGAAACATGGGCAGGCGGGAGTGTTTGGGAGCCAGGTGCCGCTGGGGTGTGCGTTAACCAGCAGCTGTGAGGCTCCGCACTGCTTCTCCTCCTCTTCTCCTCCTCCCAGCCTTTCTTTCCCGCGACTCCTGGGGCTCCAGGATGCCCCCTAAGATCCCCTCCACAGGTGGATAACTTGGGCTGCAGGCTGAGGACAGCTAGAGGGACTCACAGGCCATTCCACCCGCACACCACCAGACCCCCAAATTTCAAACCCGCCAGCACCTCCTCCACGTGGGGGAGAAGGGCATAATAGCGTCATTTCCTGCCCCGAAAGCAGCCTCGAGGGCCAACAACACCTGCTGTCCCAGTCAGCACCCGGTTGGCCACCCCGTCTCTGGGGGGTGGAGGGGGGGGCTTGGCAGGGCAGCGCGGGGGAGTGGCCCGGGGCGGAGAGCACGGCTCCTGCACCGTCCACCTGTGGCTCGGGCTCCCAAGCGGCGGGGCGGGGGCGGGGCCTCACTCTGGATATAACTCGGGTCGCGCCGGCCGCCACCTTCGTCTGCGAAGCCTGAGTCCTGTCCTCTCGCTCTCTTCCCCGGGCAGCATGAGCTTCACCACCCGCTCCTCCTTTTCCACCAACTACCGGTCCGTGGGCTCCGTCCGGGTGCCCAGCTATGGCGCCCGGCCGGTCAGCAGCGCGGCCAGCGTCTATGCAGGCGCCGGGGGCTCTGGTTCCCGCGTCTCCGTGACGCGCTCCACCAGCGTCCGGAGCGGCATGGGGGTCGGGGGCCTGGCCGCGGGGATGGCCAGGGGTCTGGCAGGAATGGGAGGCATCCAGAACGAGAAGGAGACCATGCAAATCCTGAACGACCGCCTGGCCTCCTACCTGGACAGAGTCAGGAGCCTGGAGACCGAGAACCGGAAGCTGGAGATCAAAATCCGGGAGCACCTGGAGAAGAAGGGACCCCAAGTCAGAGACTGGGGCCATTACTTCAAGACCATCGAGGACCTGAGGGCTCAGGTAAGGGGAGTGGTGGGAGAGACCTCAACTCCCAGCCATGTCTGATCCTCCAGTTATACACTCCTCTGCCTCTTTCCCTCATTCCATGTCCACCCCAGCCCCTACTCCACCGGGAAATTCCAGGATTTCCAACCAGGCTCCTAGCCACAGGCTCCCCAGGAGCAGAAGCTAGGCATGGGAGGGCTCTTCCCCAGGAGAGCGGGGGAAGGGGACAGGGCTGAGCTTTACGGAGAAGTGGACAGCATGGAGGGAGGTGAGGAAAGGCCTGTAAACAGGAGGAGACACTGGCTTCTGGCCGCGTGGGGACTATTGGAGGGTTAAGCGGATGTGGCTATGGCTGAATCATCTAAGAGTAAACATGGGGCCTTTCTTTGGGTGGGGCCGATCCAGGGTGTAGGGGGCCCAGAGTGAGCAGGTGCACTAGGGAAAAAATGCCAGGAGAGGGCCAGGGATAGGACTTTTTAGTAGTGGCTCACTTCCGGGCAGGCGGGCCAGCCATCTAGCCAGACTGCTGAGTCTTCCCAAGAGGGGCAGAGTGTTGGGATCTAGGAAAGGAGTCCAGGAAAGGAGGGAATGGGGTGGGGCTAAGATGAAAATGGACAGGTGTTCAAAGAGAGCCTCTGGCGATTCCTGGCACTAGGAAGTTTTCACTAGGACACATAACACTTTTCACACACTCAGCCCACCCATCACTGACTTTGCATTCATGGAGCAATCTCTCTCAACAATTCCCCCAGATCTTCTCAAATACTGTGGACAATGCCCGCATCGTTCTGCAGATTGACAATGCTCGTCTTGCTGCTGATGACTTTAGAGTCAAGTAAGTTGAGGGGCTAGGGAGCTGGGGGTCTGGGGATGGAGCTAAGAAGGGTATGCTCCCCTGGCTAGGTCAGGTAGGGGCTCACAGTGGGATCCTGTTCAGATGTGGGTGGATGAGAGTCAATCAGTGTATTCATTTAACTATTGAATTGTGTGTGTGTGTGTGTGTGTAGTTTCTTTGTTTTTGTTTTTGTTTTTCAAGACAGAGTCTTACTCTGTCTCCCAGGCTGGAGTGCAGTGGTGTTAACTTGGCTCATGGCAACCTCTGCCTCCCAAGTTTAAGTGATTCTCCTGCCTCAACCTCCTGAGTAGCTGGGGCTACAGGCACGTGCTACTACACCGAGGTAATTTTTATATTTTTAGTAGAGACGGTTTCACTATGTTGGCTAGGCTGGTCTCAAACTCCTGACCTCAGGTGATCCACCCGCCTCAGCCTCCCAAAGTGCTGGAATTACAGGGAAGAGCCACCATGCCCAGCCTAACTAATCATTTGTATAACCCTGTTTAAGAACATTGTCCTCCAAGTGCCAAGAATGGTGCTCAAGGCACTACCACCTGATTGCTGACTCAAGTTGCTGGTTTGCAGTGGGCACAGAACTGCTCTTAATAGGTGGTGTGTGTTAAGAAGGTCAGAGATAGGGGCCCCTCTGATCACCTGTACTCCTACAGGTATGAGACAGAGCTGGCCATGCGCCAGTCTGTGGAGAGCGACATCCATGGTCTCCGAAAGGTCATCGATGACACCAATGTCACTCGGCTGCAGCTGGAGACAGAGATCGAGGCTCTCAAGGAGGAGCTGCTCTTCATGAAGAAGAACCATGAAGAGGCAAGCGGGGGCCACTGGCCAAGCCAGGAACCGAGGGGCCAAGACAAGTCAGTCTAGGTGGGAGAATAGACAGGACAAGCCACTTCCAAGTGGCCTTGCCAAGAAGCTTAGAAATAGCAGCCTGGGCTCTTCTTAACAAGACTGTTCTGATAAAGAGCATTCTCAGGGGGTCAAATAAACTCTGTGGCTTACCTGAATTACAGGTCAAAATAATATGGATGAGAGGAGATGAGAACAAACATAGAAGCAGCTACTCATCACCAGGAGCTGGGGGTGATGGAGGAATGAGAGCAGGTGGACTTGGCAGGGCTTCCTAAAAGATGGTAGAAGGAGCAGGTTTGTGAAGGGGAGGGTGGATGAAGGGACAGTGAGAAACCATCATTTCTACCCACTGGAGAAACCATTTCTACCCAGTGGCATTTCTATGCACTGGAGCAGAAAGGCCAGAACTAGTATTGCTCTGAGTACAAGCCCAGGGCTTCTCCCGGTCTCTTCTCCAGCTGATCCTATGGGCCTTCTAGAAGAGGCAGTCACAGAGGAAAGGCCTTATTGGAGCCCTGACCCTGAGACCTCTGCACTTTTGCCCCTGTCACCTTTAGGAAGTAAATGGCCTACAAGCCCAGATTGCCAGCTCTGGATTGACCGTGGAGGTAGATACCCCCAAATCTCAGGACCTTGCTAAGATCATGGCAGAAATCCGGGCTCAGTATGACGAGCTGGCTCGGAAGAACCGAGAGGAGCTGGACAAGTACTGGACTCAGCTGGTACGTGAGGGGAAGAAGGGATGGCTGCCAGGGTGTGGGAGGGAGGCAGACAGGGAAGGAGGGGCCTGATGGACTGTCCCCACCCTGCAGATTGAGGAGAGTACCACAATAGTCACCACACAGTCCACTGAGGTTGAAACTGCTGGGATGACACTCACAGAGCTGAGACGTACAGTCCAGTCCTTGGAGATTGACCTGGACTCCATGAGAAATACAGTGAGTGCCTTTGCATCACCTGCTCAGCTCCTCTGGACCCCTGATCTCCTTCACCTGGCTTCAGGCCCAACCCTGTCTCAACCCAAATCCTACCCCTCTCATCATGAGTTCCTTTATCTCAGAGAGTTGTTTCCTCTTTGCATTTCCCACTACTCCTGTCCCTTACCCCAGTACTTGGCACACAGCAGGTACCCAAAAAAGTTTCCAAAAGTGAAGGGATGAGCAGTCCTGGGACTCTGGGCTCACCCTGCCCCTCCTCCCTGTGCCCCTGCAGAAGATCAGCTTGGAGAACAGCCTGAGGGAGGTGGAGGCCCGCTATGCCCTGCAGATGGAGCAGCTCAACGGGATCCTGCTGCACCTGGAGTCAGAGCTGGCACAGACCCGGGCAGAGGGACAGCGCCAGGCCCAGGAGTACGAGGCTCTGTTGAACATCAAGGTCAAGCTGGAGGCTGAGATCGCCACCTACCGTCGCCTGCTGGAAGATGGGGAGGACTTCAGGTGAGTGGGGCTCTCCTACCCACACATGCTGGGATCACTTCTCCCCAAAGCCTGAACTTTGAGAAGCACCCGATGTGTCTGTTCATTGGTAGTCACTGAGCCCTGGACCATTGCTCTGTGGGCCCACCTGTGTCTTCAAGAGAGTAACAATTACAGAGGTTTCATCCTTGAAGAAAACAAACTATTGTCTGTAGCTATACTTAGTGTGCAAATGAAGTCTGGCCTTGGGTTTCCGTTTTCTAAGGGGCTGAAGGGGATTTGGAGATAAAGGTAGAGGTCAAAAGGCTTTTTCCCTCTACCTTTCTTGTTTCCCTTCTGCTCTGCGGGGCTGTTTATAACTGGGACTTGGTCTTCTGTTACAGTCTCAGTGATGCCTTGAACAGCAGCAGCAACTCCATGCAAACCATCCAAAAGACGACCACCCGCCGGATAGTGGATGGCAAAGTGGTGTCTGAGACCAACGACACCAAAGTTCTGAGACATTAGGCCAGCAGAAGCAGGGGACCCTTGGGGGAGCAGGAGGCCAATAAAAAGTTCAGAGGTCATTCAGTGTTACTTTGTGTGTTCTTTTGGCTGTTTTCATACTCGTGCAAATATGCAAATGCCCTAACCCGACAGTCCCAACGCTGATCCAACAGAAACTACCTCTGACCCCTGAGGGTTTCATATAGATTGAAGTGTAGAAGGAAGAGGGGCCTGTATTCTTAGAAACACTTCCAAGAGACAGAGGAAGGAGCAGTAGATGTGATGGGTCACAGGCAGTGCCCCCCTACAAGTAGAATCTTTGCCTTGAAGTCATCTTGTGATCATAAAATCCCTGACTGATCTTTAGCAGAAACCTGAACCAGAGGAGGAAATTAGGCCAAAGACAGAGGACAGAGGAGAGAGGGAGGCACGCCTGGCCCTCCCCAACCCTGCCGCTCTGCGCTCTTGGCCCACGGCCCAGGGCCTTCCACCCACAGCTTTTTCCTACAACCCCAGCCCATAACTCATCCCCCGAACCTACGGTGCTCTAAGCTGTGTTCATTCACTCAATGGAGATATGATTTTTAGGGTGCTAGAGGTCTGGCTAGAAGTTGAGTAAGTGATCATTGAAGTTCCCATCCAGGAAAGAGGTGCCCCTGAGTAAGCACTCATATAGGTAAGGATGAGCACCTTTTTTTTTTTTCTGTGAGATGCAATTTCGCTCGTTACCCAGGCTGGAGTGCAATGGAGTGATCTTGGCTCACTGCAATCTCTGACTCCCAGGTTCAAGCCATTCTTCTGCCTCAGCCTCCAGAGTAGCTGGGACTACTCTGGATGGCAAAGTGGTGTCTGAGACCAACACCACCAAAGTTCTGAGACATTAGGCCAGCAGAAGCAGGGGACCCTTGGGGGAGCAGGAGGCCAATAAAAAGTTCAGAGGTCATTCAGTGTTACTTTGTGTGTTCTTTTGGCTGTTTTCATACTCGTGCAAATGTGCAAATGCACCACCACGCCCAGCTAATCTTGTATTTTTAGTAGAAACTGGGTTTCTCCATGTTGGTCAGGTTGGACTCAAATTTCCGACCTCAGGTGACCTGCCCGCTTCAGCCTCCCAAAGTGCTGGGATTACAGGCGTGAGCCACCATGATCAGCCAAATGGGCATCTTTTTTTTGTTTTTTTGAGATGGAATCTTACTCTGTCACCCAGGCTGGAGTGCAGCGACACAATCTAGGCTCACCATAACCTCTGCCTCCCAGATTCAAGTGATTCTCCTGTCTCAGCCTCCTGAGTAGCTGGGATTACAGGTGCACACCACCACACCCAGCTAATTTTTGTATTTTTAGTAGAGATGAGTTTTCATCATGTTGGTCAGGCTGGTCTAACTCCTAATGTCATGATCTGCCTGCTTCGGCCTCCCAAAGTAATGGGATTACAGGCATGAGCCACTGCGCCTGGCCTTAGGATAGGCATCTTAAAGCTACCTGAGGCTGAGCACAGCACGGTGGCTCAAGCCTATAATCTCAACGGTGCCACCACACCCGGCTAATTTTTTAATTTTTCATAGAGTTAAGATCTCACTATGTTTCCCAGGGTGGTCTGGAACTCCTGGCCTCAAGTGATCTTCCCGCTTGTATTCTTTGGGGGTGATTGGATGTCACTTTGTGTCTTTGGCTGTTTTCATACTCATGTGCAAATGCCCTAACCCAACATGATTACATGTAGATGCAGCATTTCTGCCAAAATAAAACTACTAAAGATCAAGACATCCATCACTCGAAGACCTAAGTTAGGTCAATATTTTAAATGTTGGGTTAAGGCAGAAAAAATATTTTTAAATTTAAAAATTAGCCAGGTGTGGTGGCATGTACCTGTAGCCCCACTTACTCAGGAGGCTAAGTTCGAAGGATTGCTTGATTCCAGGAAGTCAAGGCTGCAGTGAGCTGTGACTGTGCCACTGCATTTCAACCTAGGTAACAGAGTGAGACCCTGTCTCAAAAAAAAAGCTAACTAAAATGTTATCGTTCTGTGTTTTCCATTGGAATTGTGTCATGTAGTGGTGAAAACAATGGGCGTCTAAAACTGGTGACATGCTTTGACTGCAGGGATAACGTATCTTCTTTTACAGAAACATCTATCTGTATCAGCCGGGCGCAGTGGCTCAAACCTGTAATCCCAGCACTTTGGGAGGCCAAGGTGGTTGGATCACTTGAGGTCAGGAGTTTGAGACCAGCCTGACCAACCTGGTGAAATCCCATTTCTACTAAAAATACAAAATTAGCCAAGCATAGTGGCACATGCCTGTAATCCCAGCTACTTGGGAGACTGAGGCAGAATTGCTTGAACCCAGGAGGAAGAGGTTGCAGTGAGCTGAGATCGCATCATTGCACTCCAGCCTGGGCAACAAAAACAAAACTCCATCTCAAAAAAAAAAAAGGTAAAAATGAAATAAAATTTAAAATCTCCACTCTCCACTCCCCAGAGGTAACCACCGTTAAATACTTTTTAAAATTAGACATATATGGCTTGGCATGGTGCTCACGCCTGTAATCCCAGCACTTTGGGAGGATGAGGCAAGCAGATCACAAGGTCAGGAGTTTGAGACCAGCCTGGCCAACATGGGGAAAGCCCATCTCTACTAAAAATACAAAAATTAGCCGGGCATGGTGGCGCATACCTGTAATCCCAGCCACTTGGGAGGCTGAGGCAAGAGAATCACTTGAACCCAGGAGGCGGGGCTTGCAGTGAACTGAGACCATGCCTTTGCACTCCAGCCTGGGTGACAGAGCAAGACTCTGCCTCAAAAAAAGAAAATTAGACATATACAACCATATTTCATTTCTTTTTTTCACCATGTTGTCCAGGATGGTCTCAAACTCCTGACCTCAAGTGATCCACTCACCTCGGCCTCCCAAAGTGCTGGGATTACAGGCGTCAGCCACCATGCCCAGCCCCAGCCTTGATTTTGTAAACTCTTTCTTCATTTAACAATTTGTCGGCCGGGCGCGGTGGCTCACGCCTATAATCCCAGCACTGTGGGAGGCTGAGGCGGGTGGATCACAAGGTCAAGAGATCGAGACCATCCTGGTCAACAAGGTGAAACCCTGTCTCTACTAAAAATACAAAAATTAGCTGGGCATGGTGGTGCGCGCCTGTAGTCCCAGCTAGTCGGGAGGCTGAGGCAGGAGAATTCCTTGAACCCAGGAGGGGGAGGTTGTGGTGAGCGGAGATCGCACCATTGCACTCCAGCCTGGGTAACAAGAGCGAAACTCCGTCTCAAAAAAAAAAAAAACTATTTGTCTTGCACATCTTTCTGAATCAGTATGTACAGACCTGCCTCATTCATTTGAGTAGCCACTTAGTACTCTATTGTGTGGAGTACAAGTTAATTAGCCTAACCTAGGTCTTCAAGTGATGATGTCTTGATCTTTAGTAGTTTCGTTTTTGCAAAAAAACAGACCCCAGCCAACATTATAGGATGCACAGCTGACTGAAGGTAAAACAGGATGTCCCTGGGGAGCCTGAGCAGTACTTGCAGCTGAGTCAAGCTGATCGGTGTAATCCAAGACGATGCACCTGATACGATTAGCCCTCCCATTAGACAATGTCTCACAGTTCCCAGGGCGCTTATGCATTTGATCCTCATTACAATCCTGTGAGGTATGCAAGGCCGTGGTTATTATTGGCTCTGGCTCTGAGGGTTGAACACTGAGGTCCATAGGCATCATGTGACTTGTCTGAGGTCACAGAAGCTTAAAGCAGGAACCATATCTCCAGGTTCCCAGTCTGAAGGTCTCTCCTCTGTGTGCTATAACTGAGCCGGCTGCACATTAGAATCCCTGGGGAGCTTTACAAGCAATACTGAGGCCCAGGTCTCAGTGCCAGAGATTCCGACTCAGGTATTTGGAGGGCAGGACTCAGGGCAACTGTTTGAAAAGCTCCCTAGGTGACGCTAACAGGCAGTCAAGTTTGGAGGCCAGACCCAAGCTCTACCTGGGGTTTGCAACACAGCATGCCTTCCTGATTTAGGTCACGGTTGTGCCTGTTTTATTTATTTAGTTAGTTAGTAAGTCATTTTTGAGACAGAGTCTTGCTCTGTCATCCAGACTGGAGTGCAGTGGAGCAATCTCGGCACACTGCAACCTCCACCTCCCAGGTTCAAGTGATTCTCCTGTCTCAGCCTCCCGAGTAGCTGGGATTACAAGCATGCACCACCACGCCCAGCTAGTTTTGTATTTTTAGTAGAGATGGGGTTTCACCATGTTGGCCAGGCTGGTCTTGAACTCCTGACCTCAGGTGAGCTGCCCACTTCAGCCTCAGAAAGTGTTAGGATTATAGGCATGAGCCACCGTGTCCAGGCAACCCCTGTTTTATTCATCCTGGTGTCATCCTGGATTGGTCATATAACAATGGCAATTATCATCATAAAAACCAGTATTTACTGAGCACTTTCTATGTGTCAGGCACATTACAGACATTCATTTACTTAATCCTGACAAGAACCCTGTGAGATGGATAGTATTACAATCCTCATTTTACAGGTGAAGAAACAGAGACTCACAAAGGTAAACTAACTTCCTTAAGGTCTCACAGCTAAATGGTAAAGCCAGAATTCAAACCCAGGCAGTCTGGCTGCAAAATCCAAAAGGCAGTAGTTGGAATGGACTGGCATTCAGCTCCATTCCAAATTGGTACCTTTCTGCTCTAGAAACCAAGGAACTCAAAGGTGTATTTCCCAGATCCCCTGGAGGAAGTGAATTATGTTGCACTCATTAGATGCAGATGAACACGAATTGGAAAGTGGAAGTGAGGTGAAGACCCTCCTCTGTTGCTTTGATTGTTCCTGCTGGCACATCTGGCCATGGGGCTGTGAGATTTTTCTGGAGCAGTGTCCTGTGTCCAGTCATTCGCTTTGCAGGTATTGAGTACTAGGAGGCAGTTGAACCACGAGGAGCAGTAGTGTTTTCTTGATCCATGGATCTCAGCTGCAATTGTGTGTTTATGGGGTCAGTCGGCTTCAGGATCACCACCAGCTAGAGTGGTTTGTTTCCTACAGCTAGAACTCAGTATGACACCTTCAAGGAAGGATCTGAGAGTGGTTATCTGAAGTCCCAGTTATCACATATAATGACAAAATGAGTAACTTAATTTACCACCTGGGGCCACCAGGATGACTGGCCTATTGAAGGGAAGGCTTTGGCAGGCTACATGCTGTTGAGATTAAATTGTGGCCAGGTGGTAGCCCACACCTGTAATCCTAGCACTTTCGAAGGCAGGAGTTTGAGACCAACCTGGCCAACATGGTGAAACCCTATCTCTACTAAAAATATAAAAAATAGCCGGGCATGGTAGTGGGTGTCTATAATCCCAGCTACTCAGGAGACTAAGGCAGGAGAATCGCTTGAACCCAGGAGGCAGAGTTGCAGTGAGCTGAGATTGTAGCACTGCACTCCAGCCTGGCTGATAAGAGCAAGACTCCGTCGAAGAAGAAGAAAGAAGAAAGAAGAAGGAGAAGGATAAGGATAAGAAGGAGGAGGAGGCGGCGGAAGAGGAAGCAGTAGCAGCAGCAGCAGTGGAGGAGGAGGAGGCAGAAGAGGAAGAAGAAAAAAAAGTGGCAAGCTTGAAATTTTACATTCTTGTCTCAAGAGGACCGAGGTGCCTCTACAACTTCCTAAATGAACCTCTTAACTCCTGTAGCCACAGGGCTGATGTAGCTGAAGCCTGGCCCATACAGGTTGTTGAATTACATCATTAGTTGAAATTACAAGCTTGCCAGATCTCATGTGAAATCCCAAGGCACTGATGGAGGAGAGATGTCCTAAGAATGGCAACAGAGGCTTTAGGACATATTTGAGGATGCTGAATAACCAGACCCCACTAAGTCTCACTCGCTAGCAGAGACAGCCTCTTCTCTAATGAGGCTGGTCCTGTCTTGCTTCATGAGACTCTGTACTGGCCTCACTTGAGATCACTAATGTGCAATGGATGACTCAGAGGTATAACTAGGGTGACAAGAACAAAATCTAATCCTAAGGAAAAAGATTTACAAATGAAAAAATTTGCAGAGATTTTACTAGTTTATATAGACATAAGCTTGGGGAATAGGTGTGGAGTTGGATCCCTAAGGGTGCTGAATTAGAGAGGAAGGAATACAGTTTAAAATTGAACTGAGTTTATTTACTTGATATAGGTTCAGAGATTCCAAACTCAGTGTGCTGGCTCGGGAAGCTGGGAAGGACTTTATCTCTTTCTTTAGGTGATTGACTAAAACCTGGACTCAGTCATGGCTTACAATGAATGAAGCTGAGACACTAGGAATTAATTCTACTGTATAAGGCAGAGGAAGGAATCCAAAGACTTAGGGAGAGAAGAATGTTGGAGTGGATCTATCATGTACAATCCACTCTCTCACCCCTAAATAATTCCCCCAAGAGAGCCTCGAGGATATTCCCTTCTCTGAAGCAGAGAAATATCCTGGTGAGAGAAGCATAGCATTCTTTAAAAATGCTCAGCTAGTCGTCTTTGTGCTTGCTCTTCAGATGGACAGTTTCTAAGGCACTTGTTGCATTTCTTAAAAAGTATAATAAAAAGATTTTTAAAAAGTAAAAAAAAAAATGTTCAGCTAGACCAGGTGTGCTGGCTTACGCCTGTAATTCCAGCACTTTGGGAGGCTGATGTGGGCGAATCACTTGAGATCAGGAGTTCAACATGGTGAAACCCTGTCTCTACTAAAAATATAAAAATTAGCTGGGTGTGATGGCACACACCTGTAGTCCCAGCTACTTGGGAAGCTGAGGCAGGAGAATCATTTGACCCTGGGAAGCAGAGATTGCAGTGAGCTGAGATCGCACCAGTGCACTCCAGCCTGGGTGACAAAGTGAGACCCTATCTCAAAAATAAATAAATAAATAAATAAATAAATAATTGGCTAATTTTTCTCTGCTTGCTTAGGAATGAAGATGGGAGGACCACCATAGAAATAAATGGGCTTCCTGGTTTCAGTAGCAATGATAGGATCCCAGTGTGTGAAGGCCAGTGAGGGTGGGTATGATTACTCTGAAAGGCAACTGGGTCTGCACAGTCAGAATGCTCTGACCCACAGGAATCTTTGTCAGTAATGACCTCCTGATCTGAAATAAATAAGTAGTCTGTTAAAGTCATCTGTTTTTTTTCTCTTATAAATGTGACTTCTAGAAATGTTTTAAATTTACATACAGTAAATTCACTCTTTTTGGTGTAGAGTTCTGAGTTTTGATGAATGCATATAGTCATGTAACTACCACCACAATCCAGATCCACAGAACAATTTCCTCGCCCTGACCCCGGGTAGTCAAATCCTCCTCCTACTCCTACCTCATGGCAACCACTGATCTGTTCTCTGTCTCTATAGTTTTACTTTTGTCAGAATGTCAAATAAACAGAATCCTAGAAAATGTAGCCTTTTGGTTGGGCACCGTGGCTCACGACTATAATCCCAGCACCTTAAGAGGCTAAAGCGGGTGGATCACTAGATCAGGAGATTGAGATCATCCTGACCAACGTGGTGAAACCCCATCTTTACTAAAAATCAGAAAATTTAGCTGGGCGTGGTGGTGTGTACCTGTAGTCCCAGCTACTTGGAAGGCTGAGGCATGAGAATCGCTTGAACCCGGGAGGCAGAGGTTGCCGTAAGCCAAGATTGTGCCATAGCACTCCAGCCTGGCGACAGAGTAAGACTCCATATGAAAAGAAAAAAAAAGACTGGGCACAGTGGCTCACACCCACAGTCCCAAGACTTTGGGTGGCTGAGGCAGGCAGATCACTTGAGGCCAGAAGTTCAAGACCAGCCTGGCCAACATGGCAAAACACCATCACTCCTAAGAATACAATAAATGAGCTGGGAGAGGTGGCACACCCCTGTAAGTCCAGCTACTTACGAGGCTGAGGCAGGAAAATTGGTTGAACTTGGGAGGCAGAGGTTACAGTGAGCAGAGATGGTGCCATTGCACTCCAGCCTGGGTGACAGAGTGAGATCCTATCTCCAAAAGTACATTAATAAGTGAACAAAGATTCATCTGTATTGTTGCATGTAGCAATAGTTCCTTCCTTTTTGTTGAGTTATATTCCATCCTGTGCAATACCACCATTTATCTACTCACCAGCTGAAAAATGTTTATACTGTTTCCATTTGGGGCATTTATTAATAAAGTTGCCATAAACACTCGATGTGTGGATTTTTGTGTTTTCATTTCATTTTTCTTGAGTTGTTTTTATTTCTCTTGGGTACCTAGGAGTGAGATTACTAGGTCATGTGGTAAGTTTTTTTTTCTTTTGAGATGGAGTCTTGCTCTGTCACCCAGGCTGGAGTACAGTGGCATGATCTCAGCTCACTGCAACCTCCGCCTCCAGGTTCAAGCAATTCTCCTGCCTCAGCTTCCCAAGTAGCTGGGATTACAGGCATGTGCCACCACAACTGGCTAATTTTTGTATTTTCAGTAGAGACAGGGTGTCACTATGTTGGCCAAGCTGGTCTCAAACTCCTGACTTCAGGTGATCCTCTCTCCTCAGCTTCCCAAAGTGCTGGGATTACAAGAGTGAACTACCGCACCCAGCCAGTTAAGTGTATTTTTAAAATTAGAAAAAATGGCCCAACTGTTTTCTTGCTTACCAAAGTAGTTGTGCACATTTTGCATTCCCACAAGCAACATATGAATATTTCAATGCTCTGCATTCTACTTATTTATTTAAGTTTGTGACAGGGTCTCACTCTGTCATCCAGGCTGGAGTACAATGGTGCAAACATGGCTCACTGCAGCTTCAACCTCCTGGGCTCAGGCAATCCTCCAGTCTGGGCAATCCTCCAGTCTGAGCCTCCTGTGAGGCTGGGACCACAGCCATGTGCCACCATGTCAGGTTAATTTAAAATTTTTTTTGCAGAGATGGAGTCTCACTTTGTTGCCCCACCTGTTCTTCAACTCCTGGTCTCAAGCAATCCTCCCATCTCAGCTTCCCAAGTTGCTGGGATAACAGGTGGGCACCCCAAGCCAGGCTATTTTTTTTTTTTTTTGGTAGGAAGGTTGTTTTTTAATACTCAAATCTTACCTCAAACGTCCATACATACACCCCTTGGTTTTTCCCCTTGAGGGTTATGATGTTTAGAAAAGAACTCTCCACTCTCTTTTTTCTTTTTTTGAGACTGCGCCTCGTTCTGTCACCCAGGCTGGAGTGCAATGGCTAACTCTTGGCTCACCGCAACCTCAGCCTCCCGGGTTCAAGCAATTCTCCTGCCTCAGTCTCCCGAGTAGCCGAGATTACAGGTGCGCGGCACCAAGCCCGGCTAATTTTTGTATTTTTAGCAGGGACTGGGTTTCACCATGTCGGTCAGGCTAGTCACGAACTCCTGACCCCGTGATCACCAGCCTCGGCCTCCCAAAGTGCTGGGATTACAGGCGTGAGCCACTGCGCCCGGCCTCCCCCATCCTCTTAGGAGACCAGGGAGGTTGCAGGTGCCCCAGCCCTCACGCTCTGCTCTCCCAGGAGTCCCAGGACAAGCCGGCAACCAGGAGACTCCTGCGGCCAGCGGGCTTCCTGTGAAGCGGCGGCGGGGGGCACAGGTGCAGTGCCCTGGGACTGGCGGGACGGCCCTGAGACTCTGGGCCTGGGGAGCAGCCGCAGCTGCAGAGCCGGGAACACCCAGGCGCCACCCATTGGGAAAGCGCGGAAGCGGGGCGGGGGCAGCAGAGGAGAGAAAGGATCGTACGCGGCTTCCTGGAGCCGGGGAGCAGCTCCCCAACCGCACTGCGAGTTCTTTAAGGAGGAGGGTCCCGCCTGTCGGTTCTCGGTTCCTCCCTGGAGTAGAGTCTAGCTCCTCCCGGCTCCCCCTCGGCCCGGGCTTTGGCGCCTTCCCCCCGTCCCTCTTTGCCCACCATCCTGTTCCACCTTGGCAGTGGCTTTAAGGGGAATCCCACCGCGACATAAAGGGGATTTCTCTCCGAGCTCTCCTCACCCCTCAGCCCCGCCCAGCCAGGAGTCAGGCCTGGGAGGGTCTGCTGGATTCGAGTCGAGGCTCAAATCCCTGGCCAGCCACTGGCGAACTGGAGTTCCTGGGCAAGTCCCTTAACCGCTTTCACTTCCTCGCTCCTACACTAGGACTAAAGAGAGTGCATTCTTGGGATTGACGGGAAGAGTAAATGAATTAATATATGTCTAGCTTTTAGGACCATATCTGGCCCACGATAAGTGCTATATTATTGTAAGTTGAGCACAGAATTCCAGTGTTCTCTTCCCATGTGCCACGAGTACCTCTGCCCCTTCCTTCTCTGAAGGCCTGTCCCAATCGGGTTATGCCCACCAGTCATCAGAGATGAGAAGGGTGGGGCACAGACACCCACTCCCAGCCCCACCCAGCCAGTCTCTGGCCCCCTGGCCTGCGGCCTCTCTCCACTCCCTGCCTTTGGGGAAGCCCCAGTAACCCTTGGTGAAGGAAGGTGAAGTCAGAACATTTCTGCCATACCTGGTCTGGGTCACCCACCAGAGTAAGGAAAGCTAAGAAGCTCTAGTCTGAATCCTTGTCCCAGCACATCACTCTCTGTGACCCTGGGTCAGTTACCCTCTGGGCCTGGTTTTTGCATGAGTAAAATAAATAAATAAATATATTATATATAAATTTATTTATATATAAACATTATATATATTTTGAGACAGAGTCTCACTGTCACCCAAGCTGGACTGCAGTGGTGTGATCTCGGTTCACTGCAACCTCCACCTTCCAGATTCAAGCGATTCTCCTCCCTCAGCCTCCTGAGTAGCTGGAACAACAGGCACGCACCACCATGACTGGTTAAGTTTTGTATGTTTAGTAGGGACAGGGTTTCACCATCTTGGCCAGGCTGGTCTTGAACTCCTGACCTTTTGATCCACCCGCCTCGGCCTTCCAAAGTGCTAGGATTACAGGCATGAGCCACTGGGCCCAGCCTAAAGATATTTTTATGGGTACATAATAGTTGTACATTAAAGATACTTTTTTTTTTTTTTTGAGATGGACTCTTGCTCTGTCACCTAGGCTGAAGTGCAGTGGCATGATCATGGCTCACTGCAGCCTCAACATCCTGAGCTCAAGCAGTTCTCCCACTTCAGCCTCCCAAGTAGCTGGGACTATAGCTAAATTTTGTATTTTTGCTAGAGGCAGGGTTTCACCATGTTGCTCAGGCTGTCTGGAACTTCTGGGCTCAAGGTATCTATCCCCTCAGCCTCCCAAAGTGTTGGGATTACAGGCGTGAGCCACCCTACCAGGCCAAGATATTCTTTCCCAAAGCATTTATTAGTATGTAAGACACTGGGCTGGTCTGCCCTACCTATTTTAAGAGACGGTGTGAAGATTACCTGAAATTTTGCAGGTAGAAGTAAGTCATGGAGCCCTATAAAGTTCCCCATATTTTGCAATCCTGGAATTCTAGGAGGCCCTCAGGCTGCCAGATGCCTGTCTTCCCACCCCTGCCACCCACTGCTCATGTCCAGGAGATTAGGGACTTTGTTTTGTCCTCAGATGTGACCCCAGCACCTAGTGCAGTACCTGGCACATAACAGATGGTCAATAAATATGTTTTGAAGTAATAAACAGATTTAATTTCAATTTTAATTTAAATAACTTCAGTATATACAAGGAGCTTAAACAACTCTACAGGAAAAAAATCCAACAATCTGATTTTAAAACTGGCAAAAGATCTGAAAAGGCATTTCTCAAAAGAAGACATACAAATGACAAACAGGCATATGAAAAGGGGTTCAACATCACTGATCATCAGAGAAATGCAAATCAAATCTACAATGAGATATCATCTTACCCCAGTTAAAATGGCTTTTATCCAAAACACAGGCAGTAACAAATGCTGGTGAGGATGTGGAGAACAGGGAACCCTTGTACACTGTTGGTGGGAATGTAAATTAGTACAACCACTATGGAGAACAGTTTGGAGGGTCCTCAAAAAACTAAAAACAGAGCTACGATATGATCCAGCAATCCCACTCCTAGGTATATAACCAAAGAAAGGAAATCAGGCTGGGCTCTGTGGCTCATGCCTGTAATCCCAGCACTTCAGAGACCAAGGTGGGTGGATCACGAGGTCAGGAGTTCAAGACCAGATTGGCTAACACGGTGAAACCCCATCTCTACTAAAAATACAAAAATTGGATTGTTTGTAATATCAACGATAAATGCTTGAGGTGATAGATGTCCTGATGAGATCATTAAGCATGGAATGCCTATATCAAAATATCTCATGTACCCTAAAATATACGCACACATTATGTACCCACAAAAATTAAAAACTTTTAAAAATAATAGAGCCAAATGCAGTGGCTCACACCTGTAATCCCAGCACTTTGGGAGGCTGAGGTGGCAGGTCACGAATTCAGAAGTTCGAGACCAGCCTGACCAACATGGTAAAACCCTGTCTTTACTAAAAATACAAAAAGTAGCTGGGCATGGAGGCACACACCTGTAATCCCAGCTACTCAGGAGGCTGAGGCAGGAGAACTGCTTGAACCTGGGAGGTGGAGGTTGCAGTGAGCCAACATCAAGCCACTACACTCCAGCCTGGGCGACAGAGGGAGACTCTGTCTCAAAAAACATAATAAATAAATAACCACAGTAGTAGCTAGTAGTTAATGGCTACCAGATTGGACAGGACAGAGCAGCACTAGACTGTACACTTCCTTTGGGCAGAGACTGGACTATCTTGTTCACTCTTGTTCCCTGGTACATAACACAATTCCAACACATAAACAGCAGGTTGTTATTTTTTAAAGACAAAAATTTTTTAATGTAATTTTTATTAAGTAAAATAACATTTTATTTAATGACCTATAGTGTTTGTCAATATCCGAGGTGTAAATACTGCCACCATGGTTGATTTAAAATGGTTTAATTCTGGCAAGCAGAATTTTCAAATTTAACAATCTTCTCAGCCAGGCATGGTGGCTCATGCTGTAATCCCAGCACTTTGGGAAGCCGAGATGGGCAGATCACCTGAGGTCGGGAGTTCGAGATGAGCCTGGCCAACATGGTAAAACTCTGTCTCTAAAATAAATAAATAAAATAAAAATAATGAAAACAGTCTTCTCTTACTAGCTTTTGAATGGATGAGCAAATGAATGAACAAATAAATGAGCAAATAACTGACCAAGATGAGCCTCTGCATGCCCCACCCAAGGAAAAGAGGACTAAGGACAGTAGAAGAATATTTCAAGATGTCAGCAGTCCTTTCACTCCTTTTGCAGGTCCTCCTTGTCCCAGGAAACAGAACCTAATGGGAGAATGAATGATTGAACCTCCTCAACCTTGCTTCATACACACCTCTAGCTTTGAGAAAGCCCAGAATTTTTTTTTGTTTTTTGAGACAGCAGTGTCTCGCTCTGTCACCCAGGCTGGAGTGCAGTGGTGTGATCTTGGCGTCTCAGCTCACTGCAACTCCACCTTCCAGATTCAAGCTATTCTCCTGCCTCAGCCACTCAGGCATCTGGGATTGCTGGCAGGCACCACCTGGTCCAGCTAATTTTCATATTTTTAGTAGAATTTCACCACGTTGGCCAGGCTGGTCTGGACTGCCTGACCTCAAACGATCCACCTGCCTCGGTTTCCCAACGTGCTTGGATTATAGGTGTGAGCCACCTCACCTAGCCTTTTTTTTTTTCTTTTTAAGGAAAACAAGAAAAAAATCTCAGCTTAATTTTTTTCTTTTTAAAGAAACTCCCAGCCAGGTGCAGTGGCTCACAACTGCAATCCCAGCACTTTGGGAGGCTGAGGTGGGTGGATCACAAGGTCATGAGTTCAAAACCAGCCTGGCCAAGATGGTAAAACTCTGTCTCTACTAAAAACACAAAAATTAGCCAGGCACAGTGGCTGGCACCTGTAATCCCAACTACTCAGGAGGCTAAGGCAGAGAATTGCTTGAAGGTGGGAGGTGGAGGTTGCAGTGAGCTGAGATCGTGTCAGTGCACTCCAGCCTGGGCGACAGAGTGAGACTCCATCAAAAGAAAGAAAGATGGAAGGAAGGAAGGAAGGGAGGGAGGGAGGGAAGGGAAGGGAGAAAGAAAGAGAGAGATGAAAGAGAAAGGAAGGAAAAGAAAGAAAGAAAGAAAGAAAGAAAGAAAGAAAGAAAGAAAGAAAGAAAGAAAGAAAGAGAAGAGAGAGAAACTTTCCCAAGTCACTTTAACAGTCTTTGTAATGGGAAACACTCAAACTGTAAATTTCCCTGTCATTTAGGAATGCTCAGTGCAAATGTTTAGAGATCCCAGGTACCACTTTCAACCTCTCCTTTGAAGAAGGGCCTTGTAGTCCTCCTCTGGGGTCACTCCTACATTCCAAAAATGTTCAGGAAAGAAGGGCAGGTGCCCACCTGTGGGACAGCTTGGACCCAGATCCAGACCCTCAATTTCAGCCCTAACTGGTTCAAAACACAGAGCATTCAAATAGCAATTGAAGCAACAAAACATAAAGATACAAGAAAGGTCACGAGTAAGTAATTCAGAGCCAAGGAATGTCAGGGCAGTAAATGCTGCAGGTGTTCACAGGGAGGACAATGACTATGATTTGTGGCAGAAGTGAAACGTGAGGGATGCTAAGACTTGTGCAGGGGGAGAAGTGAGAAAATAGTGAGAACAAAGTCCCCAAGGCTCAGCTGCATGCCCAGCAGATAATGGGTACTTTATAAATACAAGTTCATTGGCTTTCCTTGAGTTGAGTGGCTGGGGTCCCAGAGACTCTGAACCGTTGCTGGTGGCTGCAGCAGGGGCAAGATTGCAGGAGTGGGTACATGCCAAGCCCCAGGCAGCATGTCCCCAGGGAGATAACCTTGAGCTGGCAGGAGCAGCCAGGCGTGCAGTGGGGCTGAGCTGAGTCAAAGCACAAAATAAAAAGGTCTTGTCCCTGTAGCTATTATCAGGGATGCCAACCCTCCAGCTGCCCCAAGACCCCAAGCCTCGATAAGGAGGTGGCATCCTGCCTGAAGAGCATGGCTCTGTCCAGCCAGGGTCTCAAAGGCCTACTGCCCACTTTGGTGCTACCTTGGGCCCCGTCTAGCACCAGGCCCAGCCACAAGGAGCTCCTCAGGACTACGGCATCCTTCTGTTGGCCGCATGGTCACAGCTGTGCTCAAATCAAAGCCTTCTTGGGGCTCCCTGGAGCTGTCGCTCATCTGCCACCACTTTCAGGCCTCTGTCACTCTAACCCAGCCCTTACACACAAGTTCTCTGGCTTCTCCAAGCTCCTGTCAAGTAATACAAAATCACCCTTAAAAGGCTCTATAGTACTGTTCAATTCCTTATCTAATAAATTCAAATCCCAGAAAGCTCTGGAAACCAAAAGTTCTTCATAGTTCACTTACATGCAAAACCTAACATGAAGTTATTTATACTTTTTATATGTTTCGTTTAGTGTGAATATTCAGACGTTTCACTGCAGCAATACTAATATGACTTGAGTGCATGATGACAGGTGCCACAGACCATACCCCCCACTGTGGTTTTCCTTATTATACATTTTATGCACCATATTTCCTTTGTGAAATCTGACAGATTCTGAATCCTGAGAGTCATCTGGACCTACCGGTTAGGTTCAGTGATTGTGGACCTGCAGCATAAGTCCAAGTTCAGAGTGAAAGGATTCCAAGCTTACATGTCTACTCCCCGAGAGATGCAGGCTCCTGACAGGCAGGACAGACAGACAGGGCCTCAGAGCTGATGGTGGGAGGGCTCCAGAAAGACAAGGCAGGGTAGGGGATTGGATGGCTCAGGGCAGTGTCTCTTCACCAGCTGGGGGACAACTGCAGCCTTTCTAGGCATTCATAGACACACAGCAGCCCAGGATGAGCCTAGTGCTCACAGGGGTGACTCCACCTCTTCCCTGCAGCTAGAGCTTGAGCAACAACTTATCTCCCCACCTGGGTTTCTTCATCATTGCAAGGAACCCACCTGGGAGCCCTGGATGGGGACGAAAGGAACTGAGGCATGCAGCACGCTTAAGGAACTCAGTGGGTCAGCTGCTTTGGATGGGGACGAAAGGAACTGAGGCATGCAGCTTAAGGAACTCAGTGGGCCAGCTGCTTTGGATGGGGACGAAAGGAACTGAGGCATGCAGCTTAAGGAACTCAGTGGGGTCAGCTGCTTTGGATGGGGACGAAAGGAACTGAGGCATGCAGCTTAAGGAACTCAGTGGGCCAGCTGCTTTGGATGGGGACGAAAGGAACTGAGGCATGCAGCTTAAGGAACTCAGTGGGCCAGCTGCTTTGGATGGGGACGAAAGGAAGGAACTGAGGCATGCAGCTTAAGGAACTCAGTGGGGTCAGCTGCTTTGGATGGGGACCAAAGGAAGGAACTGAGGCATGCAGCTTAAGGAGCTCAGTGGGCCAGCTACTTTGATCGTTCCTTTATTCAGTGTTTCTTGACCACCCTGCACCATGATAGGCCCTGTGGGCTAGACAGCATATAAATTACCCTGTGAACTCAGGGACAGACAAAGTACACAAATAATTAAAAGCAACATTGAAGAGATTTCAGAAGAGAGTTGGGCCTGGAGAAAAGATGCTTGGGAGGTAAGAATTCTGCCCAGGGCGTCAGGAGCCCTGGGTCAAGTCAGGCTGACTCATTAGGTGACTTTCACAATGTCTTTCTTCTCTGGGCTGTTTTCCTCATCAGCCAAATATAGATGTAGCCTTAGATCCCCTCTAAGATTCCTTCCATTTCCTTTCTTTTTTTTTGAGATGGAGTTTCGCTCTTGTTGCCTAGGCTGGAGTACAATGATATGATCTCGGCTCACTGCAACCTCCGCCTCCTGGGTTTGAGCAATTCTCCTGCCTCAGCCTCTTGAGTAACTGGGATTACAGGCATGCACTACCATGTCTGGCTAATTTTTGTATTTTTTTTTTTTTTTTGAGGGAAAAAGAGAAAATGAAGGGGAAAGAAAGAAAAAGAGGGAAAAAGGAATATTACTTCATTCCTAAAATGGGTTTCAATAATGGCCGATCAATATTTTGAGTGTTTAAAGTGGTTAATGCATATTTTATGTGTTTAAAATGGAGACCTCTATTGTGTATTTGTTCTGGCTCTGAGTTCAAGTCCTGGATATCATTATCAATTTGTTGTCTCGTTGAATCTAAATCTCATTATGTGTCTTATGTATCTGGGTGTTAAGATCTCTTATTGTTGCATTAATCCTTTTACCCTTGCATCCTTGTAGCTCTGAAATCTATTTTATTAAGTGTGAGAATTGCAACTCCTGCTTTTTATTTATTTATTTTTGCTCTCCATTTGGTTGGTGAGTTTTTTTCGATCCCCTTGTTTTGAGTCTTTGTATATCTTAGATATATCGTTAGATTTTGTGGATAATGTATATTTTGTGTGTTTAAAATGGAGAGCTCTATTGAGTTTATTTGTTCTGGATCTTAGTTCCAGTCCCGGATATCCTTATCAATTTTCTGTCTCGTTGAATCTAAATCTCATTATGGGTCTTATGTATCTGGGTGTTAAGATCTCTTATTATTACATTAATCCTTTTACCCTTGCATCCTTGTAGCTTTGAAATCTATTTTGTCAAATGTGAAAATTGCAACTCCTGCTTTTTATTTATTTATTTTTGCTCTCCATTTGGTTGGTACGTTTTTTTTTTTCCAACCCTTTATTTTGAGTCTATGTATATCTTTGGATATACCGTTACATTTTGTCTGTATCTTTTGATTGGGAGATTTGGTCAATTTAAATTTAGGGTTGCTGCCATTTGATATTAACTGGCTATTTTGTCCTTTCGTTGATAAAAATTCTTCTTTATGTTAATGCTCTTTACTTTTTGGTGTATTTTTAGAAAGGGTCATACTGGTTGTTCCTTTCTGTGTATGATGCTTCTTTTAGAAGTTCTTGTAAAGCAGGCCTGGTGGTAATAAAATCTCTGAGTGTTTGCTTGTTCCTAAAAGATTTTATTTTTCCTTCAAATGTAAAGCTTAAATTGGCAGGATATGAAATTCTGGGCTGAAAGTTCTGTTGATTAAGTATATTGAATATTGGCCCCCACGATTTTTGTATTTTTAGTAGAGATGGGGTTTCACCATGTTGGTCAGGCTGGTCTTGAACTCCTGATCTCAGCCGATCCGCCCGCCTCAGCCTCCCAAAGTGCTGATTACTGGCGTGAGCCACTGCGCCTAGCTTGCTTGCTTGCTTGCTTTCTCTCTTTCTTTCTTTCTTTCCCTCCCTCCCTTCCTTCCTCCCTCCCCTCCTCCCTCCCTTCCTTCTTTCTCTCTCTCTCTCTCACTTTCTTCCTTTCCCTCCCTCCCTTCCTTCCTCCCTCCCTTCTTTCTCTCTCTCTCACTTTCTTCCTTTCCCTCCCTCCCTTCCTTCCTCCCTCCCCTCCTCCCTCCCTTCCTTCTTTCTCTCTCTCTCTCACTTTCTTCCTTTCCCTCCCTCCCTTCCTTCCTCCCTCCCCTCCTCCCTCCCTTCCTTCTTTCTCTCTCTCTCTCACTTTCTTCCTTTCCCTTCCTCCCTTCCTTCCTCCCTCCCCTCCTCCCTCCCTCCCTTCTTTCTCTCTCTCTCACTTTCTTCCTTTCTTTTTTTTTTTGAGACAGAGTCTTGTTCTGCTGCCCAGGCTGGAGTGCAGTGGCTTGATCATGGCTCACTACAACCTTGACGTCCCAGGCTCAAGCAGTCTCCTGCCTCAACCTCCCAAGTAGCTGGAACTACAGAAATGCACCACCACACCTGGCTAATTTTTTTGTTTTTTGTTTTTCAGTAGAGACTAGGTTTCACCGTGTTGCCTAGGCTGGTCTCAAACTCCTGAGCTCAAGCGATCCTCCTGTCTTGGGTTCTCAAAGTGCTGGAATTACAGGCATGAGCCACTACACACAGCCTCCCTTCCACTTTCCATGATGCTAAATATCAGAAGGTCTCTCATTTAGGAGAAAAATTACACCTGCTCTCCATGATTCCCAGGGGTACAACCAGACTGAAGTGTGGAAGCCAAAAGAGGCAGGCTTGCTCGAGTGAAGGACTTTCTGAGGTGCTCTCCTGCTCTCAGGAGGTCACCTCCTCCTCATCCCAGTGCAGCAGCCTGGGGTTTGTAAATTAGGTAGAGAGTCAGAATGGGGGGGCCACATGGTCCGCTCCCTCCACAAGTCCATAAACTCAATCTCACAAACAGCTTTGGGTTTGCAGAGCATCTGCCAATTACCAAGCAAGTCTAATTTCATCCTGGCAGCAGATCTAAAAGACAGCAGGGCAGGGACTCAGGTCCCAGTCTTCAAGGAGGCACGTGGGATGAGGACCCTGGGGATGGGCGAGGGAAGAGCACCTGGATATGATGTGAGTTACACTTTAAAGGAGATGTTGGCTCACACCTGTAATCCCAGCACTTTGGGAGGCTGAGGCAGGAGGATCACTTGAGATCAGGAATTAGAGACCAGCCTTGGCAATGTAGTGAGACTCCCATCTCCACAAAATACAACATTTTAAAAATTGGCCAGGCACAGTGGCTCATGCCTGCAATCCCAGCACTTTGGGAGGCCTAGGTGGGCAGATCACCTGAGGTCAGGGGTTCAGCCTGGCCAACATGGTGAAACCCCATCTCTAGGCTGGGTGCAGTGGCTCATGCCTGTAATTCCAGCATTTTGGGAGGCCAAGGTGGCGGGATCACCTGAAGTCAGGAGTTTAAGACTATCCTGGCCAACATGGTAAAACCCCATCTCTACTAAAAACACACAAAAAATTTCTGGATGTGGTGGTGGGTGCCTGTAATCCCAGCTTCTCAGGAGGCTGAGGCAGGAGAATTGTTGGAACCCGAGAGGCAGAGGTTGCAGTGAGCCAAGATTGCACCACTGCACTCCAGCCTGGGTGACAGAGGAAGACTCTATCTCAAAAAAAAGGGGGGCAGGAAGCTCATAGTCATCTATGTATATAATACACAAAATACAAATTATACACCAAATAGCAGAATATAATCAGTATGGGGTTAGTGGCAACAAGGTCTGGCAGGGTCTGTGGGAGGAGTTTGTGTCTCACTCTGCCCTTCCCTCTCCAACTGGGCATTTCTGCCTCTGTCCCTGTTCCCTGTCTTTCTGTTTCTGTGTGTGTGTGTGTGTGTGTGTTTCTCTGTGTGTGTGTGTTTCTCTGTGTGTGTGTGTGTTTCTCTCTCTCTCTCTGTGTGTGTGTTTCTCTCTCTCTCTCTCTCTCTCTCTCTCTCTCTCCCTCTTCCTCACTCCTCACACCTCACACTGGCTCCCACCCTCCTTAACCACAGGACATGGAGGTGTCCTTGAAAGGTGTAAGGTATAGCTGGGCAAACACCAGGTCGACCCAGCCACAGGAAACCCCTGGGGGCCAAGGCCCAGGCGAGTCCTCTGTTTTGGCACCAGAGACAAAGGATTGTTCCAGGGATTAGAGAGAAGGAGCCAGGCTGGCTGGCTGGGAGGAGGAGGAGCAGGGAGAGGGGCTTCCTGGAGGGGTGGGCTTCACACTGACAGCAGACAAGAATGAATGGAATGTTCCTTTGGAAGAGGGGCCAGGTGGCCCCCTCCAGACTGAAGGGCTTCAGGTAGTGCTCCCGCAGCAGGCTCAGAGACACATCCAGCATCCTCCACCCTCCCAGTCCTGTCCAGAAGAAATGGAGCGGGTGGGGAGCCAGGACGCAAAGAAAGGCACGTAGCCTGCCTGGGGGACACGAAGAAAGGCACATAGCCTGCCTGGGGGCAGAGAGGGGTGAAGAACGATCCAGGGGCTGGGATCCTAACACTCCTGCTGAATTGGATCTCCCCTCCTGTAATGGCCGCTCCAATGGCCCCATCCCAGCTGCACAGACAGGTATCCCTGGGCAGAGATCAAACAGCCACAACGGAACAACCCCAGAGAGGCCATGGCCTCCATCCTTCTGTCTCTACATTCTCTGAGAGCCCCAGGAATCAGTTCAGGGCTTCACTCTGGTGCTTTTATTTTCTCAGGACATGACTTCTGTGGAGAAGAGGGGCCGAGTCACTGAGGCTTGGGACTGGGGGTCACAGGAGAGAAAGGACACTCTGGGGAACCGCTGTGGGTAGACTGAACCTCTGGGATGTCCCCAGGGCCCATAAGCTTCAGACCAGCCCCCTTGCTTTTGAATTTCCACCCACCTGCTTCTCCATTCCCCACACCCACTGTCCTGGGTTGGGCTGAGGTAAGGGCATGGAGAAGCCACATGGCACTCGTATACGGAATCCTCCCCCGGACTCTGCCAGGCCCTCTGGCCCAGAGTTGTTCATCTTGTCCTGTGCTACTTGGGAGGCAGGGAGGGACTGAGGTCCAAGCACCACTGTGGGACAGAGCCCCTGGCCAAGCATAGACACAGGGCCCCAAGCATCCCAGGCCTGGGAGATGAGGGAGGGTGTCTCATGGCTCCCCCTATCCCACTTGTCCTGAATCCTCATCAAGGTACTTCTGGGCCCCTTGCGACAGTGGCAACAGCTAAGGGTGAGGAGTCAGGTGGTAAGAGATCATGAGCCCTTCATCTCTCTACCCTGAACCTCACTAATTTGCTTCCAGAATTATCTTTAAATCTACATTATTCCTCTATCACTACTCCCCCTGAAACACCTGTGAGGGCCTCTCATTGTTGAAAGCATAAAATCTGATCTCCCTCTGCATTCCATTTCTTATATCAGCCTCCCTGCTCTAATGCCCCGCCTCCCCCTCGCTAAACCTACTGTTCCACCTGCACTGATCTCAAACGTTTCCCAAACTGCCTCCTGCCAGGAGTTCTCCCCACCCCTCCATGTCCTGCATCCCATGCCTTCCTCAAGGCTCAATGCAAATCACACCTCCTCCCTGAAGCCTTCCCTGTAACTTGGCGGCCACCCTCTAGCTGCCTGCCAATGCTGTCTCCTCCTCTGACACCTCTTATGAGCACCACTCATCAAGACTGTCCCTTTAGTACTTGGTGTGCCTGACCCCACATGTTGGCTGGTATTGTTTATTTGAATGAACATTGCCTTGGTAAGATGACGGAGCCTGCTCTTACTCCTAGAAGAGACAGGAGAGAGAAGCCCAGAGCAAGGGTCAAAAAGTCCCAGCCTGAACCTGGGAGACGTCCATATACTGATGAAATGAGAGATCCTCCTCCGGGTTCTGATGCACAGGCCTGGTACCAGATGAGGAAGCCATAAGGGATGCAGAGACACCCAACGGCAGAAACAAGGGCTGAGGGAGGGGGGATGGAAGGAACTGGGGAGCCAAACCCCTGCTGGGGAGCCAGCAGGGAAAGAATGCAGTGTCCATCCTAAAAGAAGGAAAATGGAAGCTTTCCTGGGGGAGGAGGGTGCCTGGTCTTATCTGCTCTTTACATTCCAGAGGGCCCCTGCTTCTGCTTCCCATCTTAATTAGAGAATACCTGAGAAGCCCTGCACCCTGCAGGGAGAAAGGAATGCAGGCCCTTCCCTTCCCCCACCCAGGCTGCCCCTCACCTCTGACCTCCTGCTGGCTGTGTGGTCAGACTCTTGGGAGCCTGGTTC
Source organism: Callithrix jacchus (assembly GCF_049354715.1). Taxonomy (NCBI): domain Eukaryota; kingdom Metazoa; phylum Chordata; class Mammalia; order Primates; family Cebidae; genus Callithrix; species Callithrix jacchus. Next base: position 66,581,472 of record NC_133510.1, on the reverse strand, counting down.
TGGATCCCTTTTCTGTTTTATGTTATTTTGTCTGCAGTGGGCTGATGCATTAAGCTGGATTCCTTGAGAGATTATGTGAGAGGGTCTGGGAACTGTCAGGGCTCCGCTACTGCAGGAAAAAATAAAAGTATCAGAAAGAGCCACTTAGAGAAACAGCCAATTCTCCCAGTCAGTCTGCCATCCTCCGCCCCCCCACTCCCCGCCCCACACACACCATCGCCCTCACCCCACCACCATATCGTCCAGTCAGGGCGCTGACACAGCACCATTCAGCACCCACCCCCGTCCTCCACCTATGCTGGGGGACTGACACTTCTGTGATAGTCTCTGTCCTCAGTAGTATATGCCAAGAGCTAGGATCCACCTATAAACACGCTGTGAGTGGATAGTGACAAAGTCTTGTAAGGTGAGCAGGCAGTGAGGTCAGGAAGGGCTTCACAGGCAGAAGAAAAAGCACGGGCAGAGGCCTGGAACCCAGCCCCGCTTCACACTACCTGCTGACCCTTTCCCCTCTCCCCCACATCAGATTTCTCTCCCTCTCCTGTCTCTTCTCTCCCTCAACAATTCCAGTCTTGCCCACCTGAAAACAAGCTCCCTGGACAACATTTCCCTGCATCTCTCTGTTCCTTCTCACAGCTAGGCATCTTAAATATCTTAAATTATTCTCTCTCTTTCTCTTTTTTTTTTTTTTTTGAGAGGATTTTTGCTCTTGTTGCCTGGGCTGGAGTACAATGGTGTGATTTTGGCTCACTGCAACCTCCACCTCCTGGGTTCCAGCGATTTACCTGCCTCAGCATCCCAAGTAGTTGGGATTACAGGCATGCACCACCATGGCCAGCTAATTTTGTGTTTTTAGTAGAGACAGGGTTTTATCATGTTGGTAAGGCTGGTCTCAAATTCCTGACAGGTGATCCACCAGCCTCAGCCTCCCAAAGTGCTGGGATTACAGGTGTGAGCCACTGTGTCTGGCCTTATATTATTCTCAAAATAGGTCTATACACAAGCTCTCCCCTTCCTCACCCAGTTCACTCTTCAGCCCCTCGAGGCTGGCCCAGCTCCTGTGGCTCCTCAGAAGCGGCACTAGCCAAGGTTCCCAGAGACCTCCCCGTTGTTGAAATCAGTGGACACTTGACATTCCTTTTGTTCCTTGACCACTTAGCTTGTAGCAGCTGCACGCTCCCCCTTCTTGAAGCACTCTCCTTCCTGGTCTCCCAGACACCTTGTCCAGCTTTTCTCTAGTTATAACTTCCCAGCTCCTTTTCCCAACTCATCCTCCTTGACCTGGTCTGTAACTTGATGTTTCTGATCTATAAATTGACCTGATATAAAGTTGATGTTCCTCAGGGCTGTGTCGTGCCCCTCCTCTCTGATTACTGGGGACTATTTTCTTGGGTCATCTCATACCTTCCCCCTGGTTTTAATGGCATCTTCTATACATCAAAGGCTTCCAGATGGCAATGTCCAACCAGACCTTTTTGTGAGCTCCAGAGCAGCCTATGGATGTTCTACTCAATGCCTCCTTTTGGATATCTGTTAGGCATCTCAAATTTAACATGTTCAAAACTGGATTGTAGATCTTAGCTCCTAACAGCTGTTTCATAATTCTTGTTCATCGTAGTAAATGAAACACCATCCAATTGCTTGTTCCAGAAACCTGGGAATTACATTTGACACTTCCTTCTTTCTTACTCCACCCTATGGATCTAATAAATTAATAACCCAGCCAGGCTTGGTGGCTCACGCCTGTAATCCCAGCACTTTGGGAAGCTGAGGCAAGCAGATCACAGGTCAGGAGTTTGAGAACAACCTGACCAACATAGTGAAACCCTGACTCTACTAAAAATGCAAAAATTAGCCGGGCGTGGTGGAGCACACCTGTAATCCCAGCTACTTGGGAGGCTGAGGCAGGCAGGAGAATCACTTGAACTCCAGAGGCGGAGGGTTCAGTGAGCTGAGATTGCACCATTGCACTCTAGCCTGGGTGACAGAGCAAGACTCTGTCTCAAAAAAATAATTAATAACCCTACTTCCAAAATATGTCCAAATCTATTCCTTTCCCTCCATTTGCACCCAGTATCCAGCCTGTAGGCATCTGCCCTCTGTAATACCACTGCAACACCTTCCTAACAGCTGGTCTCACAGCCACCAGTAACCACCCAGCCTTCCTCCACACACCAGCCAACATGGTCTTCTTTAAAAATAAATCTCGGGTGGGCACAGTGACTCACGCCTGTGATCCCAGCATTTTGGGAGGCCAAAGTGGGCAGATCACCTGAAGTCAGGAGTTCAAAACCAGCCTGGCCAACATGGCAAAACCTCATCTCTACCAAAAAAAAAAAAAAAAAAAAATTAGCTGGGCGTGTGGCAGGTGCCTATCATCCCAGCTACACAGGAGGCTGAGGCAAGAGAATCACTTGAACCCAAGAGGCAGAGGTCATAGTGAGCCGAATTGGTGCTACTGCACTCCAGCCTGGTGACAGAGCAAGACTCCGAAAAAAGAAAAAATAAATAAATAAAAGGCCAGGCATGGTGACTCATGCCTGTAATCCCAGCACTTTGAGGGGCCGAGGCAGGCAGATCATGAGATCAGGAGTTCAAGACCAGCTTGGCCAACATAGTGAAAAACCCTATCTCTACTAAAAATATAAAAAATTAGCCAGGCATGGTGGAAGGTGCCTGTAATCCCAGCTACTCAGGAAGCTGAAGCAGGAGAGTCACTTGAACCCAGGAGGTGGAGGTTGCAGTGAGCTGATCATGCCATTGCACTCCAGCCTGGGTGACAGTGCAAGACTCTCTCTCAAAATTAAATAAATAAAACAAATAAATGAATAAAAATCTCTGCCAGTGGTGCAGACTTGTAGTCCCAGCTACTTGGGCAGCTGAGGTGGAAGAATCACTTGAGCCCAGAAGTTTGAGAGCCCCCTGGGCAACATAGCAAGACCACATCTAAAAAATACATAACGATATAATAAATAAGTAAATAAATAAAACTAGATCTCATCATATCTCTCACATACTTAAAACCCTTCAGTGACCTAGGAAGCATCCAGACTCCATGGTCAGCACCCTGTCTCCCTCCAGCTCCCCCTTTTGCAGTCTCCCCTGCTCACCAGCCTCCAGCCACACCATCCACTCCACACACACACACTCTTGCCTTAGCTCCCTCCCACCTCCTCTTCAGCCATTTCTCCCTTACCTTCCCAGACTCTGTCTAAATGCTCTGGTATACAGAAGGAGCTTGATGAGTATGAGGAAGGGACCAGGACAGAGGAAGGGAAGGAAAAGCCATGGTGAGAGGGTGATGCTTACAGCAAGGAGTTGTATGGTGAGGGCAGGGGCAGGTTGAGGGATGAGGCTTCAGAGCTCCCTTGAACTATTCCTTGAAGCATTCTGTAATGAATCCTATCCCTTTAAGTGTTTTATAGCAAGACCTGCACCTGTTTGAGTTATTCTGTTTTATTTCTGGCACTGCATCATTATAGCCATCGGTTTTATCGAATGACGCTGATGCCTTTTTCGTTTTGTTTTTCTGAGATAGAGTCTCACTCTGTCACCCAGGCTGTAATGCAATGGCATGATCTCAGCTCACTGCAACCATTGCCTCTCGGGTTCAAGAGATTTTCCTGCCTCAGCCTCCTGAGGTTCACACCACCACGCCCAGCTAATTTCTTGTATTTTTAGTAGAGACAGGGTTTCACCATGTTGCCCAGGCTGGTCTTGAACTCGTGACCTCAAACCTCAGCCTCTCAAAGCCACGGCATCGAGCACATTGTTGACTGGTGACTCCAGCTGGCCCCTGAGAAAAGCAGTATTACCTCCCTCTGCCCCCTGGTGGCCTTGTAGGTGCAGAGACCATTGTTCCAGTCTAACCCTGGCTACTAGAATGTGCTTTGATTTTCTGGCTTATAGCACCACCATTTGGCCAAATTTGCTAATAGGCAGCTGCTCCATCCACACTCACCTCCAATTTTTCAACCTTCTCATTGGCAAAGTTCATGGAATCCGAGCCTCTTGGAGCTTAAACAATGGATGTAAGTGCTCTCCAGAGCCTCATCCAAGCTTGCAGTTCATTCTGGAGGGCCATGCTAGAGGTGTAGACAGAATGGCAGTGACCATGGTGCAGGAGTCAAGGAACTGGCCCTGTGAATGTCAGGCATGTGTTCCCCTGCCCTGACACCCTCATCCTCCTTCACGCTGCTTCCTACACAACGTTTCTCTAGATTGGCTCAGTCCTATTTACAGTCTTTGATCTCTGCCTTTCTGATTCTCACCACACTTTAAAAAATAAATGTTTTCATTTTTCCTTATTTATAGTAGAAAATTAGAGGCCAGGCACAGTGGCTCAGGCCTGTAATTCCAGCACTTTGGGAGGCTGAAGCAGGTGGATCACGGGGTCAGGAATTCAAGATCATCCTAGCCAATATGATGAAACCACATCTCTACTAAAAATACAAAAAATTAGCCTGGCATGGTGGTGGGTGCCTATAATCCCCGCTACTTGGGATGCTGAGACAGAGAATCACTTGAACCTAGGAGGCAGAGGTTGTAGTGAGCTGAGATCATACCACTGCACTCCAGCCTGGGCAACAGAGCGAGACTCTCTCAAAAAAGAAAGAAAGAAAGGAAATTAGAAAACGGACCAGGCTCAGTGGCTCACACCTCTAATCCCAACACTTTGGGAGGCTGAGGCAGGTGGATCACCTGAGGTCAGGAGTTTGAGACTAGCCTGACCAATATCGTAAAACCTCATCTCTACTAAAAATACAAAAATTAGTTGGGCCTGGTGGCGTGCACTTGAAGTCCCAGCTACTAAGGAACCTGAGACACGAGAATTGCTTGAACTGGGAGGTGGGCACTGAGCTGATATCATGCCACTGCACTCCAGACTGGGTGACAGAGCAAGACTCCATCTAAAAAAAAATTAGAAAACATAGATTGGCAAAAATAAGAAAATTTTAAAACCATAAGAATACTACCACCTAGGGAAAACTATTGTTAATATCTTGATATGCATCCTTCAATATCTTTTAACATATGACTTTTTTTTTTTTTTGGCCTGGCCTGAGACTCGCCCATCAGGGTAGTGGGTTTTTCTTTCATTTCACAAAAGTGAATTAACTTGTGTTCACTGTTTTGCAATCTCCTCTTCACACATAGCATATATAACGGGAACATCTTTTCCTGTCAGTAAATACTCATCTTACAGCCAGGTGCATGGCTCAAACCTGTAATCCCAGCACTTTGGAAGGTCGAGGCAGGTGGATCACCTGAGGCCAGGAGTTCAAGACCAGCCTGACTAACATGGAGAACTTCCAACTCTACTAAAAATGCAAAATTAGCCAGGCATGGTGGCGCATGCCTATAGTCCCAGCTACTTGGGAGGCTGAGGCAGGAGAATCACTTGAACCCAGGAGGCAGAGGCTGCAGTGAGCCAAGATCATACCATTGCACTCCAATCTGGGCAATAAGAGCGAAACTCCATCTCGAAATAAATAGGTACTCATCTTACACAGATTCTAATAATACTATTTTCAAGGATTGAATAGTGTCCCCTCAATGAATGGATATAACATAATTTCTTTCTTTTTTTTTTTTTTAGGTAGTCTCGCTCTGTCACCAGGCTGGAATGCAGTGATATGATCTCAACTCACTGCAACCTCCACCTCCTGGGTTCAATGGATTCTCCTGCCTCGGCCTTCTGAGTAGCTGGTACTATAGGCGCGCAACACCACGCCCAACTAATTTTTGCATTTTTAGTAGAGACGGAGTTTTACCATATTGGCCGGGATGGTCTTGATCTCTTGACCTTTTGATCCTTCTGCCTGTCAAAGTGCTGGGATTACAGGCGTGAGCCACTGTGCGCAGCCTGGATATAGCATAATTTCTTTAACCATGCCAGGTACAGTGGCTCAGGCCTGTAATACCAGCACTTTGGGAGGCTGAGGCAGGGGAATCACTTGACATCAAGAGTTCAAGACCAGCCTGGTCTACACAGTGAAACCCCATCTCTACTAAAAATGCAAAAAATTAGCTGGATGTGGTGGTGGGTGCCTGTAATCCTTGTTACTCGAGAGGCTGAGGCAGGAGAATCGCTTGAACTCGGGAGGCAGAAGTTGCAGTGAACTAAGATCATGCCACTGCACTCCAGTCTGGGTGACATGAGCAAAACTCTGTCTCAAAAAAAATTTCTTTATCCATTCCCCTAGTTTAGGATTTCTGCTTTGTTTTTAGTTTTCTGCTATCATAAACTGAACTGCAACAAGCATCCCTCTGGTCATTTGAAAAGTAATTTTGTATTGTGAATGTTCCCATAAATGGCATGCTTCGTTCATTAAACTGTGAGGACTTGGTAGTAACTGCCCAGTGCCCCCTCCCCTCATGCAGAGGCACACTTGCAGACTCCAGTCAGCAGTCCTGCCCCCTCCCCCTGATCAGCACAGTGGATATTTATCTAAATCCCACCCACCTCAGCTCTCAACTTCTCCGGGACTCCCAAGGTCCTTACTCTTTTCTCTCCTTTAATTTTATGTTTTACTTTTTTATAGAGACAAGGTCTCACTGACTTTTTTTTTTTTTTTTTTTTGAGACAGCGTCTAGCTATGTTGCCCAGACTAGTCTCAAACTCTTGGCATCGGGCAATTGTCCTGCCTCTGCCTCACACAGTGCTGGGATTATAGACTTGAGCCACAGTGCCCAGCCCCTTACTCTCTTCTTACCTAGCATCTAAGTTAGTATCCATCAATGTATTTGTTCAGAAATGAATGATATTTTTACCCTGGTGTTTACATCTTTATAATAATACCTAATATTGTACAATGCTTTGAAGTTTATTAACTATTTTATACAGAGCTACCACTCTTTGAGTGCTTACTGTGTGCCAGGTACTGTGCTAAGAATTTGAAATAAATGATCCCTAAGCTTTCCAAGATAGGTAAGTATAAGCGGTCCCGTGTCATGAAAAAGGAAACTGCTGGGTGCGGTGGCTCACACCTGTAATCCCACCACTTTAGGAGGCTGAGGTGGGCAGATCACCTGAGATCAGGAGTTTGAGACCAGCCTGGGCAACATGGCCCTACTAAAAAAAATACAAAACTTGGCCGGGCGCGGTGGCTCAAGCCTGTAATCCCAGCACTTTGGGAGGCCGAGGCGGGTGGATCACGAGGTCAAGAGATCAAGACCATCCTGGTCAACATGGTGAAACCCCGTCTCTACTCAAAATACAAAAAATTAGCTGGGCACGGTGGCGCGTGCCTGTAATCCCAGCTACTCTGGAGGCTGAGGCAGGAGAATTGCCTGAACCCAGGGGGCGGAGGTTGCGGTGAGCTGAGATTGTGCCATTGCACTCCAGCCTGGGTAACAAGAGCGAAACTCAGTCTCAAAAAAAAAAATACAAAACTTAGTCAGGCATGGTGGCAGACACCTGTAATCCCAGCTTCTCCAGAGCCTGAGGCAGGAGAATTGTTTGAACCCGGGAACCGGAGGTTGTAGTGAGCCGTGATTGCACCATTGCACTTTAGCCTGGGTGACAGAGTGAGACTCCATCTCAAAAAAAGAAAAAGAAAAAGGAAACTGGGGTTTAGGACAAGACCAAATGACGTAGTAGAAAAAGCTCTGAAGTCGGACCAGACCCAAGCTTGAATTATTTATTTGCTGTGAGTATCACAAATTGTCAGTTCACTCCATGGATAAAAATCGGATGTGAACACCTCTAGCCAGGGCGTGCACTCCTCAGTCTTCCACAGTTTGCACCACTCCCAGTGACTTACACCACTTTGCACACTTGCCTACCTGAACCCTGACAGTACGTAAATTTGAAAATATTATTCCATTTGATCTTTATCAAGGGCTTTGTAAGGAGGGCAGCAGCATAACAAAGGTAGGAGAGTAGGAGAATTCCACCCTGAGTTAGGCAAGAACGGGATGTTTAGTCCATAATTAGTTATTTTATAATTTATTTTATGTTATTTTATTATTTCAAATATGGAACGCTTCACAGATTTGTGTGTCATCATTGCGCAGGGGCCATACTAATCTTCTCTGTATTGTTCCAGTTTTAGTATATGTGCTATAGAGGCGAGCACTATTTTATTTTATTTTTTGAGGTAAAGTCTTGCTCTGTCACCCAGGCTGGAGGGCAGTGACACAATCACCACTCACTGCAGCCTTGACATCCCAGGCTCAAGTGATCCTCCCACCTCAGCCTCCTGAGTAGTTGGGACTACATGCATGCACCACCACACCAAACTAATTTTTTATTTTTTGTAGACATGGGGTCTCACCATATTTCCCAGGCTGGTCTCAAACTCCTGGGCTCAAGGGATCCTCGCCGCCGGGCCTCCCAAAGCACCGGGACCGCAGGCACATGCCACCATGCCGAGCTAATTTGTTTTTGTTTGTTCGCTGGTTTCTGTAGAGATTGGGGTCTCACTATGTTGCCCAAGCTGGTCTCAAATTTCTGAGTTCAAACCATCTTCCTGCTTTGGCACCCCCCCTCCCCAAAGCACTGGGGCTACAGGCATGAACCACTATGCCCAGCCTTCTGCCTCTCTCTCTCTTTTTTTTTTGAGACAGAGTTTTGCTCTTGTTGCCGAGGCCAGAGTGCAATGGTATGATCTCAGCTTACTGCAACCTCGCCTCCCAGGTTCAAGCAATTCTCCTGCCTCAGTCTTCCAAGTGGCTGTGATTACAGGCATATGCCACCACGCTCGGCTAATTTTGTATTTTAAGTAGAGACAGGGCCAGGCGCAGTGGCTCAAACCTGTAATCTCAGCACTTTGGGAGGCCGAGGCTGGCAGATCACCTCAGGTCAGGAGTTCAAGACCAGCCTGGCCAAGATGGTGAAACATCTTGTTTTTAAAAAATACCTGTCTTTAAAAAATAAAAAACAATTAAAGGTGAAATAATAATTTAAAAATATAAATTTTTTAAAAAGTAGAAGGCTGGGCTCGGTGGCTCACTCCTGTAATCCCAGCACTTTGGGAGGCCGAGGCGGGTGGATCACGAAGTCAAGAGATCAAGACCATCCTGGTCAACATGGTGAAACCCCATCTCTACTAAAAATACAAAAAATTAGCTGGGCATGGTGGCGTGTGCCTGTAATCCTGGCTACTCAGGAGGCTGAGGCAGGAGAATTGCCTGAACCCAGGAGGCGGAGGTTGCGATGAGCCGAGATTGCACTATTGCACTCCAGCCTGGGTAACAAGAGCGAAACTCCGTCTCAAAAAAAAAAAGTAGGCCGGGCACGGTGGCTCAAGCCTGTAATCCCAGCACTTTGGGAGGCCGAGGCGGGTGGATCACGAGGTCAAGAGATCGAGACCATCCTGGTCAACATGGTGAAACGCTGTCTCTACTAAAAATACAAAAACTTAGCTGGGCATGGTGGCGCGTGCCTGTAATCCCAGCTACTCAGGAGGCTGAGGCGGGAGAATTGCCTGAACCCAGGAGGCGGAGGTTGCAGTGAGCCGAGATTGCGCCATTGCACTCCAGCCTGGGTAACAAGAGCGAAACTCCGTCTAAAAAAAAAAAAAAAAAGTAGAGACAGGATTTCACCATGTTGGCTAGACTGGTCTCAAACTCCTGACCTCAGGTGATCCACCTGCCTCGGCTTCCAAAGTACTGGGATTACAGGCGTGAGCCACTGCACCCGGCCATTCTGCCTCTCTTCTTTGGAAGACAGTTGGCTTCCATTTCTCTATAAGCTCCAAGCCCAGTACAGATAACAAGCCCATCAAATTGGCTGCACAGGCACCTAGAAGGTTTGGGGCTAAGTCACATATCCAACTAGTGACACTTCCTTCAGGGAGCAGCACAGAGCTCCCAACCCTGTTGGGATGCAGGACAGCTGAGCCAGAAAATTCAATCATAGTAGACAGCCTATCTCTCCAAAGAAGAAACCCTTGTCTTCTGCCTCTAGCTGACATTCTGTGACTGCACAGACAGCACTGTGTCAGTTTAGCAATTACTACATAACAAACCACCCCAAGAGTTAGAGACTTAAAGCAATAATTAGCTCACAACTCTGCAATTTTAGCTGGACTCAGCTGAGCAGTTCTGTTCATCTCACTTAGAGTTGCTTGAATGGCTGCATTCATATGGACAGGATGGTCTATGATGGCCTCATCACATATCTGGCAGTTACCTGGGATTGACAGCCAAAGGACCTCAGTTCTCCTGCGTGTGGCTCTCCAGCAGAATAGCCTTGGCTCCTGGCCTGGCATCAGCAGGTCCCAAGAGAGTGAAAGTGGAAGCCACAAGATTTTCCACAGTCTAGGCTCCAGAAGTCACATATTGTCACTTCTGACACATTTGTTAGCCAAAGCAAGTCACAAGGCAATGCCAAATTCAAAAAGTAGGTTACATAGACTCTACTTTTTGTTTTTTTGGGTTTTTTTTGGACGGAGTCTCACTCTGTCACCTGGCTGGAGTGCGGTGGTGCGATCTCGGCTCACTGCAACTTCTGCCTCCCGGGTTCAAGCTATTCTCCTGCCTCAGCCTCCCAAGTAGGGAGGCTTAGTTATCTTAGATGTCTCTAAGAGACGAACTGAAAAATTCAGGACTAGTCCAGGACAAACTCACAGGGCAGTGGAAGGCAGAATCCAAATCTCCAAAGAGTAAAAAACTGAGGAAAACAAAATTTTAATCAGAAGAGCAAGACTGAGCGTGAGGTCCAAAGAGAAATGTTAGGCCATAATTGGGAAAGCAAATCACTGGGTCAGAAGCTAATAAAGAAATGTCGGAGAACGATCCAAGATGGCCGATCGCTAACATCCCGGGATTGCAGCTCTCAGGGAAGGCACGGAGAACTAGAGGACACCACACTTTCAGACAAAGTCTGGTCGCTCACGGAGCAGAAGATCCCCCAGTGGTGGAAACACACGAGTCGCCAGCGCGACTCTCATGGTCAGCGCAGCGGTTCCGCCGGCACCTCGGCGCCGCAGCGCTCGGCGCAGAGTAAACGGGACCGGTTCCCCTTCTGACGGACGTTTGGAGCCCCGGGAAGGCAGAGTCGCCTACTATGGAAACAAGAAGGAAGCCCGACAGGAGAATCCTGGGCAGAAAAGCACCATCAGTTTTAACGCCGCTGCTCTGGTCCTGGGAACTAACAACCTGGACGTCCACTCAAGAGACCTAATCTGAAAGTTGGTAATTTCAAAGACGACAGGAGGATAAATTTACAATGACGGGAAGAAACCAGCGTAAAAAAGCTGAGAATACTCAAAGTCAGAACGCCTCTCCCTCTAAAGATGATCATAGTTCCACATCAACAATGGAACAAGGCTTGATGGACAACGAGCGCATCCTGATGACAGAATCACTCTTCAAGGAATGGATAATAACAAACTTCGGTGAGTTAAAAGAACATGTTGTAGCCCAACGTAAAGAAACTAGGAACTTTGAAAAAAGGTTTGATGAAATCCTATTGAGAATAGACAACTTAGAGAGGAGTATGAGTGAATTAATGGAACTGAAGAATACAATACAGGAACTCCGAGAAGTATGCACAGGTTTAAACACTCGAATTGTTCAAGCAGAAGAAGGGATATCAGAGGTCAAAGTCCAACTTAATGAAATAAAACGTGAAGAAAAGATTAGAGAAAAAAGGATAAAAAGGAATGAGCAAAGTCTCCAAGAAATGTGGGACTATGTGAAAAGACCAAATTTACGTTGGATAGGTTTACCTGAATGCGATGGAGAGAATGAATCCAAGCTGGAAAATACCCTTCAGGATATTATTCAGAAAAATTTTCCTAAACTAGCAAAGCAGGTCAACATTCAACCCCAGGTAATACAGAGAACACCACAAAGATATTCCTCAAGAAGAGCAACCCCAAGGCACATAATCGTTAGATTCACCAGGGTTGAAACGAAGGAGAGGATACTAAGGACAGCCAGAGAGAAAGGTCAGATTACCCACAAAGGCAAGCCTATCAGACTTACAGCAGATCTCTCGGCAGAAACTCTACAGGCCAGAAGAGAGTGGGGGCCAATATTCAACATCCTCAAAGAACAGAACCTTCGGCCCAGAATTTCATATCCAGCCAAACTAAGCTTCACAACTGAAGGAAAAATAAAATCTTTTATGAACAAGCAAGAACTCAGAGATTTTATTACCACCAGGCCTGCTTTACAAGAGCTTCTGAAAGAAGCATTACACACAGAAAGAAACAACCAGTATTAGCCTTTCTAAAAATACACCAAAAAGTAAAGAGCACCAACATAAAGAAGAATTTACACCAACAAATGGATAAAACAGCCAGTCAACATCAAATGGCAGTAACCCTAAATTTAAATTGACTAAATTCCCAATCAAAAGACACAGCCAAAACCCAACGGCATGTTACATCCAGACCTGTTTCACATGCAAGGATACACAAAGACTCAAAACAAAGGGATGGAGAAAGATTTACCAACCAAATGGAGAGCAAAAATAAATAATAAATAAATAAAAAGCAGGAGTTGCAATTCTTGTATCGGATAAAATAGATTTTAAAGCAACAAAGATATAGTGGTAAAAGGATCAATGCAACAACAAGAGCTAAGGATCCTAACACCCAGATAGGAGACTTAGATTCAATGAGACAGAAAATTAATAAGGATATCATGGACTCGAACTCAGATCCAGAACAAGTAAACTTAATAAATATTTATAGAGCTCTCCACTTCAAATATACAAAATATACATTCTTGTCAATACCACATCACACCTACCCATTAGTTTAAATGAAACATTGATTGGCCGTTATTAATACCCAATTTGTTTCAAAATAAAGCAATATTTCCATTTACTCTCCCTCTTTCTCTTCCTCTTTCTTCCTCTCCTTTACTTATTTTTTTTTTTCTTTCCTTCTCTCAAAAAAAAGAAATCAACTTGTAAACCTCTAGATCCAGGTCGGCAATGTCTCTTTCATTTCTTGATTTCCTTTCTTCCCTTCCCTCCCTCCCTCCCTCCCTCCCTCCCTCCCCGCTTCCTCCCTTCCTTCCTTCCTCCCTCCCATCCTTCTTCCCTTCCTTCCTGCCTTCCTCCCCCCCCAAAAAAAAAAAAAAAAGAAATGTCAATGTTGAATAAGAAATGTATGAAGAAAAGGAGGTAAGAGTCAAGCCATGAGAAAGAATCACTAGGGCAGAGCATGGTGGCACATGCCTATGGTTCCAGCTACTTGGAGGGCTGAGGCTAGAAGATTACTTGAGCCCAAAAGCTCCAGCCCGGGCAACATAGCAAAACCCATCTCTTTAAAAAAAAAAAAAAAAAAAGAAAGAACCATTAGGCCCCTAACAGTGTGCACTTATGCTGGCTGTTGGGGGCCGGTAGGACTGAGAACCTAAAGAACATTCTGAAGCCAGGCAAGGTGGCTCATGCCTGTAATCCCAGTACTTTGGGAGGCAGAGGAGGGTAGATTACCTGAGGTCATGAGTTCGAGAGCAGCCTGGTCAACATGGCAAAACCCTGTTTCTACTAAAAATATAAAAATTAGCTGGGCGCGGTGGCACGAGCCTGTAATGCCAGCTGCTTGGGTGAGGCTGAGGCAGGAGAATCACTTGAACCCAGGAGGCGGAGGTTGCAATGAGATCTCACCACTGCACTCCAGCCTGTATGACAGAGCAAGACTCTATCTCAAAAAAAAAGAAAAGAAAAAAATGCTGGGGCTCCCCTCCAGCATTTAAGCTAAAGCTAGAAATACAGGGTTGAAGGCATCCACTGAGCTCACCAGGAGCTCATCAGGAGCTGTGACACAAAGATATGGTCTTTGCGCCCATCTGAACAGAAGTGACAACAGAATCTTTGGGAACTGATGAGTCACTAAGGAAAAAAATGCAGAGCACAAGTTGCAACTGGTGGCCCATGGGCTAAAGGGGCCCCAGCTGCACTTTATTTGGGCTACACAGAGTTGTAATTTTTTGAATTAACCATCCACTTTTAAATGTTGGAATATTTCACACACAAAAAAATCTGTATATCTAGTTTATCTTTAAAACTGGAAGATCTGGTAATGCTGGGGCCGATTTCACTTGACAGTGAGAGTCAGGGTTGAAAAGTGACTGTCACCTTTTTTTTTTTTGAGACTGCTCTGTTGCTCAGGCTGGAGTACAATGGTGCAATCTTGGCTCACAGCAACCTCCGCCTCCCGGGTTCAAACGATTCTCCTGCCTCAGCCTCCCAAGTAGCTGGGATTACAGGCACCTTCCACTTTGCCCAGCTAATTTTTGTATTTTTAGTAGAGACATGGTTTCACCATGTTGGCCAGACTGATCTCAAACTCCTGACCTCAGGTGATCTGCCCACCTCTGCCTCCCAAAGTGCTGGGATTACAGGTGCGAGCTACCATGCCAGGCCTGTCACCTTTAAAGAAAGCACATAGGTAGGCTAGCCCATTGTAAGAAAATGTCAGGGACTTAACACAATGAAGATTTGTTTATTGTCCAAGCAAAGTCCAGGGTGAATCAGGCAACTCTCCAGGGTAGTTTTCTTCCTTGCAATGACTCAGGGATCCAGGCTGTGTATGCTGTATGACTCTGCTTTTCCAACTTATACTCTAGATGATCCCATCGGGGAGCCAGAGCTGGAAGGCTGCTTTGTGGTGCTTATATGCTTCCAACACGAAGCAAAATGGTACTTGAACTAACCATTTATTTGCCAAAACTAGTCCCAGGGCACTCATCAGGGGCCTGAGAAATGTGGGGCAGCTCATGGATATTGAATGAGCAGTAAATGTCTCTGCCATATGGAACATGTGCTCTGCAGTTTGCCACATGCCTGCCAGGCTGCTTAAATCATTCACATGATCTGCCTGGCTCCTGGAGACACTGGCATTTGCAGCCTTTGGTACAAAAAGTGGGGAGTGCTGAGGAGAGAACCTTGTGGAATGCTACCAGGAAGCAGCCGTCACAATAGGCCCCTACACTAGCCGGGCGTTTCCTGCCAGAAAACACAACCTACCCCTGGGAGGTGACCTGGCCATATCTTTCATATCTCCTGGTCACACTGCTGAGGGGGTGCCTGCTTCTTCTCCATAGATGAAGATTCAAAATGTTCTTGTGTTACAACCTTTGCATATTTCAAATTCCTTATAGTTAAGCAGACTCTCCTGAATTCTACCTACTTTCCTTCCCCCTACATTGCATTTCTCCTCTTTGCTCTTGTTCTGCAGTGTTGCCTAAAGACTGAACTGAGCAAGAACCTGCTCTGGATAGTACCGGTTCCCATGTAAAATGTTCAGGAAGACGAATTTATGTGTTTTTCCTGAATAGTGCTTGTTTCACATAATTTTCTTTGTCCCACTGTTTACTGTTTTTTCTTTTCTTTTTTTTTTTTTTTTTTTTTTGAGATGGAGTTTTGCTCTTGTTGCCTAGGCTGGAGTACAATGGCACAATCTCAGCTCACCTCAACCTCCGCCTCCAGGGTTCAAACGGTTCTCCTGCCTCAGCCTCCCTGAGTAGCTAGGATTATAGGCACATGCCACAACGCCTGGCTAATTTTTTGTATTTTTAGTAGACAGGGTTTCTCTATGTTGCTCAGGCTGGTCTCCAACTCCTCACCTCGTGATCTACCTGCCTCAGCCTCCCAAAGTGCTGGGATTACAGGCATGAGCCACTGCACCTGGCCTTATTTTTATTTTATTTATCATTTATTATTATTATTTTTTTAAGACAGAGTCTCACTCTGTCACCCAGGCTGGAGTGCAGTGGCACAATCTCAGCTCACTGAAACCTCCACCTTTCAGGTTCAAGCAATTCTTGTGCGTCAACCTCCTGAGGAGCTAGGATTACAGGCGTGCGCCACCACACCTGGCTAATTTTTGTATTTTTAGTAGAGATGGGGTTTCACCATGTTGGTCAGCTGATCTTGAACTCCTGACCTCGTGATTTGCCTGCTTTGGCCTCCCAAAGTCCTGGGATTATAGACGTAAGCCACCACACCAGGCCTTTTTTTTTTTTAATTTTAAATTTTTTTTATTTTTTTGAGACAGAGTTTTGCTCGTTTCCCATGCTGGAGTGCAATAATGCAATCTCAGCTAACCGCAACCTCCACCTCCCAGGTTCAAGCAATTCTCCTGTCTCAGCCTCCCTAGTAGCTGGGATTACAGGCATGTGCCCCCACATCCATCTGCTTTTGTACTTTTAGTAGAGACAAGGTTTCTCCATGTCGTTCAGGCTGTTCTCAAACTCCTGACCTCAGGTGATTTGCCCACTTATGCCTCCCAAAGTGCTGGGATTTCAGGCATGAGCCACTGTGCCTGACATACGTTACTTTTTAAATTCTTGCTCTAGGGCTTAGAAAACACATCCTTAGCCGGGCGCGGTGGCTCATGCCTATAATCCCAGCACTTTGGGAGGCCGAGGCTAGTGCATCACGAGGTCAAGAGATTGAGACCATCCTGGTCAACAAGGTGAAACCCCATACAAAAATTAGCTGGGCATGGTGGTGCACGCCTGTAGTCCCAGCTACTCGGGAGGCTGAGGCAGGAGAATCGCTTGAACCCAGGAGGCAGAGGTTGCGGTGAGCCGAGATTGCGCCATTGCACTCCAGTCTGGGTAACAAGAGCGAAACTCCGTCTCAAAAAAAAAAAGAAAACACATCTTTTACTTTTCACAGCCTAGGGTTAATATTCTACTTCTTCATGTGGAATATGAAAACCTTACAACTATTTTAGGTCCATTTATCACCAACTCACACTATTTCTTTTTTTGTTTTTGAAACAGAATCTCGCTCTGTCTCCCAATTTGGAGTGCAATGGCATGATCTTGGCTCACTGCAACCTCTGCCTCCCGGGTTCAAGCAATTCTCCTGACTCAGCCTCCCGAGTAGCTGGGACTACAGGTGCGTACCACCACGCCCAGCTAATTTTTTGTATTTTTGTAGTAGAGATGAGGTTTCACCATGTTGGCCAGGATGGTCTCCACCTATTGACCTTTGATCTGCCTGCCTCAGCCTCCCAAAGTGCTGGGATTACAGGCAAGAGCAACCTGCCTGCCTTTGTATTTTTTTTTTTTTTTTTTTGGTAGAGATGGGGTTTCACCATGTTGCCCATGGCTGGTCTCCAGCTCCTGGGCTCAAGGAATCAGCCCACTTAGGCCTCCCAAAGTGCTGGGATTACAAGCATGAGCCACCATGCCTGGCCCAATTCCCATGTTTTATGCTACAGTTTTATGTTTTACATCTAAATACATTATAATTCCACAGTATCATGTTCTAATATTTGCTTTTGGCAGTCAGGTGGATTTTCAATAAATTAAGAGGAACAGGGCACAGTGGCTCAGGCCTCTGTAACCCCAGCACTTTGGGAGGCTGAGACAGGAGGACTGCTTGAGGCCAGGAGTTCAAGACCAGCCTAGGCAACATAGTAAGACCCTGGTCTCTACCAAAAAATATAAAAAATAAAAATAAGCTGAGTGTAGTGGCACACACCTGTAGTCTCAGCTGCTTGGGAGGCTGAGGTGGGAGGATTGCTTGACCACAGGGATTGAAGGCCACTACATTCCAGCCTGGATCACAGAGAGAGACCTTGTTTCTTAAAAAAAGACACACAGGGCCAGGTGCAATAGCTCACACCTATAATTCCAGCAGTTTGGGAGGCTAAGGTGGCAGATCACTTGAGGTCAGGAGTTCGTGACCAGCCTGGCCAACAGGGTGAAACCCCATTTCTACTAAAAACACAAAAATTAGTTGGGCGTGGTGGTGCACCTATAGTCCCAGCTACTCAGGGGCCTGAGGCAGGAGAATTGCTTGAACCTGGGAGGCAAAAGTTGCATTGAGCTGAGATCATACCACTGTACTCCAGCCTAGCAACAGAGTGAGATTCTGCCTCAAAATAAATAAATAAATAAAAGAGAGACCCACAAGCAAACATGCTGTTGTTTTTTGTTTTGAGACGGAGTTTCGCTCTTGTTACCCAGGCTGGAGTGCAATGGCATGATCTCGGCTCACTGCAACTTCTGCCTCCTGGGTTCAAGCAGTTCTCCTGCCTCAGCCTCCCGAGTAGCTGGGACTACAGGAGCATGCCACCATGCCCAGCTAATTTTTTGTATTTTTAGTAGAAACAGGGTTTCACCATGTTGACCAGGATGGTCTCGATCTCTTGACCTCGTGATCCACTAGCCTCGGCCTCCCAAAGTGCTGGGATTATAGATGTGAGCCACCGCACCCAGTTGTTTTGTTTTGTTTTTGATGCAGAATCTCTGTTGCTAGGCTGGAGTACAGTGAGGCGATCTTGGCTCACTGCAACCTCCACATCCCTGGTTCAAGCGATTCTCCTGCCTCAGCCTCCCGAGTAGCTGAGACTACAGGAGCATGCCACCATATCGGCTAATTTTTGTATTTTTAATAGAGATGGGGTTTCACCATGTTGGCCAGGATGGTCTCGATCTCCTGACCTCGGATCCACCTACCTTGGCCTCCCAAAGTGCTGGGATTACAGGCGTGAGCCACTGCGCCTGCCATATTATAGTATTTTTAATAAATCAATAATAAATAAAAATAATTTCAAAAAAGAAATTGAGACAAAAACATGCCTTTCACACTTACCCAGTAACCCCACTACGTAAGTACTCTTTATTCCTTCCCATAGATATGTGTTTCCCTCTGGTATCTTTTACCCTCAGTTTGAAGAACTTCCCTTAGTGTGGCTGTAATACAGTCCTTTCTTTTTTCTTTTTTAATTTTTTTAAATTTTTGAGACAGAGTCTCATTCTGTCCCCCAGGCTGGAGTGTAGTGGCATGATCTCAGCTCAACCTCCCAGGTTGAAGTGATTCTCGTGCCTCAGCCTCTTAAGTAGCTGGGACTACGGGTGTGCACCACTATGCTCAGCTTATTTTTTTATTTGTATTTGTATTTTTTTGAGACAGAGTCTCTCTCTGTCACCCAGGCAGGAATGCAGTGGTGCAATCTTGGCTCATTGCAACCTCTGTCTCCCTGATTGAAGTTCT
This sequence comes from Callithrix jacchus, assembly GCF_049354715.1. Lineage (NCBI taxonomy): Eukaryota > Metazoa > Chordata > Mammalia > Primates > Cebidae > Callithrix > Callithrix jacchus. The sequence continues at coordinate 66,562,550 of NC_133510.1, read as the reverse complement.
TCTGCCTCAGCCTCCTTAGTAGCTGGGATTATAGACGCACGCCACCACTCCTGGCTAATTTTTGTATTTTTAGTAGAGACAGGGTTTCACCATGATGGTCAGGGTGGTCTCAAACTCCTGACCTTGTGATCCACCCGCCTTGGCTCCCAAAGTACTGGGATTACAGGCATGAGACACCGAGCCCAGCCAAATATCCGTTAATTTATTACCTCAAGAACAGGAAACTAATATGCCTTCTGAAGATGTTATTTTATTTTAGCAGGCTATTAAATTAACTAGACTCAAAGTATAAACTCACCCACTGCAGTAGACAGCAGCTTGGATCTCAGTTTGTCTTTATTATTGTTTTCCTTAGCTGAACTGTTTGCAGCCTGCTCCCTGCATGCATGGTTCAAGGACCAGCTGGAGATTTGGACAGAGTCTGCACACGGAACTCTGGCTCTCTTCTGTACAAGATTCCACACTCACTTTCTGGTAATTGAGGATATCCTGGGTAATGCCTTCCTAATGACACAAATGTGACACAGACTTCAGCCCCCGACACCCTGCTATTCCACTCCACTTCAGTACCTGCTTGCAAGTTTCAACTCCCCTCCAAAACTGCTTGCCTTTGTGCATTCTCTACAGCTTTCAGATAATTGTGCAGTTTTTTAGTTTTGTCCAGAGATTATCATTATCTATGCGAGGATTGATCTGCTGGGAACTTATTTACCAAACCAGAAACAGAACCCATATACAATCTTCATATATATTTAAAATTAACCATACACATTTGAAACTCAGCAATAAAAATATTTTATTCTGGAGAAATACACATCTTTAAAGCAGTGATACATTTTGCCTGCATTGTGAGGAGAGACACAGGAAACAATAATAAATCATTTTAGCTACCTAACTTAACAAAATAGAAGTGAGTGGCATTTTATTTTATTTTATTATTTTTTTGAGACGGAGTTTTGCTCTATCACCAGCTGGAGTACAGTGGCACAATCTCAGCTCACTGCCACCTCCGCCTCCCAGGTTCAAGGGACCCCCCTGCCTCAGCCTCCCAAGTAGCTGGGATTACAGGCACGCACCACCACGCCCACCTAAATTTTTTTGTATTTTAGTAGAGACTGGATTTCACCATGTTGGCCAGGATGGTCTCAATCTCCTGACCTCATGATCCACCCATCTCAGCCTCCCAAAGTGCTGGGATTACAGGTGTGAGCCATCGCACCTGGCCTAGTTTTGTTATTTTTGTGTTTATTGGATTTCACCCAGCATAATGACCTCCAGGTTCATCCATGCTGACAAAAATGGCAGGATTCTTTTTTTCTTTTTTTGAGACAGAGTCTCACACTGTCGCCCAGGCTGGAGTACAGTGGCTTGATCTCAGTTCACTGCAACCTCTCCCAACTGGGTTTAAGCAATTCTCCTGCCTTACCCTCCCAAGAAGTTGGGATTACAGGTGCCCGCCACCACACCTGGCTAATTTTGGGGGTATTTTTGTTTTGTTTTGTTTTTAGTAGAGACAGGGTTTCACCATGTTGGCCAGGCTGGTCTTGAACTTCGACCTCAAGTGATCCGCCTGTCTCGGCCTCCCAAAGTGCTGGGATTACAGGTACGAGCCACTGGGCCTGGCTGGTACTTGTTTCTGAACCTTGCTGTCATTACTTAAAAATGAGATTAATCTCATCAACCTTGTAGGGCCACTGTAAAGACAAAATAAGCTAGTTCATTAAGTGTTTGCCATAACATTGGGATATTGTAGGTGATCAGCAAATAGAAGTCTCTCCCTATCCCATGCATCCCTATTTTATTTGGCTTTTCTCTGAACCTTCTGAAATCTATTGCCTCCAATGGTCAACTTAATTCTTTTTTTTTTTTTTTCAAGATGGAGTCTTGCTCTGTTGCCCAGGCTGAAGTACAACCGTGTGATCTTGGCTCACCGCAAACTCCGCCTCCTGGGTTCAAGCGATTCTCCTGCCTCAGCCTCCCGAGTAGCTGGGATTACAGGCACGTGTCACCACACCTGGCTGATTTTGTATTTTTAGTAGAGACAGGGTTTCTCCATGTTCGTCAGGTCCGTCTCAAACTCCCAATGTCAGGTGATCTGCCTGCCTCCCAAAGTGCTGGGATTACAGGCATGAGCCACCTTGCCCAGCGGTCAATTTACTTCTTAAATTAATGGTCTTAATTATCAGATTTCATTCCATTTTAATGATCCAAACCAGAAGAAATACAAAATCTCAAGCTTTACCTCAGTCCTACTAAATTGGAATCTGAAGTTCAACTCCGCAGGTGATTGGTAAACATTAAAGTCTGAGAAGCGCTGGACTAGTACATATCTCAAACACAGCAGGGCCAAAACAGAGCCCACACACGCTCTCCAAACCTGTTCCACACAGGTTTTGCCATCTAAGTAAAAGGCACTGCCAGGCAGCTCATGCCAAAATCTGGGGAGTTATCTTTGATAACTGTTATAGTTATTTAGGCAAAAGTGCTTACAGCCCATGAAAAGTGATGTGGCCCTACCAGTCTCGCTGTCACCCAGGCTGGAGTGCAGAGGCTCGATCTTGGCTCACTGAAATCTCCACCTTTGGTGTTCAAGTGATTCTCCTGCCTCAGCCTCCTGAGTAGCCGGGACTACAGGCACCCACCAGCATGGCAGGCTAAGTTCTGTATTTTTAGTAGAGACGGGTTTCTCCATATTGGCCAGGCTGGTCTCGAACTCTTGACCTCAGGTGATCCCCCTCCGAAGCCTCCTGAAGTGCTGGGATTACAAGCGTGAGCCACAGCGCCCGGCCTGCATGTTATTTTATCAGCAAGGTCTTTTCGACCTACAACTTGTACTGACCTCCTATCTCATCCTGTGAGTAAGAATGCCTAACCTTCTGGGAATGCAGCCCAGTAGGTCTCAGAGTTATTTTACCAAGCCCTATTCAAGGATTGCTCTGGTTCAAACGCCTCTGACAATTGCACTCTCCATTCAGTAGCCTGAGTAACCTCTTTTTTTTTGCTAATTAACGAATGACTTACATAAAGTACACAAATCTTAAGTATACAATCTGATTAATTCTATACAATCTGATTAATTCTTACTAGATATGCACCCATGTAACTAGCACTCACATCTGGATACTACGGAATCCTTTTTAACATTTTATTTCAAGTCATGACATTTCTCTGTTTTAAATCATTCCATACTTTCCCAATCCCCTGGAGATAAAATCCAAACATGTCCTAAACCTGGTTATACAGCCTCACAAGATCCAGCCCTATCTGTCAAGCTTCATCTTGTACCACTACTTCCCTTGCCCTCATCACATTGCAGCAATCCCATCTGTACATCCTGTCTTCTCCTAAACCTCTTCAGAAGACATTCCCAGGTCTGGCTGCTTGTAATTTAGATCTCCATCTGAATGTCACTTCCCTCGGAGACCTTCTTTGACAAACAATCTAAAGTTACACCCGCTTTTTTTTTTTTTTTGAGATAGAGTTTGGTCTTTTTGCCCAGGCTGGAGTGCAATCCATCTTGGCTCACTGCAACCTGCAACCTCCGCCACCCGGGTTAAAGTAATTCTCCAGCCCTAGCCTCCCGAGTAGTTGGGATTACAGGCATGCATCACCATGCCCGGCTAATTTTGTATTTTTAGTAGAGACAGGGTTTCTCCATGTTGGTCAGGCTGGTCTCCAACCCCCGACCTCAGGTGATCCACCAGCCTCGGCCTCCCAAAGTGCTGGGATTACAAGCGTGAGCCACCTCGACCTGCACCCAATCACTTTTTATGACACCACTTTAATTACTCACAGAATGATCGTTGTTGGTAATATTTTATTTATTACCTCCTTATTATCTGTCCTTCCCCCACTAGAATATAACCTCTTTTGGGACAGTTCTATTTCGTGTTGTACCCACAATGTCTATGGCAGTGCCTGGCACATGGTGGACAACACAAAATTTCATTGAACGAATGAAATGGAACATTAGCTAGGTGAAGCACGGATAGCCCTGGGCTCTGAAATCCTAAAGGCCTGAGTTTTACCAAACCTAGTCAGTAAACTGGAGAATTAAGGGAGGTAAAAGCCATGGCAATTAAGTGTTCACCATTTGTTACCTTGTCATTCTGTCTAAACATGTCTCATTAAAACCATTCTTACAGATGTTAGATTTGTTTTGCCTTTACAAAAAGTAATTTGAAAACAAACTCAGGCCGGGGGCTCCCGCCTGTAATCCCGGCACTGTGGGAGGCCACAGAGGGAGGTAATACTTGAGCCCAGGAGTTCGAGACCAGTCTGGGCGACATAGGGAGACCCCCACCCCGCCCCACTCCGTGTCCACACAAATACTTGATTGCAGCTACTCAAGAGACTGAGGTAGAAGGACTGCTTGAGTGCCAGAGGTTGAGGATGCGGTGAGCGGAGACTGCGCCACTGCACTCCAGCCTGGGCGACAAGGCGAGACCCCGTCTCAAGAAATAAAAATAAATAAAACCAACTCAGTAATTTCTGATGTGGCCTTTAAAAACTAGACCGGGCGTGGTGGCTCACGCCTGTAATCCCAGCACTTCGAGAGGGCGAGGCGGGTGGATCGTCTGAGGTCAGGAGTCGAGACAAGCCTGGCCAACATGGTGAAACACCGCTTCTACTAAAAATACAAAAAACTAGCGGGTAATGGTGGCGGGCGCCTGTAATCCCAGCTGATCCGGAGGCTGAAGCAGGAGAATCTCTTGAACCCGAGAGGCGGGGGTTGCAGTGAGCCGAGGTCGCGCCATTGCACTCCAGCAGCCTGGGCAACAAAAGCGAAACTCCGTCTCAAAAAAAAAAAAACACCATTAAACTCAGAATCTTCCCTTTCTTAACATCCACTTATGGACACCCATTCCGAATCCATCAAGACGCGTCTCAGAGCAGAGTAAGCGGAACCAGCAGCGAAGCCCCGCCCTTGCCACCCCCTGCTCTGGCAGGAAGTCTGCGCGTCACGAGGCCGGCAGGGGCTTAGCTCCGGGCCCGCGTCCGCGTGTAGCCCTACGTAAAGCGTGAGGGGTTTCGCGACAGCCCAGGACCCACCCCTTTGGCCACATGTCGCGCATGTCTCCCCGTTGGACACTGTGCCACCTCGCCGCGCAACTTTACGAACCTAGAGCAGCGCCGCCCCGCCTCCTGTCTCCGTCCTCACCTCCCCGCCCCCTCCCAGCTTAGAGTCTCCTAGCCCGACGCGCCCACTAGAATCACGTGATTGCCTCATCCGGGTCCTTTGCGTTCTCTTTCCCTCTCCCAACATGGCGGCCTCAGGTGAGCGAGCAGCCGAGCGCGGCCAAGGACTGGGCTCTGAAACCCTCCTCCGAGCCTGATCCACTTATTTCCTGGAGTCGGGGAACTGCCAGCACCGGTTCCTTCCCGACTTGAGGGCTGCGGCAGGCTGGCGGCGTGGCCATGTTAGGTTGCTGCTTCGGGATGTTTGGGGGGAGGGGAAGGACACTTTCCCCTCCCCCTCACACTCTTTTCACACTTTCTGCGCGAGATTGGAATAGGCAGTAATGGTGGACTCAGGCTTGAATTGAAGAAGAAGGCGCAGAAAGGTGTGCGGGTGGTGCGAGGCGTTTTCATAGACGTGAAGCACCGTGCTCGCGTGAAGGCGTGGAGAAAGGAAGGAGGCGGTTGGTGCGCGGACGAGTGCACATTAGACTACGTCTACGATGCGCGAGGCGTAGCGGACCGGAGTCGGGGGCAGGGGAAAAGGGGGGGGCAGCAGTTAGAACGCCAGTGCGAGTCGGTGGAGGGGCGGGGGAAGGCAGCGGTGCGCGTGCGCCGTAGGAGATGCGAGGGTAGTGGAGACGGGCGCGCCTTCTATGCGTGCGCTAGAACCCAGATAGGAAGCTTTTACGCCCTGGTGTTGAGCTCTTCTTATGTCCTTTTAGGTTGTGCTCTTCCCTTTCTAGGGTGTGGCCCCGTGCCTGTACTTTTCCGAGGGTACGTCTGTTAGGCTTGGAGGTTGGTGCTATTGGAGTTAGATGGGGGTGGGGAACCCAGTATGGTGCGCCCACGTGTTGGAGAAGCACGGGTGTGCACCTAGATTTCTTTCTAGGTTTTTTTCTCTTACTCAGTTGGACGCATTTTTACTCAGCGCAGCTATATGCCAAGATGAGGTTTTCTTCTGGCGCTTCCATATTGGTTGAATTTGGATAGTTCCAGTGGTAGGTTTCAAGATTTCAGCCTTTTTTTTTTTTTTTTTTTTTGATAACTGTACAACCACCAGCAGGTACTTTTAAAATAATGCTTACTAGTGGCTGGAGTTGCTTACTTCTTTAGACATCTTTGGAGGGGAATATCAGTGCCATGCAAGCCTAGTTACATTTCTAATGGGCTTATAAGAGCATTGATGACCTAACATCTTGTAGCATTGATTTTAGTTTGGGGAATATAGTTTGTTTTCTCTGGCATGACCTTGCATTCTTCAAAACATTATTTGAACCTATCTTTGGGTGCTCATTTCTTACCCAGTAATTCATTTTCTCTATTACAAAGGAGATAAGGGTTATGGCTGGCTTTGGAAAACGTTGAGAAAATTGAGGTGCATTTGAACATCTTTCATTGGTGTAACACTTGACAGTTAACCAAGCACTTTTGTGCATGTTGTCTCCTTTGATCTTGAGGTAATGTAGAGAGATGGTGGTGGTTCCCAGCTGAGGAACATTATTTAAGGCCACACTGCTCTCAGCTGGCAGAGCAAGGTCAAAACCTTTGAGACTCCTTAGCAACTTAGAAGTACCAAGGTGTCATCTTCAGTTTTGGGCGCTGCCCGAAAGTGTCTGAAGTTTACAAAAGTTCATATTTTTTCTCCAGTGAGCTAGTAAAGTCCTAAATATATTTTAAACTAACCTTTGCATAAAGTACCTATTTGGTCTGGATTTGCCACCTTAACAGTTTAGTATCGTAATTTAGTGAAGAAAATCTGTGTTTTCTTAACTTTTGTGGAGCCTTTAGAGGCAGAAGACGACATGACAGCAATTCATGCCCTTCTTTTTACTGAGTTGAATGAAATTCAGACTGATTACAGGGATTTACTCAGTGACGTCCCATTCTCTTGTTCTTCCATATTTACCCCCTTGAAAACCCTCGTGTTCTTTCTTTCTTTCTTAATTTTTTTTAGACAGTCTCACTCTGTCGCCCAGGCTGGACTGCAGTGACTCGATCTCGGTTCACTGCCACTTCTACCTCCCGGGTTCAAGGGATTCTCCTGCCTCCTGACTAGATGGGATTACAGACGTCTGCTTTTTGTATTTGAAAACCCTCATCTGCTTTAATTCATTTTAGTGAATCTTTTTAGCTGGTACTGGTATTACTGGTATCTAAGCACAAGTCACATCTTTCAGTCTGCTCTTGAGGAATCTGGGGTTTATCAGATTTGTTTCCCCTCTCCTCTTCTCCAATCACATTAGCTTTGTGAAGTAACCGGTATTCCCTGATGTGGGAAGTGGATCTTGTGTATTCTCTGTGAAAATACATAAAACAACTTCATATCCCTCTTTAACTGTTAAATGAGACCAAAAAATTCTTTGCAGCAATACCAGTTTCCACTGTGACCCATTGACCTTCAGGAACTAAGGTAGGTGTCAGAACTGACTACAGAATGAGGATAGTTTGAATTCATAGAAACTTGTTGCATTGAGCCAGTACACTTAATTCCTTGTTTTTCCTTCTTAAAAAGAATTATTAAAGGCTGGGTGCTGTGGCTTACACCTGTAATCCCAGGAGGCTGAGGTCAGGAGTTCCGAGATCAGCTGGCCAACCAGTGGTGAAACCCTGTCTCTACTAAAAATACAAAAATTAGCTGGGCGTGGTGCTGGGTGCCTGTAGTCTCAGCTACTCAGGAGGCTGAGGCAGGAGAATCACTTGAACCTGGGAGTTGGAAGTTGCAGTGAGCCAAGATCGCGCCACTGCACTCCAACCTAGGTCACAGAGCAAGACTCCGTCTCAAAAAAGGAAAACATAATGGCCAGGTACGGTGGCTCATTCCTATAATCCTAGCACTTTGAGAGGCCAAGATAGCACTTTGAGAGGCAGATCATGAGGTCAGGAGTTCGAGACCAGCCTGACCAACATGGTGAAGCCCCGTCTCTACTAAAAATAGAAAAATCAGCTGGGCTTCGTGGTGCACACCTGTAATCCCAGCAACTCAGAAGGCTGAGGCAGGAGAATCGCTTGAACCTGAGAGGTGGAAGTTACAGTGAGCCGAGATTGCACCATTGCACTCCTGCCTGGCCACAGAGCAAGACTGTGTCTCAAAAAAAAAATCTTTAAAATTGGAAATAACATATATACGTGCATGCATAGGCCTTTCGTTTGCATAACGCTTCAAAATGCCGTCGTGTGACATCTCATTTGATGTTTTTTTGTTTTTCATTTTGTTTTGTCTTTGAGACCCAAGTTTTGCTCTTGTGGGCGCAGTGGTTCATGCTTGCAATCCAGGCACTTTGGGAGGTCAAGATGGGCAGGTCACCTCAGGTCAGGAGTTCGAGACCAGCCTAACCAACATGGAGAAACCCCATCTCTACTAAAAATACAAAAAACTAGCCGGGTGTGGTGACGCATGCCTGTAATCTTAGGTATTCAGGAGGCTGAGGCAGGAGAATCGCTTGAACCTGGGAGGTGGAGGTTGTGGTGAGTCGAGATCGTGCCATTGCACTCTAGCCTGGGCAACAAGAGTGAAACTCTGTCTCAAAAAGAAAAAAAGAAAGTCTAAATACAAATACAGAATAGTGTCAATTAAGATAAAGTAGTGTTTCTAAGTAACGTCATTGAAAAAAGAGGTATGTTTTCATGTCAAAACATTCTGGAATTCTCTTTTCATGATGATAGTGGAAAGAATTGAGTACAGTATTTTGTTTTAAGTGCTTTATTTGTAATTAGGTTTGCATTCTGTACATGTATAAGTACCACACTGAAGTCAGTTTCTTAGATTTATAGTAGATATTGCTATGGTGCTATTGGTGGGAAAGTACCCAAATCAAGAAGTTTAACTTGAATTTGTGTAGCTCCTGTCTCCTATTTTGTGTAATGGTTAGCATGGTGTACGAGGGGCACTTATTTTGTTTGATTATGTAAATGATCAAATTGAGTATCCCTAGGTAGTATGGCATCTATCTTCTAGTGTCAAAAGGAAGTAATTGGGCACAGAGAGGCCATCTAACTGAACACAGGGGTCAACTGAACACAGGGGTCAAGATGATGGAGCTTATGAGTTCTAACTTAGTCTGTCTCTGCTATGCTAAACTTACACAGACAGTCCCAACTAAATCAAAGGGTGGTTTGCATTGGGATCTTTTCGACTTTACAATGGGTTTATCCAGATGGTAAATGTATTTTTTTTTTTTTTTTTACTTAAGATGGGTTTATCCTGACAATCTCATCATAAGTCAAGAAGCGTCTATATAGTGCAGTAAAGGTGAAGCTGAAAGATGTTGATATTACATTGCATGAAATGTCTTTTCATGGCTGGGCTCTAAACACTAATTAATTTAATTCTAGGCACTCTGTTATTTGGGTGGGTTGATTGCAGTTTAGGGAAACATTTGTTAATCATTAATTCATTATTTAAAGTGGCTTTTTGTGTTTTTTTTGGTTTTTTTTTTTTTTTGAGACAGCGTCTCACTCTGTAGCCCAGGTTGGAGTGCAGTGGCACGGTCTGGGCTATTGCAGTCTCCCCCTCCTGGGTTCAAGCAATGCTTGTAGAGACAGGGTTTCACCATGTTGGCCAGGCTGGTCTCGAACTCCCAACCTCAGGTAATCCTCCCACCTTGGCCTTCCAAAGTGCTGGGATTATAGGCATGAGCCACCTCACCAGGGCTAAAGTAGCTTTTAATTATGGAGAACTTGGAAGAACTCAAACTTTTTTTTTTTTTTTTTTTTTTTTTTTGAGATGGAATTTCACTCTTGTTGCCCAGCCTGGAGTGCAATCGCACAATCTCAGGTCACTGCAACCTCTGCCTCTTAGGTTCAAGCTATTCTGCCTCAGCTTCTTGTGTAGCTGGGATTACAGGCATGCGCCACCACACCCGGCTAATTTTTTGTATTTTTAGTAGAGACAGGGTTTCTCCATATTGGTTAGGCTGGTCTTGAGCTCCTGACCTCAGATGATCCACCTGCCGTGACCTCCCAAAGTGTTGGGATTACAGGCGTGAGCCACCTTGCCCAACTAGAACTACTTTAATTACAGCTTTATTTAATGTAATTCATATACCATAAAATTTACCCTTTTAAAGTATACAGTTTGGACCATGGCCAGTGGCTCATGCCTGTAATCCCAGCACTTTGGGACACCAAGACAGGAGGATCACTTGAGCCCAGGAGTTCAAGACCAGCCTAAGCAACATGGCGAGAGCACGTCTCTACAAAAAAATTTTTAAAAATTATCCAGGGATGGTGGCATGCACCTGTGGTCCCAGCTACTTGGGAGGCTGTGGTGGGAGTATTGCTTAACCCTGGAGGTCAAGGCTGCAGTGAGCCATGATGTCACTACTGCACTCCAGCCTGGGCGACAGCAAGACCCTATAGGATTTGGTGGGGTTTTGTATATTCAGAGATGTTCATCCGTCATCATTATCTAATTTCAGAACCTTTTCATCACCCCCAAAGAAAAGTCTTTTATATAGGACAAACATTTCCTTTTCATTTATCTTTTTATTTATTGAAGTGAAAACATCACTTAGAACATGGTTCTGAACTGAGGGACAGTCTTTTCTTTCTTTTTTTTTGATGGAGTCTCACTCTGTCACCAGGCTGAAGTGCAGTGGTACAATCTCCGCTCATTGCAACCTCCATCTCCCGGGTTCAAGTGATTCTTCCACCTCAGCCTCCCAAGCAGCTGGGACTACAGGCACCCGCCACTACGCCCAGCTAATTTTTTGTATTTTTAGTAGAGACAGGGTTTCACCATGTTGGCCAGGATGGTCTTGAGCTCTTGACCTCGTGATCCACCCGCCTCCCAAAGTGCATGAGCCACCTCACCTGGCCCCTGAGGGAAAATCTTTTCATCCTAAACCCCCAACCCACTCCAGAGTATTTGGCAGTGTCCAGAGACACTTTTGGTTGTTACAGTGGGATGGTGGTTGGGAGTTGCTGTTGGGATCTAATGAGGAGAGTGAGAGATACCGCTAAAGATCCCCCCATGACAGGAAATTACCTAAGCTTAAATGTCAGTAGTGCTAAATAGAGAAACTCTGATTTAAGAAACAGGCTGCATTTATTTTAGTATCTATTATAACAAATCCTGTTTATTTATTAACAAAATCACAAATGTGTTGTCTCTTGTTTAAGGACTTCTGGACTTACCAATATTTCTGTTTTTAAGATCTTTTATTAAACCTGTTGGGGTATATAAAGAGCTGGAGGTCTGTTTTCTCCACTGTAGTCCATATATAAATAGTTGGGACGCGTTTTGTTTCGTGAGGTGATTGATTTGTTAACGTTTTAACCAGTTCACATAAGATTTAGAGAAAATTAAAGAATTAGACCTGTTCATTATTGAATTGCAAAGGATTGATAAACCTAGAGCATTAAACAGTGCTTTACTTATAAAGCAGAGGGAACACTGTTGAAATCTAAACATGTAATGAGCCTAGGTATTGAGGGAGCAAAGGGCATGGAGGATTTAGATAACTTCTTTTCTCAGTTATTGGAATTAAATCGAGTGGAACCAAACACAGGCACCCACTTTAGATTTATTGATTTTGCTTTTCAAGGGCTAATTCCTTTAAACCTGCTGCTTATATTATGACTGAGGCAATGCTGCTGCTAGAGTTAAAGAAGCTAAACATCTTGTAAAGGAATTTTAGCCTGTTTTTTTTAAGACTCATCCAACAGTAATTTCTTAACCAGAGGGCTTGGGAGGGGTGGCAGTCACTGGAGGGGGAGATGTATGATTTGAAAAGACATTCTAAGATTTAACAATGTTTTAATATTTTTTAGTCATGATAATTAATTTGTTTGGAAATTTCAAATAACATTAAAGAAGAGACTTGTTTGTCCAAGGAGTCAAGGGGTAAGAGTTGAGAAGCTGATCTACAAAGTTGATTTAAGCCAGATCAGACTAAAGGGCAGATTAATTCCAGATTCTGCTGTTTGGGTATAAGATACATATATAGAACAAGTAGGAAAAGGTTATCTTATTCAGGTTCTTCTGTTCTTATGTTGAACTTGACCTCATTGTTTGTACTGACCACCAGGTCTATTTTTATCCTTCTAGTGGAAGGACAGGTTAATAATTGGATATTAGATGATGATACTAGATTAAGCCCCATGAGGGTAAGGATCTCTAGCTAGCATCATATAAATTCCAGATACTATTTTTGAATTAAAGGATATGAAAAAGTCTAAGTCCATGCACTGTAAGTGGTTTGCCTCATGTCTTAATCATGTTAGCTTATTAAAACCTCCCATAGATCTTTGCATATGAGACTGGGCATGGTGGCTCATACCTGTAACGCCAACACCTTGGGAGGCCGAGGTGGGCGAATGATTTGAGGTCAGGAATTCAAGACCAGCCTGGCCAACATGGTGAAACCCCATCTCTACTAAAAATATAAAAATTAGCCAGGTGTGATGGCACATGCCTGTAATCCCAGCTACTCCGGAGGTTGAGTCAGGAGAATCACTTGAACCTGGGAGGCGGAGGTGGCAGTGAGCCAAGATCATACCACTGCACTCCAGCCTGGGCAACAGAGTGAGACTCTGTCTCAAAAAAAAATTTTGCATATGAGCTGCAGCAGTATAAATGCTATGAGACCCAACATCTCCATAACTATATTCTTTGAAAGCTATAGAATGCCAGGTGCAGTGGCTCACATTTATAATCCCAGCACTTTGGGAGGCCGAGACAGTAGAACCGCTTGAGGCCAAGGAGTTCAAGACCAGCCTAGGCATTTTAGCAAGACACCCGCCTCTACAAAAAATTTTCAAATTAGCTGGGCGTGGTGGTAAATGCCTATAGACCCAGCAACTCAGAGGAGGTTAAGGTGGGAGGATTGCCTGAGCCCAAAAGGTCAAAGCTGCAGTGAGCCACGTTTGCAACACTGCAAAAAAAGGGGGAGAGGCATGTAGGATGGATTCAAAATGTGTTCTTGTTGATTATAAATGACACTTTCGGAGCTGGATTAATTAGGTCACTTGAGAGAGATGGAAATTACCATGTTCATGGTCAACTTTTTTTATTTAATCAGATTCATCTAGTTTGCATATTCAGACCTTAATACATCAGGTTCTAATTGTGTCCACAAGGCTGTGTGTTAACATTGATAGCAAACTTGGTTACCTTTATTTTCTGAGAGTTGAATTTTAAAAGAAAATCAGATACCAAGTGAGAACACAACCTTGAGTTAAACAATTAAAAATCAGGTGACAGTCAGAACATGTTGGAGAAATTTATGATTATAAAAACCATGAAACCGATCTTTTTTTACAACAAAGCTGCTTGCTTTTTCTTAATCATCTAGTGACTGCTCTCAGGCCAGTTCTGGAACTTTCCTTAGTCCCTTCTGCTCTTCTGAATTAGTTCTTGATTGGTGGTGACATCTCAGAAGTTCTGAGGACCACAAAGAAAGCAGTGTCAGTTCACTAAGTTGGGCCTTTTTTTTTTTTTTTTGAGATGGAATTTCTCTCTGTGGCCCCGGGCTGGAATGCAATGGCAGGTTCTCAGATCGCTGCAACTTCCGCCTCCCAGTTGACAGGATTCTCCTGCTTCAGTCTCCTGTGTAGCTGGAATTACAGGCACACACCACCACACCCGGCTAATTTTTTGTATTTTTTTTTTTTTTTTTTTGAGACGGAGTTTCGCTGTTGTTACCCAGGCTGGAGTGCAATGGCACGATCTCAGCTCACCACAACCTCCGCCTTCTGGGTTCAAGCAATTCTCCTGCCTCAGCCTCCCAAGTAGCTGGGACTACAGGTGTGTACCACCATGCCCAGCTAATTTTTGTATTTTTAGTAGAGACAGGGTTTCACCTTGTTGACCAGGATGGTCTCGATCTCTTGACCTTGTGATCCACCCGCCTTGGCCTCCCAAAGTGCTGGGATTATAGACGTGAGCCACCGAACCCGGCCTAATTTTTTGTATTTTTAATAGAGACAGGGTTTCACTGTGTTGGCCAGATTGATCTCGAACATCTGACCTCATGATCCACCTGCCTCAGCCTCCCAAAGTGCTGGGATTACAGGCGTGAGCCACCACATCTGGTCGTATTTTCCTTTTAGTATTATATCCTCATATTCCGTGTTAAGGTAGAGAAGGAAATTTTTTCTAGAAGGCAGAGACATCTGGGGTATATGAGTCTTACCATTTGAACACTTTCAAGTAACAGTACATTTTACCATGGTTTTGATAACCTGCCATGGAACTAATAATAAGCTGCTGAGAGGCAGGGATCCCTTGGTATATAGAAAGAGCCCTGGACTTTGTATGAAAAACACTTGGGTTTTATCTCCAGCTTAGCCAGCTAATGTCTCTGTAACTTTACAAACATCTAATGTTTCACTTAACCTCTCTGAGACTTGGTTTCCTTCCCTGTAAATTGATAGTTGTGGCCATGTACCATGTCTCAGCCCAGCATTTTGGGAGACTGAGGCAGAAGATCACTTGAGCCTAGGAGACCAGCCTGGGCAACATAGGGAATACAAAAAAATTTTTTTAATTAGCTGAGCATGGTGGTGTACACCTGTGGTCCCAGCTGCTCAGGAGGTTGAGGTGGGAGGATCACATGAGCCTGGGAGGGTTGAGGCTGCAGATAGCCATGGCCACACCACTACACTACAGCCTGAACAACAGAGCAAGACCCTGTCTCCAAAAAGAAAAAAAACGGGCCAGGTATGGCAGCTCACACCTGTAATCCCAGCACTTTGGGAGGGCCAAGGCAGGCAGATCACCTGAGGTCAGGAGTCCAAGACCAGTCTGGCCGACATGGTGAAACCCCGTCACTACTAAAAAAGAAAGCAGGGGTGGTGGTGGGTACCTGTGATCCCAGCTACTTGGGAGGCTAAGGCAGGAGAACTGCTTGAACCCATGAGGCAGAGGTGGCAGTGAGCTGAGATCGTGCCACTGCACTCCAGCCTGAGCGACAAGAGCAAGATTCCGTCTCCAAAAAAAAAAAAAAAAACGATGGTTGTGATTTCTTCCTCACGTGGTTTTTTTTTTTTTACAGGTGTCAATCCTCAAAAGTACTGTACAGAATGTGTTATGTGAGATGGATTTATATTGATCTTTTTTATCCAAGAAACAGGGAAGGTAGTAACTGAATAGAAGTAGTTATAAAATTAAAAGATCGTAAATGAGTGAATATAGTAGAAGATAAAAGGTTGCCCCCACAGGCCAGTCATACTTTCTAGGAGGTATCTCAGACACTGGACCCTTTCCATATGTAAATGTGTGTTTATGCATAAGTATTCTATAACTTTTAAATTACTTATTGCTTGCTTTTTCTTTTTGTGCCACTATACTGTGCTTTCTCCTTATTTATGTCTGCATAGTACCCCTTCATAGAAATGCCATAATTTCTATGAAGAAATTATGGGGAGTGTCTGTGTTGCTTTTTTTCTCAATATGTTTTACAACATTGCATTGTACAATTCTGTAAATACCTGAGTGTTGGTGAATAATCTTTCTCTTGCCTTTTAAAACAGCAAAAAAGAAGAATAAGAAGGGGAAGACTATCTCCCTTACAGACTTTCTGGCTGAGGATGGGGGAACTGGTGGAGGAAGCACCTATGTTTCCAAACCAGTCAGCTGGGCTGATGAAACAGATGACCTGGAAGGAGATGGTAATTTTTCTTTTGTCCTCATGTTTGGAATATTTATTATTTTCTACACAAAACCTGTTTCATAACAATTCACACCATTTGTAATCTGCAAAGAGCTTACTCATTCTGTACCACCTGAAATCTTACATAGTTTATAGAATCTAAGGTCAGAGGTTTGGGCTATCAGACTTTGCAGTGAAGACTGAAGTGGTCATTTTAAGAGAGCTTTGCTAGTTCTTGTTCTTGAATTAACAGATTTCTTCAGTTACTATTCTTTTTGGCCTCATTTTCTTCATTTTGAAAGTAGGAACTAGATTATCTTTTAAAAGTTCTTCTAGGTCTAAAATTCTGTGGGGTCCTCATAAAGTGATGTTTCAGGCCAGGCATAGTGTCTCACACCTGTAATTAATCCCAGCACTTTGGGAGGCCAAAGTGGGTGGATCACAAGGTCAGGAGATGGAGACCATCCTGGCTAACATGGTGAAATTCTGTCTCTACTAAAAATACAAAAAATTAGCTGGGTGTGGTGGCGTGTACCTATAGTCTAGCTATTCGGGAGGCTGAGGCAGGAGAATTGCTTACCCAGTAGGTGGAGGTTGCAGTCAGCAGAGATCTCACCACTGTACTCCAGTCTGGGCAACAGCAAAACTCCGTCTCAAAAAGAAAAAAAAAGGTAAGATGGGCTATAATGAATATAAAGTACCTGGCACACAGTAATATTCCATAAAGAGTTGTATTTACGGAATAGTATTTCTTTGCTACATAAGGATTAAAGTGTCATAATTCATCTCAGAAGCATCTTTTTAAAAATGCCCTTATTATTGAACTCTCACTCTTTTTTTGTCTGTTTCCCAATATAGCATGTTTAATACTTTGCAGTTAACATGCGTCCTCTTGTTCTATGACAGCAATGAGAGAAGTTTCTTCTAATTTCTTACATTCATTCCTCTATCCTAGTTTCAACAACTTGGCACAGTAATGACGACGATGTGTATAGGGCGCCTCCAATTGACCGTTCCATCCTTCCCACTGCTCCACGGGCTGCTCGGGAACCCAATATCGACCGGAGCCGTCTTCCCAAATCACCACCCTACACTGCTTTTCTAGGGAACCTACCCTATGATGTGACAGAAGAGTCAATTAAGGAATTCTTCAGAGGATTAAATGTAAGTGTAAAGTTATAATATTTAACTGGATATTGTCTGAAAAAGACTAGTTGTGGAATGGGCAGTTCCTCTTCATCAAAAAAACAATTAGAAATATAATTTAAGGCTAGGCTCAGTGGCTCACACCTGTAATCCAGCACTTCGGGAGGCCGAGGCGGGTTGGTCATTTGAAGTCAGGAGTTTGAGACCAGCCTGGCTAATATGGTGAAACCCCATCTCTACTGAAAATACAAAAATTAGCTGGGTGTTGTGGTACATGCCTATCATTCCAGCTATTTAGGAGGCTGAGGTTGTAGTGAGGTGAGATTGTACCACTGTACTCTAGCCTGGATGACAGAATGAAACTCTGTTTCCAAAAATAAAAAAGGAAATAGAATTTAGGATTTTTTTTCTTTTTTGAGATGGAGTTTCACTCTAGTTGCCCAGGCTGGAGTGCAATGGTGCAATCTCGGCCCACTGCAACCCCTGTCTTCCAGGTTCAAGCAATTCTCCCTTAGCCTCCTGAGTAGCTGGGATTATAGGCATGTGCCACCATGTCTGGCTAAGTTTTTGTATTTAGTAGAGACAGGGTTTCATCATGTTGGTCAGGTTGGTCTTGAACTCCTTACCTCAGACGATTCACCCTCTTCAACCACCCAGAGTGCTGGGATTACAAGCATGGGCCACCACACCCAGCCCGAATATCTTTTTTTAAGGGTTAAATTCGTATCATTCAAAATATAGAAGGTATAGTAGGGCGTTTAGTAAAGTCTCTACCATACGTCTGCATCAGTTTTTCTTCTGAGACAACCATGTTCTTGTGTATTCAGAAAAATTCATGCCCATACCGTAATGCTTTTTAGTACCCTCAAAAAATGGCAAATGAAGAAGAATGTTGGAAACTTTGTTGTTGTTTCTTGTTCCTTCAGATCAGTGCGGTGCGTTTACCACGTGAACCCAGCAATCCAGAGAGGTTGAAAGGTTTTGGTTATGCTGAATTTGAGGACCTGGATTCCCTGCTTAGTGCCCTGAGTCTCAATGAAGAGGTAAAGAAAACAAGAGTGGGCATATGAGGGGTGTAAGTTCACAAATCTCATGTTTATCCAACTGATTTTTTTTAGGTTGAGTGAGTGGCTCACTTCACAGATTCCCATCTCTGCAAATAAAGGCCTGCATTATTTAACATTATATCACTTAACATTCAACATCTAGCAAGTCACACTGAAGCAAATTCAGTAGGCCCCAGTAATTTAAAGAGGTGCTCAGGTGGAAAATTGGAGAAACCCACCACACACCAGGTCTCTAAGTCTCACATTGATTTGCTCAGTGTTGCCTCAACAATTATGGCTTTGCTTTTTCACAGTAATCTGACCTAATAAAGGCAAACAGAAAAATCAAAGTTTGTTTAGTATTGAAAGGCATGTCTCATTTTCAGGAAGTGTTGTCATGGTATTTTTGTTCGTGTAAGAGGATTTGGAAACATTTCCTACAAAGGAATATTTTATAGAGAGTGACAGTAAACATGTCCTTCTGCTTGTTAACACTGCCCACAAATGTTTTCCCATCCCAGGACTTGAGAGGCTTATATCTGGGAAGAGAAAACACTTCCTCCTTTAATTCTGAGAACCCCTTACTGCTTTTCGATAAGGCAATTTCTAGTGCCATTTGTGCCATAATTCTGTAGTCCAAATTTGCCACGTGACATGATTAAAATGAACACCTCTTAGGAATAGTTTTGTTGCCTGATAATTGAGTATCGTCATGACAGTCTGTAGTCAGCGTGAAATGGAGACGAAAAATTAATGTACTTAGTTAAATTTAAACGCATATGAAGGTCTAAGCTTGTTCCAGAGTTACTCTTATTCGATTATTTTTAGATTTTATAAACATTATCGGTCTTTACTCAGTCTGGTTAAGAAAAAGAATACCATGCAATTGTTACTATTTGAAGTTTACTAGATTAACTATTACTTAATATATTGTTGTGGTTCATATTTAGGAGTTACTTTTTTACTAGAGATTTCATTATGGTGGTGTTTAATATAGTTTTGGGTATTTTTAACTAAAAATCATTGTTATCCTTCTTCAACTGTAGATTCTACTATGAAATGAGGAAAAATCAGCAATAGAATTAATAGGGTTCAAAGTGATGTGGGAAAGGGCAGTCAGAGGGTAGCTCTGGAAGAACTTACTTATCCAAAGGTAATACTGAGTGAAAGAACCTAAGATTGTAGACAAAGCATGCTTTATGCAATTTTGCTAGAATATAGTATTAGGAGGGGCTCTATAAATGTGTTGGGTGTTTTTGTTTTTAAGAGACAGGGTCTTGCTGTATTGCCCAGGCTAGACTTGAACTCCTAGGCTCAAGTGATCCTCTTGCCTCAGTCTCCCAAATAGCTGAGACTGCAGGTACATGCCACTACATCTGGCTTCTATAAATTTTGGATTAAAAAAAATTGCTGTGACACCAAATATGCCTTTTATTTAGCTAGTTATGTGAGAATTATTTTTAATTTACTATACTTGACAAATTACCTTGGATAGTTAAAAAGTTGATTCTGTTCTGTAAAATTCAGATTTGTAAAAATAGCATGTTTGTTGACCTGATATTTAAGGCCAACTTAAATTTGTTGAATTTTTAAGTCTTTATAAAGGACTCTTTAGCCCGCAAATTGGAGTGTTAGCTAGATTACAGTGTTTTCCTTTATCTTCCTTCCCCTAGTGCTTCTGCTATGCCCAGACGTTCAAGGTCACTCAAGGGATTTGTGCATAATGGGGCAAAAGGTTGGTTAATATGGTCCTATGCTCTCAGTCTCTAGGTAACAGGAGAATTCGAGTGGACGTTGCTGATCAAGCACAGGATAAAGGTAAGGAAAGTGGTAGAGATTTCTGTTTGGTAATGGTAGGATGACACCAAGGCATCCTTTCCCAGAAAATTTGAATAGGGGTAGTGGTGGGCCTGCCTGAGTCTATAGTAACAGTTTTCAACCAGTTTTGCCCCAAAGGGGACTTTTGCCAATGTCTGAAGACATTATAGGTTGTCACAATAAAGTCCAGGGGTTAATTCTGTAGTGGATAGGACAACCCCCATCAATAAAGAATTATACAGCCCAAAATGCGTGTCAAGATTGAGAAGCCCTGATTGAACTAGATGAACATTAAATATATGATAAGTAGGTTAGCTGTCTAACAGCACATTGGGCACTAAAGGGACCTAATTTGTATATGTTTCAGGAACTCCTGTCCTACACAGAATTTGATATAGCTAAGCATTAAACCAGTAGGAAAGAATGGGAGGAAAAGAATTACTCCTGTTGAATTGGAGCATGTACTTATGGGGCCTGAGGTAACTGGGATGACAGTGTGATATAAAAGTGCAAAATAGGGTAAAAATGGGGTTTTCTGTGTGTGAGAAATATTGGGCCAAGTTTTTATGAGCTAACTTACGGTTTTTGTTTTAATGTATCTAGACAGGGACGATCGTTCTTTTGGCCGTGATAGAAATCGGGATTCTGACAAAACAGATACAGACTGGAGGGCTCGTCCTGCCACAGATAGCTTTGATGACTACCCGCCTAGAAGAGGTGATGATAGCTTTGGAGACAGTAAGTTTGTGTTTATGAAGTTAGTTTGTTCTGTACCCTGGGAGGCTATTTAGTAGTAGGACAGATGTATTACAGATTATCACATTAACAGAAGGGGGAAAGCAGGTGAAGGAAAATTTTTGATAATATCCAAAAGAATTGATAGATGCAGAAAACAAATTTGATAAATTAATAGTTTAAGAAATGTAAACAAAGGGACAGACATTTCTCTTTTTTTGTAAACAATTGTTTATAAAGAAACCTAGCTGGGTGTGGTGGCTCACACCTATACTCCCAACACTTTGGGAGGCCAAGGCAGGCAGATTGCTTGAGGCCAGGAGTCAGACCAGCCTGACCAACAAAACAAGATCCTATCTACCAAAAAAAAAAGATGTGGTGGTGTGCACCTGAGCAAAGAGGACTGCTTGAGCCAGGAGGTCTACACTGGGTGACAGATCGAGACCCTATCTCAAAAAAAAAACCCAAAAAACCAACAGATTACACAAAGCGAGCTATTTGAAATAAAGAGATCATGCTGGGCACAGTGGCTCACGCCTGTAATTCCAGCACTTTGGGAGACAGAAGCAGGTGAATCACCTGAGGTCACGAGTTCGAGACAAGCCTGACCAACATGGAGAAACCCCATCTCTACTAAAAATACAAAATTAACTGAGCATGGTGGCTCATTCCTGTAATCCCAGCTACCTGGGAGGCTGAGACAGTATTGCTTAAACTCAGGAGGCAGAGGTTGCAGTGAGCCAAGATTGTACCATTGCACTCCAGCCTGGGCAACAAGAGCAAACTCCATCTCAGAAGAGTTCACCATGGTTGCTGGGTGAGCAGCATACAAAGATCAGTTGCATTATTATATCCTTATAGCAAATAATTAAAATGTAATTTTTTTTAATAAAAATATTGATTCACTTTAAAATACTCAAGATACAGCAGTGAACAAACATATAGCAGTGAACAAAAACAAAATCCTATCTTTATTGGGCATACGTTATAGTGGAGGGAAGAGACAGTGTGTGAATAATTAAATGGTTCAGGGACAGAAAGAGGAATGGGAAATATTGTGGGGTAGGAGTAGAGATTAATTACATCCACCACTTAAATCTAACAAAAACCTTTATGGGAAAAATTATGCAACTGTATTAAAATATGCAAAAATAGACAACACTAATTATTTTTAAAATGGAAAGAAGCTACTACCCAATAAAAATAAGTAGTGGTTTGTCTGTAATGAAATACTTTGTGGCATAACAATAGGGATAAAATTCAAAACCTGTCACATTAAGGGGGAAAAAACCTGTGTAAATTTGAAAACAATACCATGTAGTATTGATGTGTAAGTTGTAAAACTATAAAGCTATGCATGGTAATTTAACCACCCTTGTGATTGCTGGTAGGAGTAGGGAGAATTCTGTTATTACATCTGTTAACATATTTCTTTTAAACAAAAAACAAACAGGACAAAATATGACACTCACTAAACCTAAGTAATAGGTTCATAAGTTTGTTATAATGGCTTCTTTACTTTTTTTTAATACAAATGTAAGTTTTTAACTATGTACTTTTTTTTTTTATGGCTTCTTTTCTTGTCTATATGTTTGAAATAGCTTAAGTAAAAACAGATAGAAAAAGTTAAATTTACAAGCTCTTTGTTGGTTTTTGTTTTTTCTTTTTTTTTTTGAGATATAGTCTCACTCTGTTGCCCAGATTAGAGTGCAGTGGCAATATTGGCTCACTGCAACCACTGCTCCCAAGTTTGGTGTTCCTTGTTCCTCAGCCTCCTGAGTAGCTGGGAATTCTGATGTGCGCCACCACATCTGGCTTTTTTTTTTTTTTTTTTGAGACGGAGTTTCACTCTTATTGCTTAGGCTGGAGTGCAATGGCACTATCTCGGCTCATCACAGCCTCCGCCTCCCAGGTTCGACCGATTCTTCTTCCTCAGCCTCCCGAGTAGCTGGGATTACAGGCATGAGCCACTGTGCCCAGCTAGTTTTGTACTTTTAGTAGAGATGGGTTTTCACCATGTTGGTCAGACTGATCTTGAACTGAGCTCAGGTGATCTGCCCACCTCGGCCTCCCAAAATGCTGGGATTACAGATGTAAGCCAGCACTCCCGCCACAAGCATTTTAATTTTGTGAAGTGCCTTTTGAGGTTTGTACCAAATATAATTGGGAAGCAGTAAAGGATGTAATTCCTATTAGAGGAGAGTTCTTAACCTTGTAAGATGTAGAAGGAAGAAGAACGGGGCATAGGCTTGAAAAATAAATCAGCAAGTTTATATCTGACTTTTTACGTGTCTTTGTGACACAACAAAGCCTTGGGAAGAACTGCCTGAGGTGATTAACTCTTCAGCATTTATGCAAGAGATTCTATTGTTAACAGGAAGAAATGGCTCTTGAAAGAAAAAGACATTCAGACCAAGAGTCCTGTTTTGAGTCCAGGCATGACTTTTCTCACCTGAAACCTTGAATTTAGAGCAAGCAGGATGGATAACGAGTGAGTGTGCCGTTGTTATCCAAAGCTGCCCCAAAGTAGTGAACCTGAGTTAAAGATCCAGAGACTCCTATCCCAAGCATTAAGGCAAAAAACAGAACCCCAAGGGGTGTTGGGGGTGTATTATACCAGGTATTCCTATGAAATGTCAGTAATAGCATATGCCGCTTTTCTTCAATATGGATCTGTGCTTTCTCAGGAAATACAAGCTTATCATAATTTCAGTATTATCCAAATAAAGTGTAAATTTGCATCTCCAGAAATTAAAAACCCATTTCAAAATAAACACTGGGCTGATTTTCTTGTGTTTGTCCTGTTTTAGATCATTTCTATGATGATTTTACTAATATCAGCATGTTCTTCAATATATAAAGTTTATAATAGTGGGATATGTTGTATCTGGTCAGTAAAAATTATGTGGTTTCCAAAATGGAATCATTTAAAAGACAGCAGCCACAAGAAAAAGATCCCTGTTTGGCCCCCACACATAAATTATCAGCCCTGAAACCATTTGTGAGGTTTTTTTTTTTTTTTTTTAGTTGATTTATATTTAGAAATTCAGATCTAAAAAAACATAAAAATCTGTGTTGCCAGCTTCTCTCAGAAAACTAGAAGATCCTAGCAACAGTCAGCTGGAGCTAAATAGCAGCTATCCCTTTCATAAACAACTTAACGCTACCCACAGTTTGCTGGCTTGAGCTACTACATTTCTTTATACAATTTCTAGTATTTAGGGTCCTCTGATACTGAAATGCACATGTGTATGTAAAATATATTTAATTTTATTATTTTTTTTTTTTTTGAGACGGAGTTTCGCTCTTGTTACCCAGGCTGGAGTGCAATGGCGCCATCTCTGCTCACCGCAACCTCCGCCTCCCGGGTTCAGGCAATTCTCTTGCCTCAGCCTCCTGAGTAGCTGGGATTACAGGCACGCGCCACCATGCCCAGCTAATTTTTTTTGTATTTTTAGTAGAGATGGGGTTTCACCATGTTGACCAAGATGGTCTCGATCTCTTGACCTCATGATCCACCTGCCTCGGCCTCCCAAAGTGCTGGGATTACAGGCTTGAGCCACTGCGCCCAGCAAAATATACTTTATGATATAAACAACATTGCAGTGAATGTCTTTGTACGTGTATCTTTATCACACATCCAGTTATTTCCTCAGGATAAATTCATAGAAATTGTTGGCCAAGAAGGGTATACATTACTTCAGATTTTTTGGTGCATAGTTCTAATACTACTTTCAGCATTTGTACTTATTTATTTAGAAAGGAAGTCTCTATCACCCAGATGACTTGGCTTGGCTCACTGCAACCTCGGCCTCCCTGGCTCAAGTAATCCTCCCACCTCAGCCTTCCAAGCAGCTGGGACCACACGTGCGCCACCATACCTGGCTAATTTTTTGTATTTTTGATAGAATCATGGTTTCACCATGTTGCCCAGGCTGGTTTCGAATTCCTGAGCTCAGATGATCCACCATACTCAGCTTCCCAAAGTGTATTTTTACTGTTTTAAATTATGATCAGCAGGGCAGAAATTGATTTAAGCTCCTAAACTTCGCCAACACTAGATGTTATTTATTTTAATCTTTGACATTTTCATGGTAGAAAATGATGTCCTATTAGTCATATGTTGCATACATCATTGTTGCTCATTTTGTTTGCCTTGTAAAGTGGTCTTTGAGGCTGGGTGCTATGGCTCATGCCTGTAATCCCAGCACTTTGGGAGCCCAAGGCTGGAGGACTGCTTAAGACCTGGAGTCTAAGACCAGCCTGGGCAACATAGAGAGACTGTCTCACAAGAACAATTTTTTTAATTAAAAAATAAGTGGTCTTTGGTGCCACACATGGAAGATTCCAGCTGTGTTCTTTTAGTGTCTTGTGCTTACTTTCTTTTTATGTGCATATACATCTTTTCTCCTTCTGGAAATTCATTATGGAATATTTAGAGATTTTTATTTCCAGCCCACCCTTCCCACATGATTAACTAAGCAACATTTATTTCACCAGGGAAACAGAAAATTGAAATACAAATTCTTCCAAACTGATCTGATAGCTTACCATGTTTTTATTAATGGTGTCAGAGAAAGGGGATGGTGTTACTCTTCTCTTTTCTCTAGAGTATCGAGATCGTTATGATTCAGACCGGTATCGCGATGGGTATCGGGATGGGTACCGGGATGGCCCTCGCCGGGATATGGATCGATATGGCGGCCGGGATCGCTATGATGACCGAGGGAGCAGAGACTATGATAGAGGTAATTGCTCTCTTTCAGCAACTTTTTGCCTTTTTTTTTTTTTTTTTTTTTTTTGGTCTTTGCTGTGATGATTATAATTTGGAATATATTTTCAGGCTATGACTCCCGGATAGGCAGCGGCAGAAGAGCATTTGGCAGTGGATACCGCAGGGATGATGACTACAGAGGAGGCGGGGACCGCTATGAAGACCGATATGACAGACGGGATGATCGGTCATGGAGCTCCAGAGATGATTACTCTCGGGATGATTATAGGCGTGATGATAGAGGTAATAGTTTTATTTTGCTTACTTCATGGAGCAGAAACTCAGAAAACTGGAAATTTTCGGATTGTGTTAACTGAGTCAGGCACAAATATAATTTGCACATTGTACAGGAAGCAGCAAAGCATAGTAGAAAGAGCTTTGGCTAAGGATGACATCAGTAGAAGTAAAGAAGTCGAATTCTTTTCATCTTATGCCTTCACAGATAGATTTTTCAGTTAAAATTTACTGAGTAAACAGTAGAAATGGAAAAAAAAATTGCCAGATACTGTTATGTTATAGATTTTTCAGTTAAAATTTACTGAATAAACAGTAGAAATGGAAAAAAAAATTGCCAGATACTGTTACGTTGTGATCTCAATAAATTATACTTAAAACTGATTTTAGCTCCATTTTTCAAGTGACAGAAATGAAACTGGGACTAAACATAGTCCTATAGCCCATAATTGTTACTATCCCACCACTTTGGGAGCCCAAGGCTGGAGGACTGCTTAATTGTTCCTATGTGGTTAAAAACCACATATTAAGGCCAGGTGTAATAGCTCACACCTATAATCTCAGCACTTAGGGAGGCTGAGGTGGGCAGATCATTTGAGGTCAAGAGTTTGAGACCAGCCTGGCCAACATGGTGAAACCCCATCTCTACTAAAAATACAAAAATTAGGTGGCCGTAGTGGCGTACACATGTCGTCCCAGCTACTGGGAAGGCTAAGTCAGGAGAATTGCTTGAGCCCAGAGGCAGAGGTTGCACAACGTGAGCTGAGATCGCGCCACTGCACTCCAGCCTGGGCAACAGAGTAAAACTGTCTCACAAAACAAACAGAAAAGCATTGCTGATTTCAATACCTTTATACCACAATAAGTGATGTTCGTTAATTATAAAGGTGGGATTTTGGTACACCTATTCTAAAATTATCCCCTAATACTGTAACATAAACAACGTTAACTGCTATAAACCTAAACTGTTAGAAAATACTCATAAATGGCCACCATTTCTGTTCTAACTTTACTGATGTTATATGAAAGGTTATGGTATCTGGCCTAGAATTTTTTTTTTTTTTTTCTGAGACAGAGTCTGGCTCCATCGCCAGGCTGATTGCAGTGGTGGATCTTGGCTCATTGCAGCCTCTGCCTCTCAGGTTTAAGCGATTCTCCAGCCTCTGCTTCCCGAGTAGCTGGGATTATAGGTAGCCACGACCACACTGAGCTAATTTTTGTATTTTTAGTAGAGATGGGGGTTTCCCCATGTTGCCCAGGATGGTCTTGATCTCTTGTCCCCATGATCAGCCTGCCTTGACCTCCCAAAGTGCAGGGATTACAGGCATGAGCCACTGCAGCTGGCCTATTTTTTTCTATCTTTAACATCTTTGTGTTAGTCCTAAACTTTGTGCCAATGGCTTTATATTCATCATCTTCTGTGGTTCCCCAAGAAAAGAAAATCCATCTAGACAACTAATAAAACACAGTGAGATGACAAAATTCATGAGAGCCATATGACAGTTCTATTGTGGTGAAGTCTTTATTCCCTCAAAAAATAATTCAATGTTTATTTTTAAATAAATAAAAAACTTAGTCCCAGCATGGTGACTCACATTTGTAATCCCAGCACTTTGGGAGGCCAAGGCAGGAGGATCACTTGAGCCCAGGAGTTCGAGACCAGCCTTGGAAATATAGTGAGACCCCATGTCTACAAGAAATATAAAAGTTCAACTGAGCATGGTGATAGCATTTACCTGTAGGCCCAGCGTCTTAGGAGGCTGAGGAATGCTTGCGCCTAGGAGGACAAGGCTGCAGTGAGTCAAGGTCATACCACTGCACTTCAGCCAGGGCAACATAGTGAGACCTCATCTAAAAAATAATAAAATAAGTTTTTAAAAAACTGCATTCTTAAAAGCTATTTCCTCAAGCAAGAAGCCTAAAAATAATAGCTAACATTTAGTAAGCATTTACTCTATTCCAGTAGTGAGCTTAGTGCTCGTACAAGTATCGTTTAATTCTTAGATTTCTATGTGGTATAGGTAAAATTACAAGTTAGACAAATGGAGGCTCAGATGTGGGCCTTGTGTTCTCCTTGGCCCTATTTATTTATTTATTTTGAGACAGAGTTTTTTTTTTTTTTTGCTCTTTTACCCAGGCTGGAGTTCAGTGGCACAGTCCTGGCTCACTGCAACCTCCACCTTCCAGGTTCAAGTGATTTTCCTGCCTCAGCCTCCTGAGTAGCTGGGAGTAAAGGTGTGAGCCACCACGCCCGGCTAATTTTTGTATTTTTAGTAGAGATGAGGTTTCACCATGTTGGCCAGGCTGGTCTCTAACTCTTGACCTGGTGATCCACCCGCCTCAGCCTCCCAAAGTGCTGGGATTACAGGCGTGAGCAACCATGCCCAGCCCCTATCCTTGACCTTTTCTTCTCACACTGTTCCTTACCTCTCCACCAGTAGCTGCACAGCTGATTTTTTCTCTTGCTCTTTTCTTGCTCTTACCCCCATTCTCTCTTAAGATCTGCCCTCTTGTCTCAAGTCACTGCTGCTACCTTTGTTGAGACCTATTGCTGCACCCTCATTACTGGCCATTGCCTCCTAACAGAGTTCCCTGCCTTGCTCCATTCTTCATATTGGCCCCGTTGTCAGTTGTCTTTCCGGCGTAAGCTTTAATAACCTTATTCTCCTCCTTTTAGACCTTTCTCATTTCCCATGGCCTGGAAGATAGTCCTCTCTCCATTTCTCTGACATACATGGGTCTTCACTGTTTGCCCACCATTTACATTTTCTTTTTTTCCTTCTTGAGACAGGATCTCACCCTGTCACCCAGGCTAGAAGTGCAGTGGCATAATCATGGCTAACTGCAGCCTAAGCCTTCTGAGCTCAAGTGATCCTTCTACCTCATCCTCCCCAGTAGCTGGGACTACAGGTGCATGCCATATGCCTGGCTAATTTTGATGTTTTTTATAGAGATTGGGTTTCTCCACATTGCCCAGGCTGGTCTTGAACTCCCAAGTTCAAGTTATCCACTTCCCTTGGCCTCCCAAATTGCTGGAATTATAGCATGAACCTTCGTGTCCAGTTGTATTCCTTTTTTTGTTCTTTGTTTTTCTGTGTTGTTTTTTGTTGTTGTTGTTTTTTGAGACTCTTGCTCTGTCACCCAGGCTGAAGTGCAGTGGGGCGATCTCAGCTCACTGTGACTTCCACCTTCCAGGTTCAAGAGATTCTTCTGCCTCAGCCTCCCGAGTGGCTGGGATTACAGGCGTGTGCCAACATGCCCAGCTAATTTTTGTATTTTTAGTAGAGGCTGGGTTTCACCAATGTTGGCCAGGCTGGTCTCGAACTCCTGACCTCAGGTGATCCACCCACCTTGGCCTCCCAAAGTGTTGGGATTACAGGCATGAGACACCATGCCTGGCCTTGTTTTCTTTTATTAATATCTTAAGTGAGCCACTTTGTCTGAGCCCCAGTTTTATCTTAGTAAAATGGAGGGGCCATAATACAGATGTAAAATATGTCTAGGAGCCCATATAAACTGTCAGCTTAAAGCCCTCATAGAAAATTTAGATCTTGTTAAACAATACCCTCTGTCTGTAGGTACTATATGCATTTATAGTAAAAGTATAAAGTCAAGTGTGGGCATGATAAAGTCACCTTCTAGTGGTTATTTAGAGGACAGGGTGCAGCTGGTCATGTCATGAGGAGGTTTTAGCTTTTTGTTAAGGTATCATTACTTAAGCCATGTGATTATATACATAGGCTTTCTTTATAATCTCTGTATCTTTTGTATATCTAAAATATTGAGGATAAACAATGATTTTTAGAAATTTTAACTTACTTGAAACACTTAGGTTTCTCTTGAAATAATTCCCACAACTTGAATCATGGAAAAAAATCAGACTGCCTTAAGAGTTTATTTGTTCAGTGTTACATGCTTTGCCCCATGAACCACCTGCCAAATTTATATTATACACAGAGACAAGGGTATAAGATCTAGAGTCTTCTTGGCCAAGGTGGGTGGATCACTTGAGTTTGGGAGTTCAAGACCAGCCTGGCCAACGGGGTGAAACCCTGTCTCTACTGAAAATATAAAAATTAGCTGGATGTGGTGCCATGTGCTTGTACTCCCAGCTACTCAGGAGGCTGAGGCAGCAGAATCAGGGAGGCAGAGGTTGCAGTGAGACGAAACTACACCACTGCACTCCAGCCTGGGTGACAGAGCCAGACTCTGTCTCAAAAAAACATAAAGAACTAGAGTCTTGCTATCATTGTCTAAGTTCTTAACACCCAGATTTTGGAGCAAGATACTTTCGTCCAGTAGTTTAATCGTGGTCAAAAATTTGTTCCCATATAAAAGAAATCTTAATAGATTATTAATTTATCATTTAAATATTAACAAGTTTTAGTCTTTCCTGTGGTCTGGTACTACATTATGGATGTGATAGAAAAGTAATTGAACTTGATTATTCAAGCTACCTATATTCTTTCTTTCTTTTTTTTTTTTCTTTTTGGCAGAGTTTCGCTCTTGTTCCCCAGGCTGGATTGTGCAATGGCGTGATCTTGGCTCAGTGCAACCTCCGCCTCCCGGGTTCAAGCGATTATCCTGCCTCAGCCTCCCGAGTAGCTGGGATTACAGGCATATGCCACCACGCCCAGCTAAGTTTGTATTTTTATAGAGACAGGGTTTCTCAATATTGGTCAGGCAGGTCTTGAACTCCCAACCTCAGGTGATCCACCTGCCTCAGCCTCCCAAAGTGCTGGGATATTATAGGCACGAGCAATAGCACCTAGCCTAAGCTACCTATTTTCTAATGATCTCCCATTTGCCTTCTGTGGATTGGTTAGGCCACTAACTTGAATCTCATATAGCATTTCATAAGAGTTGTATCTGTGAATGTGGCTTTCAGCCATTGGCTTCTGGTAATTTGGAAAACTACTACTTAGAGTTTCATTTAACTTAGGTCCGCCCCAAAGACCCAAACTGAATCTAAAGCCTCGGAGTACTCCTAAGGAAGATGATTCCTCTGCTAGTACCTCCCAGTCCAGTCGAGCTGCTTCTATCTTTGGAGGGGCAAAACCCGTTGACACAGCTGCTAGAGAAAGAGAAGTAGAAGAACGACTACAGAAGGAACAAGAGAAGTTGCAGCGTCAGCTGGACGAGCCAAAACTAGAAAGACGGCCTCGGGAGAGGTAGGTTGTCTTCATGATGGATATCCCAATCCAATGGATCTTAATGGGGCATTACATCCCCAGGAGCACTTGGGAAATTTTTGTCATTATTACATCAGTGGTTGTCACTGATGAGCATTTTTAGTGGGCTGGGGCCAGAGCTGTTAGGCAGTATGCAGTGTTGGGGACAGTTTTACATAATGAAGAGTTGTTTCCTATCCATTACAAAAGTGTTTACTATTCAAAGCTGGTATTGTATCTAAAAGACTTAGAGAACTCCTATAAGTAATTGTCCTGAAAAACTAAGCCTGGTAATGAATGGCTTGTAGAACTGTGTTAATATTTAAAAAGGACAGTATTGAAGATTATGTAGGAGAATGTTATTAACTGTATTGATTCTTGCTGAAGTATTTAGAGCCAAAGTGTGTCTTATTGTCTGTAGCTTTCAAATAGTTTGAGGAAAAAATAAATTTATATGCATATACACCTATAGATGAAGCAATTGTGGTAAAATATTAATAAGTGATGGTTTGGCCGGGCACGGTGGCTTACGCCTATAATCCCAGCACTTTGGGAGGCCGAGGTGGGTGGATCACAAGGTCAAGAGATCAAGATCATCCTGGTCAACAAGGTGAAACCCCATCTCTACTAAAAATACAAAAATTAGCTGGGCATGGTGGTGCGCGCCTGTAGTCCCGGCTACTCGGGAGGCTGAGGCAGGAGAATTGCTTGAACCCAGAAGGCGGAGGTTGCAGTGAGCCGAGATCGTGCCATTGCAGTCCAGTTTGGGTAACAACAGTGAAACTCCGTCTAAAAAAAAAAAGTGATGGTTCTTAAGGGGACAGCATGGATCTAAGATGGCCTTCATCGAGCCAGGCATAATGTGTATTTTGTGAAACTTTTTGTACAGACACCCAAGCTGGCGGAGTGAAGAAACTCAGGAACGGGAACGGTCAAGGACAGGAAGTGAGTCGTCGCAGACTGGGACTTCCGCCACATCTGGCAGAAGTAAGTCAGACCAGGGTGGGTATCGTGTTATTGCTGTTTTCCATAAACTGTCCTTAACCAAATTATGCAGAGACTTTGCAGTGTTTAAATTCAGTCATAAATTCTTAATTTGGGTTGCATGAGCTGATTGGAGTTTCATATCTGGTGCTCCAAAGAATCTGAGGAATAGGTACCAGAATAGACCTAGATGATGTGCTTAATAATCTACCACTGAAGCGAATACTTAACTGTTAGGTTTGTCTCTTCATTTTATGTCTTTTTTAATTTCATATATTTTTATTTTATGTCTTGATATCATAGAGTTTTGTTTATTCAGAACAGTCATAGGCTGGGGGTTCTGGGTGAGCTGTCTCCAGGACCAGCCTTTTTTGACGATATCACCAGATAACGTCACGTTCTCAAGCTGTGTTGTTCTGGGTCTTTATTCTTCCTCACTAGTTACTGGTTGATCAAGCTTTTTAGTGTTTGGAAAGCTAACTGGTTCAATTGTAATACCTCCCTTCTCTTTCCATGCTGTGTGTTTTGTTTTGAGACATGGTCTTACTCTGTCACACAGGCTGGAGTGCAGTGGCATGTTGATGGCTCACTGTACCCTCACTCTTGGACTCTCAAGTGATCCTCCCACTTCAGCCTCCCTAGTGCCTAGGACTGTAGGCATAAACCACCACACCCAGCTGCATTTTTCTAATTTTTGTAAAGGTAGTTTCCCCATGTTGCCCAGGCTGGTCACTGTGATGTTTTTTTAAGGTCTTTCCTCCTCTAAACTGATTTGTACTTGCGTGGTTTTTTGTTTGTTTGTTTGTTTGTTTGTTTAAATAAAGATGAGGTCTGACTGTTATCCAGACCGGTCTCGAACTCCTGGGCTCAAGTGATCCGCCTCAGCCTCCCAAAGTGGTAGGATAATAGGAATGAGCCACCACACCCAGCCATGTACTTGAGCATTTCAAAACATAGCTCAAGACTGAAGTGATTTGGAAATTCACTCAGGTGTTGTAGGAGTTTTCTGGAAATTACTAACATGTTTTTATGCCCCTTTTTGTGGCAAAGTAAAAGTATAATATATACTTTTTTTGAGTTGATATATACCTATTTCTGTAGAACTTACGTGTAAAATGTAGAAAGAAGGTTGGGTGGGATGGCTTATGCCTATAATCCCAGCACTTTGGGAGGTCAAGGCGGATGGATCACAAGGTCAGGAGTTCGAGACCGGCTTGACCAACGTGGGGAAACCCCATCTCTACTAAAAATACAAAAATTAGCTGGGTGTGGTGGCAGCCGCCTGTAATCCTGCTACTCAAGAGGCTGAGGCAGGAAAATCGCTTGAACCTGCCAAGATTGTGCCACGGCAGTCCAGCCTGGGCAACAGAGCAAGACTCCATCTCAAAAAAAAAAAAAAAAAAGATAGAATCTGATGAAACAACCTTCTAGTTTTTTATTTTTAAAACAGGATCTTACACCCAGGCTGGAGTGCAGTGGTATCATCATAGCTCACTGCAGCCTTGAACTCCTGGCCTAAAGCAGTTCCCTTGCCCCAGCATCCTAAGTAGCTGTTATGACAGGTGTATGCCACCATGCCTGGCTAAATTTTTTTAATTTTTGTAGAGATGGGGTCTTGCTACATTGCCCAGGCTGGTCTCAAACTCCTGGCCTCAAGCAGTCCCGCTTCAGACTCTAAAAGGAGGCTTCTCGTTTTAAGAAGATACTTATTGCCTTAAAAAAAAAAAAAGTGTAGGTTGTTTTTTGTTTTGTTTTGTTTTTTTGAAATGGGGTCTCACACTATCAACCAGGTTGGAGTGCAGCGACATGATCACAGCTCACCTCATCTTCCCTAGTAGCTGGGACTACCCAGCTAATTTTTCTATTTATTTTGAATCTGGGGTTTCACCATGTTGTCCAGGCTGGTCTGAAACTCCTAGGCTCAAACAATCCACCCCAAGTTGGCCTCCCAGTGTCCTAAGATTACAGGTGTGAGCCACTGCACCCAGCCAGTAGGTGGTTTTTCATAAATGCAATTGTATCATTGTCTATTGTGATGAGTTTTAAGTTGAAGTTGAGCGATGGTTACTAGAATTTGGGGTTTCATCATAGGTCCTCTTTGTATATGTATATTCTCCACATCAAGACACTTTTAACATTGAGAATGCAGACAGGCTGTAAAAGATACTCATTCCTCAAAAGGTCAAATGGCTGGGTATCCCTTAAGATGTATACATGGTTATTATTTTTCCTATTTCTCTGTGCATCAGTAAACCTTGTTCTCGGAAATATTTGGAAACCACTGGTTTAGGGATAAATCCGTCTTTGCGAGCCAAAACTGATGTGCACCGTTTTCCACACTGTTGAGATTCTGGTAGATGCATGAGCATCTGCATCCTGATAATTTGTTCTTTTCACTCTGGCTTCACAGATGCACGAAGGAGAGAGAGTGAGAAGTCTCTAGAAAATGAAACACTCAGTAAGGAGGAAGATTGTCACTCTCCAACTTCTAAACCTCCCAAACCTGATCAGCCCCTAAAGGTAATGCCAGCCCCTCCACCAAAGGAGAATGCTTGGGTGAAGCGAAGTTCTAACCCTCCTGCTCGATCTCAGAGCTCAGACACAGAGCAGCAATCCCCTACAAGGTGAGTCAGCTTGGAAGCAGTAGTTGGTTAGCTGTGCACATTCTTAAATAATGTGATGTAATGATGGAAGATGCCTTAACAGGATACCAGCATTATATAGCATCGTATAAGTTATGCTGGATTTGTTCTCTTAGTGTGCCGGAACTGGCATGTCTTAAGACCCACATGTTCCATTTTCTGGAGTTTTGATAGGCAGTTGACATCACTTTGGTAGCTTGAATTCAGCTATGATGGGAGTACTAATGCCACCCAGATCAAGTCAGAGGCTTCCCTTTTGCCACATCTTGGCAGTGTGGTAGGGGGTAACTTGCCTTAATTTCTCTAAGTCTCATTTGTAAAGAAAATAGCAATACTATTAGCCGGGTATGGTGGCAGGCACCTGTAATCCCAGCTGCTTGGAAGGCTGAGGCAGGGAGAATCGCTTCAACCTCGGAGGCAGAGGTTGCAGAGAGCCGAGATGCGCCATTGCACTCCAGCCTGGGCAACAAGAGTGAGTCTCCGTCTCAAAAAAAGAAAATAGCAATACTAATCCTGCATGATGTGATGACTAGAACGCATATGGCATTTAGTGTTTAAATTACTGCTTTCATTGTTTTCTTTCCCATATTTTAATGTTCATAACATTGAGTATGATTTTGTTTTCTGTAAAGCTTACTGCATTTGGAGGATGATTATAAGTTTCTTGACTTCCTTCTTCCTGAAACAACTGATGAATGTGATTTTGTGTTTTCCTTCTAGTGGTGGGGGCAAAGTGGCTCCAGCTCAACCATCTGAGGAAGGACCAGCCAGGAAAGGTGAGCTCATAGTGTGGGAAATGGGTTTTTCACCTAGAGGCCTAATAAAAAGGCCTCTAAAATTAGATTTTGAAGAGCATGTGTCTTGCACCTGATACTGTGTTAAAAGTTCTGGGGTTGGCTGGGTGTGGTGGCTCACACCTGTAATTCCAGCACTTTGGGAGGCCGAGGTGGGAGGATCACCTGAGGTCAGCAATTCGAGACCAGCTTGGCCAACATGGCAAATACCCCATCTCTACTAAAAATACAAAAATTTAGCCGAATATGGTGGCACACTCCCAGCTACTCGGGAGGCTGAGGCAGGAGAATTGCTTGAATCTGGGAGGCGGAGGTTGCAGTGGTAGAGGGAGTAGTGGCCTCTTTGGAGAAAGTGCCCTTTCCTGGTAGAACATTTCCTTGAAAGGAGGAGAAAAAAATCGGAAACTAAGACATTCAGTCCAGATTAGAAATGTCACCATCAGCAGAGCCAAGGTCACTGCCGAGCGTCACAGTCTTTATTTCCAGCCTGCTTTTCAGGATGGCATATCCCTGCATGGAACTTTTTAGTTGATTTTGTTTGGTTTTTGTAGTTTTATGTGCTATAGAGGACGTGGGAAGAAGGGCTTCAGGAAGGAAGTCTGGAATGGGGCCAAGGTAGTTTCCCTCAGTACTTGCAGGCAGTTTTCTTCAGCTTAAGAGAAATCTTAGGAGAGGGACGTTGATCATTTTACTTGCCTTTTATTTTTTGCATTACTGCTCTAGCAGATGAAAATAAAATAGATGGGATGAATGTCCCGAAAGGCCAAACTGGGAACTCCAGCCGTGGTCCAGGAGACGGAGTGAACAAAGACCACTGGAAGGAGTCAGATCGGTATGTGTGTTCTCGTTCTCATTATCATCCTTCCTCTGACCCACATGCTTTTGTAATTAAGAAGTTAAGTTCTTGGTTCTCAAAGCACTGCCAGATCTCTCATTGTGAGCAAACTGGAGTCAGCCAGCCTAGACAGTTAAGCTTCTGAGAATCTAGAAGTAATACATCATCTAGATAACGAGGACTATTGACTAGAGATGCCTGTTGAGTGCCTTGAAACTGCATGCTTGTAATACATGTTTGTATTAGGCGAGTCTTCTCCTAAAGACGTGGTTTTATGCTTATGTCTCTGCAGGAAAGATGGCAAAAAGGATCAAGACTCCAGATCTGCACCTGAGCCAAAGAAACCTGAGGAAAATCCAGCTTCCGTAAGTATTAAAGGCTGCTCCCAATTTCTTAGAATACTTTTTGCCATTGGACTTATTTACATTTGGAAATACAAAGTGGTTGGAAATAAGGCATTGGTCTTTATCGGAAATAGTGAAAAAAGTTTAGCCTTTTTCTGGTTTCTGCCTTCCTCTGTTCTCATCCTTCTGCAAGGTATAGAGGTGGTGTGAGACTACAGTGAGATCACATTTGCCTCTGATCCTCTTTCCCTAGCTCCTCTCCAGTGGACAGTGCTGATGAGTAAGCAAGTGGGTGTCATCTGTCATCCCCCATGGCCAAAGGATCAGCATCTTTTGTCTTGGGTTTTGATGTGTTAATTCAAGGCCTTCATTATCCTGCGATTCTCATTTTACAGATGTTCAGTTCTGCGAGCAAGTATGCTGCTCTCTCCGTTGATGGTGAAGATGAAAACGAGGGAGAAGATTATGCCGAATAGACCTCAACATCCTGTGCTTTCTCCTAATTTCTCTCCACCCTGGAACATTCGAGAGCAAATCAAGCCTCTATCCAGACAAGACAAAATAAAACTCACCATCTCCTGGAGACCTTTCTTCCCCTTTTTTTTTAAAATGGAATTCTTTTGCATGCTGCTGCAGCCGTTAAAAGTATTGAAGTAACTGGAGAATCGCCAATATAGCCAGAGAGAAAGAGACTACAGCTTTTTGTGGACAAGTTGTGGTGCATTATGTCACCATGCACTTGCCAGTGTGATTAGTGCCTAAGGGCCTCCATTGAGCAGAAATGGTAATGACAGTGACAAAATGTCTGGAATCTGGTTGGGCAGTAGGGGAGGGAGGTATAAGGAAAAGAGTGAGATTTCTACCTTTCTGTTTTTATTCTGTTGTGGCATATATGAATTCTCAAACATTATCTGAATAAATTTTCCACTCTAGGAAAGGTAGATTTAGCCTCAAGTTGTTACAGTCTCCAGGAGGCTGCCAGCCCCTCCTCATACTTAATTCTGAGTTTTGGGGGCCAGCCTAGGGGAAATTCCTTTTTTTTTTTTTTTTTAAACCCCCAAGGAGGTAGTTGGGAGTGAGTCTATAGATCATAAAGCATAGGACTGCATTGGACCAAAATAGATGGGAAAATCATGGTTTGAAAAGCTTTGGGGAGGTGATGAGTCATTTTGCACCAGGTAATAGGGGAAAATTGTGACCTCTAGCAAACATGGTTATTTCCTGGAGCCGGAAGCACTTAGGGGTCGTAATTCCCAGTATTCTTTGTGTCCTGGTTTTACCCTTTCTAAGCACTGTCCTTTTTGAAAGTTTGACTATATCCACATTCTGTTGAAACCTTGAAACTAAAAATTTAGACTCTTGTCACAAAGTTCTTCATGCTGCTCTCAGCCTCCCAAAAAGCTGTAAGTCACATAGAAAACTTCTTGGGCATTTTCTCTCAGCCATGGAGAGCTGTGAAAGGAAGAATCGCTGCTTTTCTCAAGCAAATCTTGATGTCTTTTGGTTCTCACTCCTTGTCTGCTCCTGATGCTTTGACCCCTTTTATAGATCAGAGTGCTCTAGAATAATGGATGATCTTGGGTGGTAAATAAAGGTGGATAAATAGGAACAGGGACAGTTAAATCGGGAGCATTTCTTACAACCTTGAGTTTTTTCCCTGCCCCAAGTTTCCTTCTCCACTGAAATGCCACACCAGTGCTTGTTGGATTTATGAGGTGGCCAGACCAATGTGTGTTTCTTTTTCTTTCTTTCTTTTTTTTTTTTTTTAAAGCTTCCCTTGAGAGAATAAATGGTAATGGAGAGAACTATTTAACAAGGTCCTGGTTTCTCTTGCAACACAGTAGCTAAACTTGCCTGCTTTTATGTGCAGTTTTGTAGGGATCAGCTTGGTAAACAGTATTAGCGGAGAAATGACACCTTGATCTTGGTTTGCAAGCCCTTCTCCCATCAGCCCTAGATTAGGTCCTGTTCAGCCATTCGGGGATGTTGGTTTTTACGTGCTGCAGCAGTGGGCATAATGAATATCATTTATCCGGTGGACAAAGATGTGTACCAAGTGAATTTAAATAATTGGTGTGGATTTGCCAGTGGCTAAGAAGTGGGCTTTTAAAGAGATACTGAAGATTGAAAGGTTTTTTTTTTTTTTTTTTAAAGAAAAACCATTGATTGTAGATAATGAAAAGCTAGGGTTTGCCCTCTTCAGGTCTACTCACCTTCCAAATAGTTGTATCCAAAATGCTTTTTCCCTCTCGCCTACCTTGCCCCATTAAAATATAAACAGGGATTGGTTAATGTCCCTCTCCTGAATACATGTAAAATTTGTACAAAAATATCTTCTATGAAAATGATTTGTAATCTGTAGACTTATTACCTGGGAGATGTCTTGAGATGTAAAATCCCATCCTTTGGGTTGTGGGTTTTTTGTTTTCTCCAAATAAATCTGATCTTTAAAGTTCATTGTAATGCTGAAGTTGATTTACATACTCTGCACTCCCCGTGGTTTTTACTGGAGTCCACTTGCTCCTCCTTCCACCATCTCTGAAGTTTTCATTCAGCATTGGATACCATATTGTCCAACATCAGAGGGTGGGGGTACAAGGGAATCTACTTCAGTGTTTTATCAAGGCCCAATAACAGTTTGCATCCTAGCTCCCCTCTGGCTTTTTTTCCCCCTCTTTGTCCTGGTGTTAATTTTTTAATAGCTGGATATGCCTGCAGTCTATTTCCTATACTGTTTAATTAAGATGTGGGAACTCAATCTTCATGTCCTTAGGGTGGTTCCCTCATAATCCTCCCTTCAGCAGTCTGGAGAGGTGCTGCTCCCTTGAGTCACACGGCACTGGTGGACCAGAGATTCTGGTGACAGGCTGGTCTAGGTTACCAGAACAGAGGCCACTTTCTCTTAGTCATACTTTAGATTCAGTGGGAATTTTCCAAACAGCTAGGGACAGACTGGTCATTGTTGCAAGGCAGGAAAGGGGTTAGGACAGTGAGAGAATCCCTACTAAGGTCACAAGGAGGTGGAACTTAGAAAGGAGGCTGGGAAACCTCAGTCAACAATTTGGGGATTTAAGAGCCAAGAGGAGGAAGGAGTTAACACAAATGGCATTTCCCAGCCAATTGGAGCAGCTGCTTTTCTATTTTCTGGCCAGTGAATTTATCTCTGTTCTCCAAAATTGGCAAAGTTGAGGGATATGAGACTCAGTGAGCTGTGATAATGTAAAGGCTTTTCAATGTGGCTTTAGATGCCCCTGTTGCCCAGGGTGCCTGGGGAACCTACAAGGTAATGCTTGTTCACTGCATCTCCACAGGAATCAGTTTCACTCACATTCTCCAAGTCTTCGTTTCTTAGCTGTGCAGTACTGAGGTCTAGGTAAATGATGGGAAAGAAGGAACATAAAAATAGGAAAGACTTGTTGAAAGAGATTTATGATGGTTGTGTACAGAAAGGGTAGAGGAAGGCCCTGTGTCCCAAAAGGTACTTTAAAATCAGAGAAAACCTGGCCTCTAATATGACCACATCCTCATTTAAAAAGATGAGTATGGCCAGGCACAGTGGCTCACACCTGTAATCCCAGCACTTTAGGAGGCTGAAGCAGGCAGATTATGAGGTCAGGAGTTCAAGACCAGCCTGGCCAATATGGTGAAACTCAGTGTGTACAACATAGAAAAATTAGCCAGGTGTGGTGGTGCGCACCTAGAGACCCAGTTACTTGGGAGGCTGAGGCTGAAGAATCGCTTGAACCCTGGAGGCAGAGGTTGCAGTGAGCCGAGATCACTGCACTCCGGCCTAGGTGACAGAGCGAGACTCCATCTCAAAAAAAAAATGTGTGTCCCGTGTGCATGGTTGCTCATGTCTGTAATCCCGGCACTTCGGGAGGATGAGGCAGGAGGGTCGTTTGAGACCAGTCAAGGCAATACGGTGAAACCCTGTCTCTACAAAAAATAGAAAAATTAGCCAGGCACGGTGTTATAGTCCCAGCCTCTTGGGAGGAAGGATCGCTTGAACCTAGAAGGTCAAGGCTGCAGTGAGCTGTTATCGCACCACTGCACTCCAGCCTGGGCAACAGAGTAGGACTCTGTCAAAAAAGAAAAAAAAAAAAGTATGGATCCACCCAGAAGCGCAGCTGCAGAAATGGACTCAGGACTCATTGCCAATCTTGTAAATCCTGAACTACTGGACAAGTAGGAAAGTGCAGATGCAGTATCCTACTTCACAAGGCCCAACTTTAGGCTGGTTAGGTCCCGTTTGTATCTGAGTCCACATTAGCCTAGTTTCTTCTAAACAGAATCAAGCACTATACGCTGGATCCCAAGGCACTGAGGGTCCCAGTTTGTGCTGAGGGCGTCACCTCAAGTGCTAAGCAAGCTCACAGCATCTGGTTTCTCAGGAAGTGAGAGAGCTACACATCTGCTCCTGGGAAGCATTATTTGTCAAATAAGCCTCGTTTCTCAGCAACCATGGTAGCCCCAAGGGCCACAAGCGAAGGGGGGGCGGCTTGCCTTCCCTTACCCTCCCCCAAAAGAAATTTGGAAGAGACGGAGCTCTGCTGCTCCCCGCCCAGCTGCAGCAACCTCCAGCTTGGACAATAAAGCCTCTGTCCTCAGCCAGGAGATCCGCCTCTGGAGTTGGCTCTGCCCCTTCCCCTGCTCTTCCTGGTTCCCAGCACCCAAACCCTCTACTAGAGTTCTCCTGACCCAGTGGTCTCCAGCCAGGACAGCCCCACACCTTTAAATCCACGCCCTATATAATCCCCTGCACCCCAAGGATCTGAGCACACTTGGTTGCAGGCATGGGGTCACCCCAGACCGTGGAAGAGGGGGTTCCACCTTCAATGCCAAGATGGACCACCCTCTGCATAGTCAAGGTAAGAAAACCTGTGTGGAGGGAGGTCAGGGGTGTTCCTGAAATTGTTTGACCTTTATTAACACCAACCTGGCTTCCTCCATCCCTTCTTCTTCCTCCCTGAAGCTCCTGCTGCTGTGAGCTGGAAATCAGGATGCGTGGCTGGTTCTGCGAACCACTCATTTTTGTTTCACGCCCACAGAGCTACCTCCTGCATAACTTCTCATTCTCAGCCTTTCTCATCAGCCTCCTTCCTGCAGTCCCCTTCCCCTGTATCCCCATGCTGGGAGTAGGAATCCAGCCTGAGCTGGGAGTTCAGCCACCCATCTTGTGACCCTTTTCCAGTTCCTTGGAACCTCAAAAGTTCCTCCCAGGAAGGCAGCAAAACCAGCATGAGTGTGAGGTTCTAGCCCTTACCCCTCACCTCTCTGGGGTCCCATCAAATTCCTCTGAGTCCCAGTCTCTCTACTGGTAACTTTAGAGCTTAGGTAAAGGTACCCCACGGCACCCATCCCAGGGCCCACCCAGCCAAAGAGCCTAAGGAATGCTGGGAAGAGCAAGATGTTAAAAGAGCTGGTTGACAGCTCCAAAGACATGAACACATTTCATTATCTTACGTATCTCAATTACATATCTTGCCAAAATACATAGGACAACCTCCAGCCCTGCCCTTTCTCCGGGAGCCTCCAATCCCTGCCACTCTCCTCGGTATTCCCCCACCCCCACCTCTCCTGTCCCCAGTCCCCAGTGACTCCCACTGCCCTAACCTCTGAAACTGCCTACTGGACACCAACTCAACCAAGATCAGTAAGATCAACGCTCCCCAGTCCCAACCATATCCACCCGCCCAAATGCCAATCTCTGGATATCGGGGGACACATACTGTCATCATGCACTGTTTCACAGACTCTTCTTCCCTGTCAGGTGCCCCACCCCCCGGAAATGAGAACCAGACTTCCCAGCCTTTGCCAAAGACAAGATGAGCACAGAAAGGACCCAGTTGAGATGAGACAAGGAGGGAAAGGAGGTCTTAGAGCCAGTGGTACTGGCTGCTTTGAGCAGGCACTGGGCATTGAGCCCTGGGCACTAGGTTCTCAGAATCCCAACATCCTTTCCCCCGCCCCTTTTCATCATGGAAAATCCAGCGGGGAGGGTGAAGGAGGGAGAAAGTTTCAGGAAGTGCTCACTGCTAAAGGATGTAGGAGAATGCAGGAATGGCAATAGGTTCAGAGCTTCTAGGAAGATGTCCCCTACTCTGTCCCTACCTTCCCTTCCAGGGTGGCACCACTCAAACCTGCCCTAGAGC
Source organism: Callithrix jacchus (assembly GCF_049354715.1). Taxonomy (NCBI): domain Eukaryota; kingdom Metazoa; phylum Chordata; class Mammalia; order Primates; family Cebidae; genus Callithrix; species Callithrix jacchus. The sequence continues at coordinate 66,520,102 of NC_133510.1, read as the reverse complement.
CCATTCACTCCATTACATGAAGTTCCTATCAAGTACCAGGCACTGCAAAAGCAGGGAATGAGGTTAGACCACAGAAAGAACTTCCATATCCACTTGGAAAGACTGGATTCAAGTTAAATGTAAGGAAGACCTTCTCAGAGGTCTATGGAGTAAAAATGATGGTCCAGCTCTTTCAAAACAGGGCAAGGGCTGGGCACGGTGGCTCACGTCTGTAATCCCAGCACTTTGGGAGGCCAAGGCGGGGTAATTGCTTGAGTTCAAGAGTTGGAGACCAGCCTGGGCATGGCGAAACCCCGGCTCTACAAAAACTAGTTGTGCATGATGGCGCCCGTTTGTAGTCCCAACTACTAGGGAGACTGAGGTGGGAGGATCGCTTGAGCCTTGGAGGCAGTGAGCGGAGATCGCACGTCACTGCACTCCGGCCTGGGAGACAGAGAGAGACTCTTGTCTCAATGAATGAATAAAGCAGGGCAGTGGATGGGATGGCTGAAGCTGCTTGCAGGTGGAGATGGGGGCTTGAGCCTGATGGAGAGGTCCTCAGCTGTGAATCCTTTGGGAAGAGGGAAGGGTGTCCAGCGACTTAAGCCAAAAGTAACACCAGGTGGCTTCACCTGATTCACGTGCCCGCCTGGGTAGGGGACGCTAGCACCACCAGGCCAGGCCGCGGGTGGTCCTCTCAGGTCAGGCCCAAGCCCAGACACACTCCTGTGGGGAGGGTGAGAGGCTGGCAGTCCCCTGTCCCCTGTTTCCTAGTCCCTTCTGGACCTATGCACACCGTTTCTTGTGCGTCTGTCTGGCTCGCGTGTTTCTTTTTGCCTGTGTCCCGCCGGGTCAGGCTCTCCCCGTCTCTGAGACTTTCCCGTCCCCGTGTCCTCCGCGGCCGTTTCTCTCCAATTCTCTCCCCCTCTCTTAGCCTCCTCCTGTCTCCAGTGTGTCCCCGGCGCTGCCCCGCTGGCAGTCTGTGCACCCTCTCTCCCCTCGGCTCTTTGTGAGTGAGGGTTCGCGGGAGAAGGTGGGGAGAAAAGGAAGCCGAGGGGCGGGGAGCCGGCGGAACGTGGGGATTGGAGCCGGGAGGGGGGAGGAGGAGGAGGAGGAGGAGGAGGAGGAGGAGCGGGCGGCGGCGGCGGGCGCGGGGCGCGGTGGGGGCGGTAGGGAGCGCAGCCGAGCGCGGCCGCCGGCTCCCGCCGCTGCCTCCTTCGCATCTGCTCCGCGCGGGCCCGGACGGGATGGGCTGGCCCGGGGGCTCCCCCTGCTGCTGCCCCGCCCCGCCGCGCCCCCGCCCCGCCGGGCGCCCCCCGCAGGTGAGTGGCCGCGCCGCGCTGGGCGGACGGCGGCCTCTGCGTCACGGCCGCGCTGGCAGTGCGAGGGGCGGGCGCCAGGGGGCGCCGGAGGTCGAGGGGGCGCGGGGCGCGATTCAGGGCTGGGGCTGGGGGCTCTGGCAGGCCGCGGCAAGCTGGGAGCGGCGGGAGGTCGGGGCAGTGATCAGGGGGCGGGGCGCCGCCTCGGACCTACTCGGTCGTGCCGCCACGCCTGCCAGCGCCCCGGGCGCACGGGGCCGCACGCCGAGCCACACACACAGGCCCGGGACCCGGCAGTAGCTGGCAGCGGCGCTCGGGCCCCGGCCTGGCTGGGTGCGGGCGAGCATTTTCCTTTCCTACTTCACATGTGGGACACTGAGGCCGTAAGCGGGCACAGAGGAGGCTAATTCGACTCGCCAGCCCCGTTCTGCGGCCGCCATCCTCCAGACCCCTGTGGGCGCACCCCCAGAGCCACCGCCCTCCCTCGCTCCTTCCCGGGCCTCACCCCTCCTCCGCGGCAGCCAGAGGAGGGATGAGGCCCAGCCTCCCTTCCAACCACAGCTATTTCCAGGAAGAGGGGTGTGGGTGGAGGGGTTTCTCCAAACAAACCCACGACTTCGGAGAAAGAGGGGGCCCGCCTGGGGGAGAGGTTGACAGGCTCTGAAATGTTCCAGGCGGGAGGAGGTCTAAGAGGGTCTGGTGATGCCTTCCCAACCCTCCCAGAGTGAGCTACTTCTTCCCTGCGGACTGGCTCATAGGGACGCCATCCCTGCCTCCCTTCCGAGGTGCGTGTGCCACAGGATGGGAGGACTCACAGGCACAGTGGAGCTGGACCACCCCACCCCTCACCGCACTCACTGCTTCTGCACCTCCTTGCTGGGTTTGGGTGGGGAGTGTGAGACCAGTGAAGGTCTGAGGATGCCTGGGGACCTGTTCCAGGTGAGGGGACTTTCAGCCCCTCTGGAGGCAGCAGGTGAGAGAAGCCTGCTGGAGGAATCCTAGTCAGGGCCATGTGCCATAGGAGCAGAATCAGGGACTGGACAGAAATAAACCACCCCACGGATCACCTTGTCACACTGCCCCATCTCCCCCAAGCAGGGCTGGGGGCTGGACCAGGCCAGGCCCGGTTGCCCACACTGGCCAAGGGCCTGGAATGTCCTGGGCCACAGCCAGGCTGGCAGGATAGGGGTGGGGTGCAGAGCCTGTGCTCCTCTCCAGTTACAGGCTGGGGGCCCAGGCCTGCCACACAAATGCCACCTTCTGGCCAAGGTATCCTGGGGACAGACTTCTTGGCCTGGAGAGTTTGAGCTTCAAGGGAAAGGTCTCAGGCTAGGCCCAGCCCGGTCAGGTCCTCAAAAGGGTTTCAAATGGGGATGCACAGCAGGCTTCACCCCAGAGAATGCAGGATTCTCCATCCTAGATAACTCATCCTGACAGGTATGAAGGAGCGGGAGGCAAGTTGAAGGGACCCCATGGGAGATGCCAGGGCTGCGGGAGTTGCCTGAGTACTGGGACATTCAGTAAATACCAGGCAAATGAGAGGGGCATATTTGCACATTCTTTCAAGTGACAGCTACAGCCAGTCCCAGGAGCTGCTGTCCAGGGCTTGGGGCTGAAGACTCCCAGGCCATTAACCCCTTAACTTTTAGGAAGATTATTCCCCTTTTTCCAAGGCCGCATCCACCTCCCTCCCTTGACTCCCAGGACAGGAAGTTGGCGTTGTTCCCAGGAGGGAGGCAGGAGGCCCATGGATGGGGGTGGAGTGTGTATTGGGAGGAGAGCCTCCTGTCCAGTCCTCAGGCCCTGGGACAGCTGCTGAGGAAGGAGGGCAGACCTGGGAGAGCCATGAAGGTAGTACCCAGGCTTCAGGGTTGCGGTGGGGACAGGGTGCAGCCCTTGGGTGGAGAGCCCGAGTTTCAGGGCTGGAAAGAGGGCTAGGGGCCTGCGAGGTCATGTCTGAAACAAAGCCAGGGAATGGATGAGTGGGGGGCACTGTGTCAGGAGCAGAGACCTGGGAGCTCTCAGGAGAAAGGCCTCAGATGCCTTCAGCTGCAGCAGAAGAATGGATTACTCCCCAAACCTGAGCAAAACAGTCTTGTGGCTGGAACTTGGCCTTGCAAGGTGTATTGAGAGCAAAGGCGGCGGCACCTGCTTTCCTTTTTGTACTTCATAACCAGTGAAGCTGAGGCAGGAAGCTGGCCCCCAGATCTGTTTTTACCTGACCCTCAGGATGCACTCAGGAGCCTGGGCTGGCCTGCCTATAGTAGTTCCCAGCTGCACTCCCTCCCCAGCGGAAGTCCCTCGAGAGCTTGAGAGTTCAGGCTGGAGCCTGGCTGGGACACAGTGTTCCCCACTTGTCCTTTAGCCCTGCCCTGAGACCAAAATTCTCACCCGGCCCCACCAGGGGCTGGATCTCAAGACCATGGATCCCTGCAGATCTCTGGAGAGTATAGTGTCCCAGGTGTGGGACAACTCCAGAGTTGGGGGGTGGGGGGAGTAAAAGATCATAGGCTGACACTCCCAGCAGGGTAGATCCTGGGAATCTGATCTCCTGGCCTCCCCCACATCCTCCCCCTCCACTTCCTGGAGCAGCGACCTGCCCCCTTCCCGCCTGCACTTCCCTCCACTTCCAGGGCCGGGCTTCTCCTCACACCAGCCAGACAGCCTACCCTCCGCCCAGGGGAAGCGGCTGCCTCCGCCAGGCCGCTTCCAGGAAGCCCCGGGCCAGGCCCCAACATTGTTCAGGCCCTGGGGCCAGCACCCTGGCCAGCCGAACACCATGAAGTCCAGCGGCCCCGTGGAGAGGCTGCTCAGAGCCCTGGGGAGAAGGGACAGCAGCCGGGCCACAAGCAGGGTAGGAGTGCCCACCAGCTGGGCAAAAGATGGGCAGGGGTGGAGGTGCGGGCAGTGGGGGAGGGGACCAGGAATCAGGCCAGGCCCTCTTCCCAATTTCAGCTTCCGCAGCCATCTCCCCGGCCCAGCAGCCCCTCCGGAGTGGCCAGGGCTGTAGTGTGAGTGTTTGGGTTAGAGTGGGTCCCCCTGTCTGTTTTGACTCTTCTCTCACCTTCCCTACTCTAGCTTGGGCCAACCCTGGGGGTCCTGGCCCCCCAAACCTAAGCTTCAGGTGCCTCACTGTAGGACTTCATGCACTATCCTGGAGTCCTAGAGCAGGCTAAGGGATCTTCAGGCACCTTCCCTGGCCGGCCCGGGGAAGTTTGATGGAAATGGGGTGGAAGGGTGGCGAAAGAGAGAAGAGGGAGTCCAAAGTGCTCTGGAACTGGAGGTTTGCTTTCCACTGAGAACAGCCATATATGCTGCTTATGCCAACATGCTCCTAAGTGTCCTAGTGGGTCTCACAAAGTTGGTCCAGTCCAGAAGAGTTGCAGGGACAGTCAAGAAACCATAGGTGCTGCCCACATCCTGATCACTCTCTTTCCCAACTTCCCAGCCTTGCCCCAGAAGCAGCAGCTCAGGACAACCTGAGATACTACTGTGATGGGTCCCGGGGAGGAGGACAGCAGGAGTCTGAACTCCAGTGGAGGGGAATATGGGTAAAACACAGAGGTGGCAAGGAGACAAGCTGTCCCCAGACAGAGGTTGGGAGGAGTGAACCCACAGGGGGAGGGGAAGGCACTGACATAGGCCTGGGCCATAAGGGGCATCCCAGGCTCCTGCCTCACTGCACCTCTGGGTCAGGAGGGGCTGAAAAGGGAATCTGGTCCATTCTTTTCTCATTCAATGCCTTGAATCCCAAGTGCCAGGGAGCAGGGGGTTGGGGGGAAGCTCACAGCATCTAAAGGCAGCTAAACATCTCTCCCCAGTGACAGGCCTCTATCTGTCTCTCCCTCCAGCATTATAACCCGCCTTACACAATTGCTGTCTGCTGCCTCAATGCACAATGAGTAAACATGTTGTTCTGACCGTGGGGGAGGAGGGTATGTCAGCTGCCTGCAGCGTGGGGACAGCAGGAGCTAGGGGAGCAGGACTGGCTCAGGCCACTCCTGCTGGCTCAGTCTGGTGCTGCAGGACTGATATATAACACGTATGTCTGGAACCCCCCTGCTCACTCTGCACACAGGTCTCCATGCGGGGAGGACAAGACAGGAAGAGTAAGGGAGTACCCCTACCGCACCGGGGGAAAGCCTGAGCACGTGGGCCTTCTGCAGGGGCATCACACACCAGGGCCACGTGAGGGGCCCAAGTGATCCCCTGGGGAGGATCTGACCCAGCAAAGGTGACGCAAGGGGTCAGATTCCATGCACAGTTGAGGACAGGCCCCATGGCCACCCTGCAGCAGCTGTGGTCAAGTGCGTCCTGCAAGTTTGAGAGCTTGATCTGGATGGAGGAAAGCAGTGCAGTGCTAAGGCGAGGCTCCTGCCAGTTCTGGAGATGGGGATGGGCCCACTGGGAACTAACACCTCTGTTTGTCCCTCCTCCCTCAGCCTAGGAAATCTGAGCCTCACAGCTTTCGGGAGAAGCTTTTCCGGAAGAAACCTCCAGTCTGTGCAGTATGTAAGGTGACCATCGATGGGACAGGCGTTTCGTGCAGAGGTGAGGCACTGTCCTGTGACTCTGACCCTCCACTCAGTGCCACTGTGTTGCACAACTCCAGCAGGCCAACTCACACAATCTCAAAAGTAATATGCTGCTTGATGGATTACGCACAATGGCAGCTAAGAGGCAGCTATCTCCTGCTTCAGATGGCCCTGCATCCCCATGATAGATACCCACCACAACCTGTCCTCTCTACCACCTTCCGATCCTGGCTTGTGACGGTGTCTTCCTTCCCTCTCTTCCTCCTCGCCTCCACCCCCACCACGGAACATTACCCCTGGCCTGGGCAGTGTATCCCACTGCCACACTCTTCCCTCAAACCCTAGCCCTGCTCCTCTGCCCCAGCCAGCCCAGTCCCAGGGTCTGGTTCCAGGGTCTGGGAGATGTGGGAAGGCCACAGGGTCTGGTACCAGAGTCTGGGAGATGTGGGAAGGCCATTCCTTCCACTGTCCCACAGGCCCCTGCTAACCCCTCTCCCCCTGTGCCTCCCCCAGTCTGCAAGGTGGCGACGCACAGAAAATGTGAAGCAAAGGTGGGTATCTGATTCTATCTGATAGGGGAAGAGGGGTCTGGAGTCCCTGCCTTCTCCCAAACAGGCTTCTCCAACCACACTGGCATCAACCCTCCACCTCCACTCCTCTCACCACTGGGGAACCCCTCCTGGGTGGGAGGGGGTATTGTACTGGGCCCTTTAAGAACCACCCTACTCCGCCTTCTGGAGGGCTGGCCAGCCCAGGAGGGTGGACAGCAAGACAGCGTTTGTCTTGGTGCTGTGCCCAGGCTGCAGCTGGCGAGAGAATGGGGGTGGGGAAGAAGAGGAGAATGAGGAGGAGGAAGGGTGGGGTGGGTTGTCGGGGGGAGCAGGATTTCAGAGACTGGGCAGCCGGATGGGCTGTGTCTTCCCTCTGGGGAAGGGTCCTCAAAATGCCTGGGCGGGTCTTGCCCTGGGCCCTGGAAAAACTGGGCCTTTCCAGGTATAAGCTGTAGATAGCACCCACTGTCCACTGGGGACCCGAGACAACCCTATCTCTGAGGAGGTTCCCTGGTCCTCTTCCTGCAGGGCAGAGGGAGGAGGGTCCCAGGGCCCTGGAGCTGGCTTGGGGGATCTGTGTGCCCAGGGGCGGGGTCTCCCGGTGAAAGAGGCCAGTGTCCGTCCCTGGCCATGGCCTGCCTGTGTGGCTCTATATATAACTCCTGCCCTGCAGCTGGATGAATGGGGGTCTGTGTGGGCAGGGGGCTGAGCGCCAAGAGCAACAAGTGGGGGGCCTGGGGGGTGGGGGACTGAGAGGCCATAGGGGAGGTGCCCTTAAATAGCGCAACCTCAGCTGGAGCCTGTGCCCATCCGCTGAAGGCCCCTCCACCTTCCCCCTGAAGCTGAGGGGCCGCCCCTCAAGCCCAGGAGAGCCCTTCACCAAGAGCTCAGTTCCTTACTCGGTCCCCTTCCAGGTGACTTCAGCCTGTCAGGCCTTGCCTCCCGCGGAGCTGGTGAGTGCACTCCAGGATGGGATGGGGAGGGCAAGGAAACTGGCCATGGTGTCCAGAGGTCTAGTGGCTCCAGAGAGGGCCCCCAGGAGATGACCTTGAACTGAGTACTGTGGGTACTGCTCATCCTACACGGAAGGAAAAAACAGTCCTCTTCCGATCTTGTGCCCTTGGGCCTGCTGGGGGTAGGACTCCTCTCCCCTTGCCCAATACAGCCTTCATGAGGACACTGACATTCCCTTCCACTGTCCCCAGGCCCACACTGGTCCTTGCCCCTGCCCTAACCACTCCCTTTTCCTCCCCCAACTCCCTCTAGCGGCGGAACACGGCCCCAGTCAGGCGCATAGAGCACCTGGTAAGGTGAAGGTGGAGGAGGGGGAGGAAGCACGTAGCTTTGGGAGTAAAGATCTAGATTTCCTGAAGACAAAAGTGCACGGCTTTGGAGTGGGCGGTCTAGAGTAGGGGGGCACCCAAAGAGATGTCCAAACACTCTCTGTTATCCACCAGGGATCCACCAAATCTCTGAACCACTCAAAGCAGCGCAGCACTCTGCCCAGGTAAGTGAGGGTGCTGGGGTGGTCCCATGTGACCCCTTTCCGTCGGCCCCACACCTCAGCCCAGGGCACTGTCCCCCAACAAAGCTCCCCAGGACAGTCCCCCCCACCCCCAAAACAGTATTCTCCCTCCGGACCCACCCACCCTCAGGACCCAGCAGGCCTCACCTGCTGCCCAAGAGACAGCCTTCCCATCACACTAGCCACCTCCGGGTGCCCCGCCCCTGAGTTCATGCGTAGGCTCCCCCTCCCCAGGAGCTTCAGCCTGGACCCGCTCATGGAGCGGCGCTGGGACTTAGACCTCACCTACGTGACGGAACGCATCTTGGCCGCTGCCTTCCCCGCGCGGCCGGATGAACAGCGGCACCGGGGCCACCTGCGCGAGCTGGCCCACGTGCTGCAATCCAAGCACCGCGACAAGTACCTGGTGAGGGGCGGGGCCACAGGGAGTCAGCCAATGAGAGGGCTGTGAGGTCCAGATGGGCGAGGCTACACACTGACGTCACCAGAGGAGGCGCGGCCTCGAGGGGGAGGGGCCAAAGTGGTGGGGGCGGGGCCGGGACAGAGAATCCTGGAACGCTGACGGCTTGGCTGTGACTGGCTAGACCGGCCTTAGCCACCTTCTTATTTTATTTATTTATTTACCTTTTTTTTTTTTTTTTTTTTTTACGGGGTCTCACTTTGTCGCCCAGGGTGGAGTCCAGTGGCACGATCTCACCTCACTGCAACCTCCGCCTCCCCGGTTCAAGCATTTATTCCACCTCAGCCTCAGTAGCTAGGACTTCAGGCGCACGCCACCACGCCCACCTATTTTTTTTTTTTTTTTTTTGGTATCTTTTGTAAAGACGGGGTTTTACCATGTTGGCCAGACTGGTCTTGGACTCCAGGGCTCAAGGGATCCACATCTGGCTAATTTTTGTATTTTTAGTAGCGATGAGGTTTCACCATCTTGGCCAGGCTAGTATTGAACTCCTGACCTCAGGTGATCTGCCCGCCTTGGTCTCCCAAAGTGCTGGGATTAAAGGCGTGAGCCACTGCGCCCAGGCTGCACCTTATTTTAGAGGAAGATTTTTACTTAGGATCCACCTCCACCTTCTGCCTCGTTTCCCTCAGGTGACTCTGTCTAAAGCCCTCCCCCTTTATTTCAGCTCTTCAACCTTTCAGAGAAAAGGCATGACCTGACCCGCTTAAACCCCAAGGTATGAAGGAAACGGTCTGCCCAGCCATTAAAACAAGCCATCCCCACCCCAGAAGCCCCCAGCTCCCTAGTTATTAATAGTAGCAATTGGCTTCTCCTTCACTCTTAAGCACTTTCCCACTCTCCCATGACATATTACTGGAGACACCCCAAAACGTGGTGCAGCAGGTATCAGCCCATTGTATGGATAAGGAAAGTGCTGAGGCTATCATGGACAACCAGCAGACCCCCAACCTTGCCCTGGGACACCTATGCCCTGCCCCCTTTCCACCCCACCCATCTCTCTCTGTTGGTGGCTCCCAGCCGCAGTTGCACCCCTGCACTCTCCCCAGGTTCAAGACTTTGGCTGGCCTGAGCTGCATGCTCCACCCCTGGACAAGCTATGCTCCATCTGCAAAGCCATGGAGACATGGCTCAGTGCTGACCCACAGCACGTGGTCGTGCTATACTGCAAGGTGGGGTTAGGGTTAGGGTTGGGGTTGGGGATGGGCCAACCCCACTGCAAGGTGGGCCAGGACCTCAGGTTCCCAGGTGCCCGAGTCTCCAGGGTCTGTCAGCATGGAGCCCCAGCAGACCCTCATCCCTGTCTCTCTCTCTCTCAGGGAAGCAAGGGCAAGCTTGGGGTCATCGTTTCTGCCTACATGCACTACAGCAAGATCTCTGCGGGGTGAGGCTCCCGGTGCCCGAGTAGCCCCTTCCCTAATGGCCCTTTCTCCAGCTGACCCCTTAGGAACCCCCTCCCCTGGAGCCCACCTCTTCATTGAGAGAGCTCTTTGCTGTCAACTTAGCATTTCCACCTCCCTTTGATCACTTGTCCTGCAACACAGTCTGCAGCAGATGGTCTGTAAAGTTTCCTGGGGTAGCCATAACAAAGTGCCACAAACAGGGTGGTGTAAAACAGTGGAAATGTATTGTCTCACAGTTCTGGAGGCCAGAAGCCCCAAACCAAGCCGTCAGCAGGGCCTTGCTCCCTCTGAGACTCAGGATAGAATCCCTCCTTCTCTCTTTCCAGCTTCTGGTGGTGGCCAGCAAGCCTTAGCATTCCTTGGCTTGCAGACACATCACTCTCATCTCTGCCTCCATTATCACTGTTCTCCCTGTGCGTCTCTGTCTGTGTCTCTTCCTCTCTTCTTATAAGGACACCAATCATATTGGATTGAGGGTCCACCTTCCTTCAGTATGATCTCATCTTAACTAATTATGTCTGCAGCGGCCCTATTTGCAAATAAGGTCACATTCTGAGGTACATGTCTTTTGGAGGGATATAATTCAACCGATAAGATGGTCTTATCGCCCCACTTTATAGATGAGAAAACTAAAGTTCAGGGAACAATTGCCTGAGGCCCAACAATTAGTAAAGTGACTGTATATGGTGCTTCGAGTTCTCTTTACCACCACTCTGGGCTTCCTCTAGACTTATGGGATCATATCTCTCTTCCCTCCCCTGGGGCATAGGGATGGGAGGCCAGGATGAAGACTAGTCCCTAATACCCTACCCCGGCCTTGCTGTCCTCAGGGCGGACCAGGCACTGGCTACTCTTACCATGCGGAAGTTCTGCGAGGACAAGGTGGCCACAGAACTGCAGCCCTCCCAGCGTCGGTGAGCAGTGGGTGGGGATGAGCCACAGAAGCAGCTCCCTCCATGGCTACCAAGGCCAAGACTCTCCTATTCATGCAGCACACCTTAACTGAGTGTGCCAGGTGCTGTGCCAGGTGCTGAGAGTTGAAAGTGGATAAAGCCCCTGCTCTCATGGAGCTTACAAGCTAGTAGGGTGGAAGGCCATAAACCTGGGAATAAATAGACGAGGAGCTCCGTCATAAAGAACCTGAAGGACAGTCAGGTCCTGCCATTAGAGAGTGAAGCAGAGATCTGGGGGAAGAGGTTTAGAGGCAGAGGAGCAAAAGGGATTGAGGTTAGATGCAAAGAAGAACTTTCCACCGAACTGGAAGATGGGAAGGCAGTGCTAAGGAGAAGGGCCAGCCTTCTAAGGGTGGATGGCTGAAATGATACGAGGTGACCCCCCAGAGTGAGGGGCTTATGTTCTCCTCAACACACCCTCCACCAGATACATCAGCTACTTCAGTGGGCTGCTATCCGGCTCCATCAGAATGAACAGCAGCCCTCTCTTCCTGCACTATGTGCTCATCCCCATGCTGCCAGCCTTTGAACCAGGCACAGGTGAGTCCACCTGAGATGTACTCCCTAGGGAAAGCCACCTTCCCTGCCTTTGCACTCAGCACCCCTCATGGGCCTTCTCCTCTGCCCCTCCAGGCTTCCAGCCCTTCCTGAAAATCTACCAGTCCATGCAGCTTGTCTACACATCTGGAGTCTAGTGAGTGCTCTCTTCCCAGGCCCCTGACATCTCATGGCCAGGGCACCTCTTGCTCCCTGGATTCCTGCTTCTCCAGCCTCCCCAGACACCTGGGCAGGGCTCAGTCTCTGGTCTCCTGGCTCCTCCTGAGTGTGCATAGCCGCCTCTGCACACAGGAGCCTCTGCATCTCTGCCTTCTCCTCTCTCCCCACAGTCACATTGCAGGCCCTGGTCCCCAGCAGCTTTGCATCAGCCTGGAGCCAGCCCTCCTCCTCAAAGGCGATGTCATGGTGAGAGAGTCCTGGCAACAAGGAGAGTCCTGGAGAGGGGGCAGGTGGTGGTGGTGCAGCTGCGCAGTCACCAATTCAAGACAGATTGGAGAGCGATTGGGGAGATCACCTTGAGATCGAGGCAGGGCAGAAGCTCTGACCAGGCAGTCCCCAGGGTGGAAGCACAGAAGAAGACATGAGGCCTGACCCCCAGCCTCCCGCCTTTCCCCAGGTAACATGCTATCACAAGGGTGGCCGGGGCACAGACCGGACCCTTGTGTTCCGAGTCCAGTTCCACACCTGCACCATCCACGGACCACAGCTCACTTTCCCCAAGGACCAGCTGGATGAGGCCTGGACTGGTGAGTCCGAAACAAGTGGCCTGGGGCTGGAGCCCAGGTGGCAGGTGGGCAGGTGGCAGGCAGGCAGCAGAGTGTGGTATGGGCCAGAGGCCAGCTCTTCACTGTCCACTCCCCATAGATGAGAGGTTCCCCTTCCAAGCCTCTGTGGAGTTTGTCTTCTCCTCCAGCCCCGAGAAGACCAAAGGTAAGAGCAGGGGCATGGGCTGGGGACTGAGGGCTCCCTCCCCCCTGCCCCCTAACACTCGTGTGGCCCTCCACAGGCAGCACTCCACGGAATGACCCCTCGGTCTCTGTCGACTACAACACCACTGAGCCGGCTGTGCGCTGGGACTCCTATGAGAACTTCAACCAGCACCACGAGGACAGTGTGGACAGTATGTGGGGCAGCCTGCAGGGTGGGAGGTCCAGGATTGTGGCGGGAGCCTGGGGGCCAGTGCCAGGGAGAAGCACACTCCCTCCTCCCCAGGCATAGCCTACTCCTGAGAGACACCCTTGGGAGGGGGTGGGAGGAGGAGGATGTGGGGAGGTATCTCCAGCGCCATCCCCCTTCATGAACTCTCTCTCTCCTTCCCTTTTCCCCACTTGCCCTCCCTCCCTGATCCTCTTCCCCACTCAGGCTCCCTGACCCATACCCGGGGTCCCTTGGATGGCAGTCCTTATGCCCAGGTGCAGCGGCCCCCCCGTCAGACCCCACTGGCACCCTCTCCAGAGCCTCCCCCACCCCCCATGCTCTCTGTCAGCAGCGACTCGGGCCATTCCTCCACGCTGACCACAGAGCCAGCTGCTGAGTCCCCTGGCCGGCCACCCCCTACAGCTGCTGAACAGCAGGAGCTGGATCGCCTCCTAGGAGGTTGCGGAGTGGCCAGTGGGGGCCGAGGGGCTGGGCGTGAGACGGCTATCCTAGATGATGAAGAGCAGCCCCCCATGGGCGGAGGTCCCCACCTCGGAGTGTATCCAGCCCCCAGGCCTGGCCTCAGCCGCCACTGCTCCTGCCGCCAGGGCTACCGGGAGCCCTGCGGGGTCCCCAATGGGGGCTATTACCGGCCAGAGGGAACCCTGGAGAGGAGGCGGCTGGCCTATGGAGGCTACGAGGGATCCCCCCAGGGCTACGCCGAGGCCTCGATGGAGAAGAGGCGCCTCTGCCGATCGCTGTCAGAGGGGCCATACCCCTACTCACCTGAGCTGGGAAAACCAGCCACGGGGGACTTTGGCTACCGTGCCCCAGGCTACCGGGAGGTGGTCATCCTGGAGGACCCTGCATTGCCCACCCTATACCCATGCCCAGCCTGTGAGGAAAAGCTGGCGCTTCCTACAGCAGCCTTGTATGGACTGCGGCTAGAGAGGGAGGCTGGAGAAGGGTGGGCGAGTGAGTCTGGAAAGTCCCTTCTGCACCCAGTGCGGCCTGGGCACCCGCTGCCTCTGCTCTTGCCTGCCTGTGGGCATCACCATGCCCCAATGCCTGACTACAGCTGCCTGAAGCCACCCAAGGCAGGCGAGGAAGGGCACGAGGGCTGCTCCTACGCCATGTTCCCCGAAGGCAGGTATGGGCATCCAGGGTACCCTGCCTTGGTGACATACAGCTATGGAGGAGCAGTTCCCAGTTACTGCCCAGCATATGGCCGCGTGCCTCATAGCTGTGGCTCTCCAGGAGAGGGCAGAGGGTATCCCAGCCCTGGTGCCCACTCCCCACGGGCTGGCTCCATTTCCCCGGGCAGCCCGCCCTATCCACAATCTAGGAAGCTGAGCTACGAGATCCCTACGGAGGAGGGAGGGGACAGGTACCCACTGCCTGGGCACCTGGCCTCAGCAGGACCCTTGGCATCTGCAGGTGAGGGGCACCAGAGTGTGAAGTGCCCAGGGCAGAGGAGGGTTCTGGAAGATGGTGGGGAAGACAAGGGAAAACGGTGAGAAACAACTAAGCCAGACAGAAGAGCCCCATCCTGCTCACAGCCCACCTCCCCTTCACTGCAGAGTCGCCAGAGCTGGTGTCCTGGAGGGAGGGCCCCAGTGGGCACAGCACACTGCCTCGGTCTCCCCGAGATGCCCCATGCAGTGCCTCATCAGAGTTGTCTGGTCCCTCTACGCCTCTGCACACCAGCAGCCCAGTCCAGGGCAAGGAAAGGTATGCAGAGGGGCGGGGTGCTCGGGCACTTCCTTGTCCAAGCAGTTGATAAAGGCGGGTGGGGTAGGAGCAGCCACAGCGGGGGCTCTGCTGACCATCTGCCCTTCCACCCTACAGCACCCGGCGACAGGACACTAGGTCCCCCACCTCAGCGCCCACTCAGAGACTCAGTCCTGGCGAGGTCTTGCCCCCTGTTTCCCAGGGGGGTACTGGAAAGGCCCCTGAGCTGCCATCAAGAAGTGGGCCTGAGCCTCCAGCCCCTAGCCCCTTCTCTCCGACCTCCCCTCCCAGCTCGCCCAGTGACTGGCCTCAGGAAAGGAGCTCAGGGGGCCACTCAGACAGTGCCAGTCCTCGGAGTCCTGTGCCCACCACACTGCCTGGCCTCCGCCACACCCCCTGGCAGGGCCCTCGAGGCCCCCCAGACAGCCCAGATGGGTCCCCCCTCACTCCTGTGCCTTCCCAGATGCCCTGGCTTGTGGCCAGCCCAGAGCCACCTCAGAGCTCACCCACACCTGCTTTCCCCCTGGCTGCCTCCTATGAGACCAATGGCCTTAACCAGCCCCCACTTCCTGAGAAACGCCACCTGCCTGGGCCAGGGCAACAGCCAGGACACTGGGGCCCAGAGCAGGCATCATCACCAGCCAGAGGCACTAGTCACCATGTCACCTTTGCACCTCTGCTCCCGGATAATGTCCCCCAACCCCCAGGTATAAAGGCTTTGAGGGGGTTGGGGTTACCTTGAGAGAATCCCTTCTTCCAGATGGAGCATGGATGGGGACCTGGCCACCCTGGGGTCTGAACTCACTCCCTCCCTGTCCTAGAGCCTCCTACGCAAGAGAGCCAAAGCAATGTCAAGTTTGTCCAGGATACATCCAAGTTCTGGTACAAGCCACACCTGTCCCGTGACCAAGGTGAGAAGCCAACTCCCCCAGCCCCACTACCCTTCATCCCACCCTCCAGGGCATCTGTCTTGGCTTTAAGTCCCATCCTGTTGAAGCCCTTGGCTCCTCCTGTCTCAGCTGTGTTTACTCTTGGCTGAGACTTTACCAGCAGGTGACTCTGGGCTTTGGGTCAAGGCAGTGAGACCCAACAGTGTCAAAGCCCCTGTGAACTCTAAAGCCCTGTCCCCAGACTCCTACCACTACCACAGCTGTCGGGCAAAAGAGACCCATGGAGCTTGTCAGCAGAGGAGCAGAGCTGCATGGGGCTCAGCCCACCCCTGTGAAAACTTCTCCCCAATACTCCTCACCCTACAGCCATTGCCCTGCTGAAGGACAAGGACCCTGGGGCCTTCCTGATAAGGGACAGTCATTCATTCCAAGGAGCTTATGGGCTGGCCCTCAAGGTGGCCACACCGCCCCCCAGCGCCCAGCCCTGGAAAGGTACAGAATGCCGAAACCTGAGTGGGGTGGAGAAGTATGGGGGAGGTGCCAGAGGCAAGGTAACTGTGGGGTGGTGTGCCGGTCTTGCTGCTGTGGAGGGGAGAGGGGAGAGGTGGAAAAGACCTCAGTTGCTTGGGAAAGAATCCCATTAGGGAAGAAGTTGGAACCTGGAATCCTGATGCCACAATCTTTCCCTCCCCTCCCCTCCCCTCCCCTCCCCTCAGGGGACCCCTTGGAACAGCTGGTCCGCCATTTCCTCATTGAGACTGGGCCCAAAGGGGTGAAGATCAAGGGCTGTCCCAGTGAGCCCTACTTTGGTGAGAAGCAGGAGCCTGGGGAAAGCTACACTGGGTTGGTTTAGGGCGACACCAAGGGATCTCAGGAGGATGGAAGGGAAAGCTGGGGCACCCTGGGCACCTCAGGACTTTCCCGCCTCCTCCCCCACAGGCAGCCTGTCCGCCTTGGTCTCCCAGCACTCCATCTCCCCCATCTCCCTGCCCTGCTGCCTGCGCATCCCCAGCAAAGGTGGGTGTCTGGTCATCTGTCCTCTCCACCTCTCCCCAACCCCTGCAGCCAAAGCAGAATCCAGAGGTCCTGGCTCCTCACCTACCCTTGGGGTGGCAGAGGGAGTGTTCCAGCCTGGGGAATGCTCTGCCTTCTGAGCCTCTCTGTTGGTTCTCACTGCCCTCAGATCCTCTGGAAGAGACCCCAGAGGCTCCAGTGCCCACCAACATGAGCACAGCGGCAGACCTCCTTCGTCAGGGTGCTGGTAGAGACTTCCCCTCCGCTCCCCTCCCTCTCCCTGGGCACCATTGGGGCACTGAAAGGCCTTGAGGTGGGTAGGCCCTGGCCAACCCAGGAAGGCAGGGAAGCCCCATACTGGTAGGGACGAGGAATTGGGTCCTCAGCCTAGGTTTTGAAAGTCTCATGAACAAGAGGATCATGGGTAGTGGAAGGAAGAAACTTGTTAGAATGCAGATTCTCAGGCTTTGCTGCCTTGCTTCTGACTGTAGATCTGGTAGAGTTGTGGAATCTGCCTTTTTAACAAGTCACCTATGTGACTGTAAAGCATGTGACAGCAGTAGCTGGGGAATGTGCAAGAGTTGGTGGGGGTGGCTAGGGGATGGGCACTCCCTCCCGACCCACTCCCTGCCCCTATAGCCTGCAGCGTGCTCTACCTGACCTCAGTGGAGACAGAGTCACTGACGGGCCCCCAAGCCGTGGCCCGGGCCAGCTCTGCAGCTCTGAGCTGCAGCCCCCGCCCAACACCAGCTGTTGTCCACTTCAAGGTGTCAGCCCAGGGCATTACACTGACGGACAACCAAAGGAAGTATGTGTACTCAGCCCCTGTGGAAGCCCATGCTGAAGGCCCCTGGGGGCCCCCGTTGCTGAGTGTGACCTTCCCCACCCTCCTCCTTGCAGGCTATTCTTTCGCCGCCATTATCCAGTGAACAGCATCACCTTCTCCAGCACTGACCCTCAGGACCGGAGGTGACCCTCCCTCTAAACCCTTTGCCCCAAAGCCCCCTGGTCCCACCAGGTCCCAGCCTCAGCCCCCCTTCAACAGCTGTCCCCTGGGATGTGCATCTTCACAGTTCTTCTCCTTCTGCAGATGGACCAACACAGATGGGACCACCTCCAAGTAAGCCTCCCCGCGAATTCAGCCTCTTCCCTCCAAGGGCCCAAGGCACCTCCGTCCTTCAACGCTGGCATTTGATTCATCTCACCAAGGCCAGTTACACTCCCATGTGAAAGGAATGTTAAGCCCCCTCCCCACCCTTTGTCACCCTAGGATCTTTGGTTTCGTGGCCAAGAAGCCGGGAAGTCCCTGGGAGAATGTGTGTCACCTCTTTGCAGAGCTTGACCCAGATCAGCCTGCTGGTGCCATTGTCACTTTCATCACCAAAGTTCTACTGGGCCAGAGAAAATGAAGGAAGGCCACAAGCTCAGAGCCCACATCAACACTGCACCACTCCCAGCACCCCACAGCCCTCACTTCCCCTGGCCTGGACCCAGGAGCCCCAGGAGCCCCAGGAGCCAGCACCCTCCCTTAGGAATGAGGAGTGAGCATCAGGCCTGGGACTTGTTCTCCTTCCCCACCCCCAGCCTGCTAAGTGAAGTAGATGGGCCCACAAGATGACGTTGCATGTGCACAGATGGCAGAGACGGGTGTGTGAGGGGTGAGGAGGCATTAGCAGTTGAGCCCAGAAGGAGATCAGGACAGCCCCACCTGCAGGAGAACATCAGCCTTCCAGGGGGATCAGGCCCTGCCAGTTCCACCAGGCTGCAGGCCCCAGCACGGCAGGGAGAGGGGAGAGGGGTGGGGAGCAAGTCACTGCCTCCCCCTCTAAGCAGAGATTCAGAGTAGGATCACATGAATAGGGGGAAAAAAGAGAGTCTATTTTTGTCTAATAATAAAGAATTTCTATAAACTTTAACTGAAATTGGAGTCAGCCCTTATTTACAGGAGGGTCAAACCCTCATCTCCCAGGGGACATATCTGTACTTCCTGGGGCATCCCAGGGCCCAGGCCTCTAGCCAGGTCCATGGAACATATGATTCCCATCTCCCCACAAGCAAGCTGCCCTCGGCTGCCCCCATCTGGCAGTCCTGTTCCTAGCCCTGTGGATCGGAAAGGCTCGTGGTTCCAGCCATACTGATAAATATGGAAACTCCATCTTTATTGGCTGTATAAACATCTCTGGTCTGTACATACATTTCATACATCATAGGGTGGGGCCTGAAGCGAGGGCCAAAGGGAGGCCCAGCAGCAAACAGCTCACCTGCTTTCCCCACAGCCCTATCCACTCTGTGCAAACCAAGGCCAACAGCTCCTACTCCCTCTTCCTCCCTGGAGAAGTCACTGTTATGGGGAGGGGGTCAAGGGTCGAGGGGTTAGAAGGAGATAGAGGGCTTGGTG
Organism: Callithrix jacchus; assembly: GCF_049354715.1. NCBI lineage: Eukaryota > Metazoa > Chordata > Mammalia > Primates > Cebidae > Callithrix > Callithrix jacchus. The sequence continues at coordinate 66,501,649 of NC_133510.1, read as the reverse complement.
GAGAGGACACATGTAAGTGCTAGAATCAACCACTGAAGCAAAACAGGCAACTGGCACAAGCAGCAAGCTGGGGCATGGGACAGGGCAGGAAAAGGGGAGGGAGTAGCCACGCTGCCCCGGCTAAGGCTCTGGAGTCTTGTCCTCACCCTGGCGGGGGAGACAGGCCCCAGAGCCTCAGCCCCAATTCCCAGGAGCTGGGGACATGGGTGGCATAGGTAAGGAAAGGATGAAAGGGGAGAAAGGAGCGAAGGCCCCAGGGCCCTGTCACCTCGCAGCCCCTCTCTCTTAAACATGCAACAGCCACCCACCCATGTGGGTTCAGGTATGGGGAGCCAGAGACGCAGATTCTCTGTGGGTGCCTGAGCAGGCTGGGGTGGGGAGCCAGCTCTCGAGGGAAAGAATGGAGAACCTGGAGGAGTCTTCTTGGGGCAGCAGCTAGTGAAAGGACAGAGAGGAGCAAAGAGCGGCCCCTAGCCCTGCCAGGGGTATGACAGCAGCAACTGGTTCACACAACCAGAACAGAAAACAAAAAAGAGGAATTCAAGGAGAAATACCGCAGTGAGTAGGGGAGGGGGCTGTCTACTCCACCCTCTACAAAGCATCATGCCCAAATAGCAGCTGAGAGAAGGTGCTTACACCTCTCCACCCACATGGGGCCAGTAAGGGAAAGGCAGACCCAGAAGCCCACTGACTAAAGCGAGTGGGACCACCCACATACCAACATCATTCTTTGGGTCCATTCCTGTCCAACCAGGGACTCAGGCCCAGGGACTGACAACAGTGGCAACACCAGGTCAGAAACGTGGGCACAGAGAAGCATGACGGGGCCTGAGCCAGTAGGGGCAGAGTGACCATACACCTCCAGGTGCCTGCTGGGTAAACCAATCCTCTGGGAGTCAGGAAGTGGGTGCCTGCTCCAGCAGAGGAAAGTAGGGAGAAGGGGCAGGTCTGGAGGGGAAGCCCTAGCCACTCAAGGGGTGCAGATCTACTTTGACTTTCTCCCCGCAGCTTAGCATTCCAATGGTGGGGAAGAAGCCTCCAGAAGGAACAACAGCATCCTTCTTCCCAATGATCTTGCCATTTCGAGTGAAGAAAACCTGGGGAGGAGGTGGGGAGGAGAAGAATGGAACAGGCTCTGGCCTCTTCTCTGAGGATGCTGGAGCTCCACAGGTCTGAACCCAATCACCCCAACTTCCAGAGGGGCTGGAGAGGGGCAGTTAGGGGGATATGGGAAGTGACCACCAGAGGGCGTGCTGAGGCTGGAAAACAGCGTCCCAAGACCGACTCCCTAAGCTGGTGCTCAGAACACCTCCTGGGCAGCGTCAGAGCTTCCCATCTTTCCCACCCTGGCTCTGCGTTCTATTCCCCACTAATACCCAGCCTTTGCCCAGACTCAGAACCCTGAACCCACCGCAAACTCTGCCTACTCACCACCACCTTCCTGCCCTCATGCTCTGGCTCTATCTCTTCTCCATCCTCTTCCTCTTCCTCCTCCTCCTCTTCTCCTTCCTGGTGCAGGTACATGACATTCCGGACGTTCCGGACGGCCCGGGCAGTTGGAGACAGGATCACTGTGTCACAACTGTCATCACTGTCCCCTAGGAGACCGGGAAACCTGAGTTCCTGTGGTGCCCTTCCACCCTCTGCCCCAAGCATCCTGGCTGGCCACCCCCACCCCACTCACCCTCACTGTCCAAAATGTAGTCCCGGGGGAACATGATTCCACAGCCCATGATGTCCCCTTTGTAACAGCGTGGCCCAAAGGGGTCTCCCACACCGCTGCCATGGAAGATCTTCCCATCATCTGTTGGAGGGGGGGAGAGGACACACACTTGAGGAAGGAGGGCTGACGCTATATCCCTAGAGCGGCCCTCAGAGGAAGGAAACGGTCAGGATGGAACAAAGATGGAGAGAGAGGCTGGGGCGGTGGCTCATGCCTGGAATCCCAGGACTTTGGAGGCCGAGGTGAGTAGATCACCTGAAGTCAGGAGTTCGAGACCACCCTGGCCAACAGGTGAAACATCTCCACTAAAAATACAAAAACTAGCTGGGCATGGTGGTACACGCCTGTAATCTAAGATATCGGGGAGGCTGAGACAGGAGAATCACTTGAACCTGGGAGGCAGAGGTTGCAGTGAGCCGACATTGCGCCACTGCACTCCAGTCTAGGTAACAAAGCGAGACTTGGTCTCAAAAAAAAAAAGACGGAGAGAGATGTGGGAAGGGGGCATCAGATAAAATAAAGAGATGTAAAGTCCATGTGCTCAAGGGGGTAAGGGCGAAACTCCCTCAGGAAAGGAGTCAGAGGAGAGGGCCCTAAGGAAGGAATGAGCACACGGGGAGGGCAGCCTGGGGGAGGTGGGCTGGGAAACTCTGGGCTCATTTTCTTCTAAAGAAAGCCCTAGGCTCACGCCTATAATCCCAGAACTTCAGGAGGCCAAGGTGGGCAGATCACTCAAGGTCAGGAGTTTGAGGCCAGCCTGACCAACAGGGAGAAACCCCGTCTCTACTAAAAATACAAAATAAGCCTGGCGTGTGGTAGCTCATGTCTGGAAGTCCCAGCTACTTGGGAGACCAAGGCGGGAGAATAGCTTGAACATGGGAGGCAGAGGTTTTGGTGAGCCGAGATCACACCATTGCACTCCAGCCTGGGCAACAATAGTGGGGAAAAAAAAGAAAGCCCTAAATGAAACCGAGCAGTGGAAAAAAAAAAGAGAATGAGGAATCTGCAGGATCTGCAGGAAAGGCACAGAGGGGGCCAGCGCAGAGGCCTGGAATGTCCCATCTGTGCCCAGATCTCCTCGCCTGTCCTGCTCCCCTGGTTTCCAGAGCTGGGAGGAAAACACAGATGAGGAAGCACTAGCGATTTGGGAATGGGGCGGGGGGCCAGTCAGCCAGCAGCAGGGCAAGGAGCGAGGCCATTTGTGAGGGGCCAAGAGAGGGGAAAGTGGATGTCCCTATGCCTCCATTCTCCCACCATCCCACCTTTCCCAGGCAGTCCAATATTCACCTGCATGATAAGCCACAGACCCTCTGCTCCAGCCAGGGTGCCTGTTCTTGGGATAGTCCTGCACCAAGAAGTAAAAAGAAAATCTAGAGTCCCATGCAAAAACAAGAGGACAGGAGAGTGGCGAGCGGCATCTGAATCTCTGGCACAGGTCACAACCCAGACAGTGCCCTGCAGGCACTGCGGCTTCAGGGAAACCAGGGAGAGTGAGGAAATTATTAGTTAAGCATTTAAGGCCAGAACCACCGCATGCCCCACCCTCACCCCCTAGGCCTCAGTGTGTGGTGCAGTCACAACCTGTCTCAGGTCCTCAGTCACACGGGGTCTGTACTCTTACACAGCAGATACATACAACTGTGTTCTGTCTCAGCTTAGCACCCTCCCTCCAAAGCCTGGCTTCCCCCAGGAGCTTCCAGGCACTGCCCCAACAGCCCCAGACCTGAGCAGCTCCATGGGCAAAAAAGCTCAGCCCTTGTGCCCACCTTCCGTGCCAGCCCCAGGGCGATGTAGCATTTCTCTCCAGGGTCCACGATCTCCACCTCGAAGTAATGGCTGCGGGTACTGAGTGGGTGCCGCGCCTGGGCCAGCCCCACATCCACGATGCTTTTGCCCTTCCCTAAGTACTCCAGCAGCTGTGGGGGAAGAGCCAGATGGGGGTCAGGAGACAGGCTGACACCACCCTGGAAACCTGGGCCCAAGGCAGTCTGGGTCCCACTTTCCCAGGTCTGACAAAAACTCCTGGCTGAAAGAGAAAGAATCCAAGAGGCACGATGTGGCCCCAAAGTTCTAGGCCAGCATGAAAGAGCAGGATGTGGGGGGAGGCAAAGGGGAGCGCATAAGCAGGGGGAGCCCCTTGCTGAATGCACCACCCCCAACACTTTCTGGGAGGCCAGGGAAAGTGGCACAGCAAGGGGAGTGGCGCACCAGAGGGTTCTAGCTGCATCCTTGCCCTGCTGAAGAACCCTGCAGCCTTTCCTGCTGGGAAAGGTCCGCCCGCAGTCCTGAAACAGGGGAAAGAAGAAGCAAGACCAGGCTGAGAGGAAACTTGACGACTTTCTTGGGGGCCTAATGGGGACAGGGAAGATGCAGAAGTTAGGTGCCAAGCCCAGACATTGAGGGCAAGGGGGTGAGCTCAGAAGCCAGTTCTGCCTGGGATGGGCCTCTCATAATTCCTCAAGGTCCTTGTTTTATTTGGCTGTGAACACAGCAGTTCTTAGCTGGGTCAGGGAGGTGCTGAGGGGAGCCCAGGGACCCAGAACGCCCAGCTGTACTCCCTCACTTCATGTGAGGAGGGAAGAGGTCAAAATGAAGACAGGCAGGCTTAGCTGTTCTCGCCCCTCATTGCTCATTCAGGCTGGAGTAAGGGCATGGAGGTAGAAGACAGGAGATGACTGATGGGTTCTTAGGGCTCTTCAGTCCCATAGTGGTCCTGCCTGGGCACGATGGGGTGGCAACCCCCAATCTGGGAGGATTTATTTATCAGTTGTCATGGTAATAATGATGAATCAACCCCATCCCCTCTTTTTCCCACCCTCAGCATCACCTGGGATTCCTTAATCCCCTTTTAATTAGCCCAACTGCCCCTCAAGACTTTCTTCTACCCTCCCACCCCTGCGGCCCTGAAGAAAACATGCTGCCTGGGGACCTCCTCCATGTCTCCCTGACAAGCTTTGGGACAGCAGCCTCTCACCTCTCACAGACTCCTGCCTGAACAGGAAAGGAATGAGGCCCGCCTGCACTAGCACAGAAGCCTGTGCGTGTCTCCAGCAGAGGCTGCTCCCACACCCCCACTCCCCACTTCAAATGGCCAGCCGCTTGGCTCAGGTGCTTAGAGCGGGGTGCCACTAACCCCTTCTGAGAGTAGGACCAGAGGGGCTTGGTGCCCTTCTCGCCCTGGATTCCCAAAGCCCTGCCACCTCAAGTCCATCCATCCCTCCTCTCCAAAGATAACTGGGGATGGATGAGGGGAAAGCCAGCATGCATGGGAGACCACCTAAGCCCATCCATCCCCAAGGCCACACTGTTTGAATTCTGTTCATGGTGTATTCTCTGCCCAGTCTGGGTTCCTTCCCTGCATCTCTCCTCAGCAAGCTAGGAGGGGTGTGTCTGGATGCACATTAACTAGTTTAGACTCCACCCAGGCAGAGCAGCCCCCAGCCCACCCTCTCCACCCAGCACTGCAGAACTGGGTGGGGGACCCCACAGCTGCCCTTGACCCATTCTATCCAACTGGCCTCAGTATAGGAAACACTGTGTTCATTTCCACAGCCAAAAGACAGCCGATCCAGATCTGATCCTTGGGAAATACCCGCCCAGCCCTTTCCTTTGCCTCAGCCCAGAAGATGAGAGCTGTTGCACTTCTGTCTCCAGATGGGATGGGGGTGCTTTCCCATACTAAAAGCCAGAACAGACTGCCCCAAGCTGGGTCTCTGAAACCCACTCTCCACCTGCCATCTGTAGAACACTTCAGATAGAATGCTGATATCCTGGACAACTAGGTACCTGTACAGTGTACAGGTGAGCCTTGCACAGTGTGCCCTCTTCAGAGGGGACCACCCAGTCCTCACAGTAAAAGCCATCCATTCTCCTGCTTCTGGACAAAGATTCCCCAATGCCTCCTGAGCCTTCCCAAAGAACTCAGAGGGGTGGGAGTGGAGGGAGTATTTGGCCTCCCTGACAGATTCTTTCTTGAATACATTTCTCTGCCTCCTTGGCCTACAGCTGTTAGAAACCTGGAGGAGGAATGAAGGTTAACCCCTAGAGTCTGAGCTGTTAGGATTCTGATGCTGGTCCCTCAATCTGTGCCTCAGAATCCAACAGACCTGGGTTCAAATTCTAACTCCTATTACTTAATAGCCACTAACCTCAGGCAAATGGCATTCACCTCTTTAAGTCTTGGTTTCTTCAACAGTACAATCAGGATAAATTTACCTGCATTTCCAAAAACATGGTGGAGAGACTCAATGAAGTGACCAATACACATTGCTGCCTCTCCCTAAATCCAGAAATGGGGTTATACAGGAGCTGCCAGTCACAAACAAGGAAATGATCTTTCATCTTAGCTCTTACTTCCAACTACAATAGTCCCTTAGGCCAACCAGGATGATGACCACTGCCCAGATGACTCTACCCTAGGTGTCTGCCTCTCAAACAATGTCCAATCAACAGAAATGTGCCTCTGCATTTTGGTGGGGGAAGAGGGAGCCCTTTCTTTGGGTCTCTCCCCCAACACAAACACACCACCAAAGCCCCAAGACACCAAAGAGGTGACTCAGTGCCACAGAGTGGAGGCTGGAGATCAGAGTGTGGACAGCTTCCTGTACTCCACACCATCCCTCTACCAGCGCCTTCCCAGCCTCTTCTCCCCTACTGGTATCCCCCCCGCCTCCCCTTGCCAGCAGAGACCCTAATCTCTCTTGACAGGAACAAGGAAGGTCTCAGTGCCCTGAGAGCCCAGAAGCAACTGAAACAGGAACCAAGTACACACTCTCCTCTGTCCAGCTCAGGCCCCAACACGGCCTCCTTCTGGGCTGGGTCTGGGGAGGACCCCTGGTAGAGTGGGGCCTCATTCACCACCCTGTGTGTGCCAAAGCTGTTGTCCCTGTCACTAAGGAGTTATCAGAGGAGCTGTGAACAGGGCACAAACACAGAATGAGTCGAATCCCCTAGCTGGACCTACCACCCCCCAGTCCCCCTCCCATATTACCTCACTTTGCGAGGCCTCAGGGCAGGGACGAGGCCAAAGGCAACACTCCCATCCCTGAGCAAGTGCCCAAGCAATTCCTCAACCTCCTCAAAACTCTGGGGAGGTGGACTCTTTAAGGAGGGGAAACAGGCCACAGAAGGCAGGGGAAGAATTCCATTCAAGAAAGAGCCAGGTCTGTCTATATCCAGAGACTCAAATCTAACAAGTGTTGCGATCTGGTGCAGTGGCTCATGCCTCTAATCCCAGCAATTGGCTGAAGTGAGCCAGCACTCCAGTCTGGGTGGCAGAGTGAGAGCCTGCCTCAAAAAAAACACCCCAAAAACAAAAATGAAAAGTTGGCATGAGTGGAAGAAGGCACATGTCCCTCAGGAGACTCATTCCCAAGTTGGCCCCAGAGGAATGAGTGACCCAGGAAGAGTACTCCCACCCAGCCACTCGGCCCGAGCTGGGGTGAGGGTCAGAGAGAAGGGCCCAATTCAACAGCTAATGTCTAAAAAAGAAAAATACTCTTAAATAAGTGGCCTGAAGGTGTTGTGGGGGAGGGTGGAGAGGAAGGAAGGCTATTTATAAATGTCTACAGGATTCTGCATCAATTAGAAAAGATTGCCTGGGAGGAGCTGGGAGCAGACTGGGGACAGGTCCAGGCAGAGAAAGGATGCCAGGAAAAAACTCTTGAGGAGAGGTCAGAGATGAGAGCTGGAACCTCAGCCCCAAGTTTAACTCTGTAGATACCATCAGAATGATGGTAGACGGAGGGAATAAAAGGAAAGATGTGAAAGTCACGGAGTGGGCATCTGAGGCCTCCTGGCCCTCGGCTGCTGCAGCCTGGGACCCCAATGCCAGAAAGAGTGCAGAGTATCAGAGGCAGCAGGACAGCACACTTTCTGCCATTTTCCCTGAACTCCACTCTACCCAAGGAGGCCTGGCTCCTAATCCACTCCTACCCCCTACTGCTTCTGTTTTGTTATCAAAAACTGAGTTGAAAACAGCCTGGGTTGGGGTGGAAAGGCCAGAGAGTAGAGAAAAAGGCCAGCCCAGGGTCAAGGGGGTAGCAGAGGGACAATTCGAGGTGGGAGGGCTGAGCAGCCACTGGAGGTCAGGGCCAGATCCTGGACTTGGCATCCATTCACTAGCAATGCAGCACAGTGTATTGGGGCAGATAAGAAGAATTTCCCTTTCTCAAGGTTCACCTGTTTCCCAACAAAACTTAAAATCCCAGAAGAATTTCCCTTTCTCAAGGTCCATATACTTCCCAAAGAAGTTTAAAATCCATACTAAAGCAGATATGAGGAAAAGATAAATGAAGCAAGCTTTGGAGGTGCAAGGATGCTCACTGAATCTTCATCTGCCTCCATTCTCATCCTCTATAAAATGCAGGGATAAGACAACAGAGACTGACATTGACGCTTCCTCAAAAAAGATGGCTGAGAACCTTCTACCACATGTGTGGGGCTTCTGACCACACCTGCCCCACAGCACTTTGAATGAAAAGCCTGGGCCAGCTGAGCTGGGATCAAGCTAAAAGGGCAATTCAGGCATTTTGCCTGCAGATCAGCCCCCAGCCCCTCAAAGGCAGGTATGCAAGGCCACAGAAGACACCAAAAGCTGAAGGAACCAAAATAAGGTGAAGCAGAACTACTCATTCCCAAGGTCAAACCACTAACCTGAGTTCCCTAATAAGGGGGAAGTGAAGAAAAGGGAACCCATGCTAAAGAAAACCTAGATCTGGACTCCAGGACTCACATCAAGAGCTCAGGCTATCCTACTGAACCCCACATGGACACTGTCCCGACTCCCCATTCCCAGCAATTCAGACATGACCATGTACCCACAGGTGTTCTGCCCAGCCTCCTCTGTCCCAGCCCCTCCCACCCTCCCACTCGCTACTTACAGTCCCACAGACTCTGACATCATGTAGCCGGCCCCATTCATCCTCGTAACTGTCCACCATCATGATACTGTCATCCTCGCGGCCCAGCTCAGCGTTGAGGTGCAGCCGCACCTCCTCACCCAGGGAGTGCATGCCCACTGCTGGGAACAGCCCATCTGGAGACATGGGCATGATGGTAGAGCCCACCTGCAGCAGAGGGAGAGAGGGAGCTGCCACCTGGCTCGCTTTTCCATAGCCCATCTAATTCTCACAAGGGTACTTTTAAGATGATCACACACGCACTGACAGATTTAAAAGCAAAACAACCCAGAGGTGCAGAAAAGTTCACAAATGTGCTAAATACTCCTGGCCAAGCAAGGTATCTACGGAGCTAGAAGACAAGCACATCTCCTGACTTGCTGCCAAATACATTCAGTATGTGTGCTGGACAGGAGAGTGCTGAGACGCAGATACTAAGGCAGCAGGACCCCCGGCCAAGGCCTGAGAATGAGTTTCCAAGCGGGGAGATGGAGTGGGATAGAAGGAAGAGAGCCGCCTGTCTCCCTCTTCTATTGGCTCCTGTCCCATCTCCTCACCATGCCTAGTCTCTCTCTGAAGAGGATAGGGAAAGATGTGAAACAAGGAAAACAGGACACAGAAAGGACATAGCCCCAAGAGTACTCAAGTCAAAACCCAAAGAGGACCTCCAGCTTACACAGCCAGGTCATTTTCTTCCCCTCTCTTTTATCTACTCAAAACCTTCCCCCAAATCACCCAGTTCTGTTCCCCACAATTCCTGCTCATTCTCTGCTCCACTAACTTGCCTCTCTCTGCCTGTCATCTGGGCAATGTCCCAGCTTCCTCTGGCCATGGGAAGTGTCTTCTCCTACACCCAGGAGACTTCAGGAGAATCTGAGGCTGGACTGGAGGAGATGGGAACTCAGTGCAAGGGTCCCTGGGCAAGCGCCAGCCAGCAGACTCTTCCTAATCACTGCCCACAAATCCTTGGGCAGATTTTAGCCACGTAAATCCGACCCAGGATTTCCCACTCACCCGCTTCCCATTTTTGGTGAAGAAGATCTGGGCAGTCTGCACATCAAAGGACACAGGCTCAATGCCACAACCAATCCGGTCCCCAGAGTTGCACTTTGACCCAAACTGGCGGCCCTTGGCTCGACCATTGTACAGCCTGCAGACAGAGTAGTAGAGACACAGGACCCGAGCCTAGCCTCCCAAACTCCCCCCAGTACTGACAGCAGAGGCCTTGTCCTCATCTTGCTGCTCCTGGTCACTCTGTGATGGTACCCACTTATGTCCTGGTATAAGCATCACCCTCCGCTCCAATCTGTAAGGGTGGCTGCCAGGCCACCTCCCTGTCCTGACCAGAAAAGTCTATCAAACACCCAATGGGAAAAGCCACCCTGGGGTAGTTCTTCAGATCTGAGGTTCCCAAATCCATAGGAAAAGGGCCAGGTTGCACAGGAGGCAACTCACTTGCCATCATCAGCATGGTAGGCTACAGAGTCAGGCAACCAGCCAGGCTGGTGATCCAAGCTGTAGTACTGAGGGACCAGCCCCACAGCAATGGTGCCCCGAACTCCACTGTCCACAATAGACACCTGGAGAAAAGAGAGCAGGGCACAGTCAGCAGGGCTAGGAAATGGGATGAATTGCTGGGGATGGGGGAAGGGGACTTAAGAGATTAAAGGGGGCTGAGGCTCAAAGAGACAAAGGACAGGGAATCAGAAAAAAAAGGATACTCAGCAGGGGAACTGGGGAGAGTGCATGCCTATTTCACTTAGAAAATTACTTCCAAGCTTTGGAGAAAGATAGGAGATCGTAGTATATGGTGGCTTTGGGTTAGGGGATGTAAGTCAAGGTCTGGGATATGGGTCAAAGTCTACCTAGGTAAGGGGCAGGAGAGCAGAAGGGACAGGGTGACAGGTCTCCAGGGCACCTATCTCTCAGATGAGGGGTCATGCTATCCTGCACCTTTTTCCCAGCAACAGGACAGCCTAATGGAAAATTAAAAGGCCCAGGTCATGCACCTAGTAAAGGAGCTCTTTGGGGCTTAATTACCTCACCCCCAAGCTCACTCCCTGCTCTGCCCACCCACTGCCTTCATCACCTCAAAATAATTGCTGTCCTTGGTCAGGGGTCGAGAAGCCACGTAGCAGCCAACTTCACCAGAGTTTCCATGGTAACTGAAGGAGGAATGAGGGGGGAGTTCTGTTAGCAGCCTAGCCTAAGAGTAGGGGGAGAGACCCAGCATCTCCCACCCTTACCCTGCAAGGTAAGGTCACCTCACCCTACTCCTGTTGCAGCCTCCAGCTGGAAGCCAACCCATACCAGACCAGTGCAAACCTGGTTTCTTCATTTCCAAGAGGAAAAGAATGTAGAGTCTCCCTTACTTGCCTATGAGAAAGGTCTCACAACCCTGTCTAACCACAATCTCTCATGCTGCAGCTTCGGCCCTTTTCCTCTGGCTCTGTCCTCAGTGGAGCTGGAGAATGCTGGTCTCTATCCTCTGTACCAAAGCCCTTCATAGATTGGAAGACAGTGATTCAGTTCCCACTCCTCAGCTTTCTTGCCTCCAGCTAAACAGTTACTTCCTTCCTCCTTCAGTGGAACTTTGTGAAAGCATGGGCTCAGAAGGAGTCAGGGAAGGGGTTCAAGCCAGAAAAGGGGGAGGAAACACACACACAAACCAAGGGACTGGAAAGACACAGGAGGTGGTAGACAGGGTACATGACTGAACAGCCCTTCCCAAACAGAAAATCCACTGCCTTTGAAACAGCCACTCTTCACTGGACCCAATGCCTGAGATAGAGGCAGGAGACTCAGGTACCCCACTAGAGTCTTCTCAACAAAGCACCTGGGAAGCTCCTGAGACCCCAGCAGCCTCCTGTGTCTGACCCAGCTAGGACAGACCCTTGCTGGATGAGGACAGAGCCATCCAGTGACAGAGGCAGAGGTGAGTGCAGGGATGGGCAACATGCACTGCTCCACTCAGAAAGGCCTCTGGGTGGGCAGATCACTTGAGGTCAGGAGTTCGAGATCTGCCTGGCCAACATGGTGAAACCCTGTCTCTACCAAAAATCTAAAAAATTAGCTGTATGTGGTGGTGCATACCTGTAATCCCAGCTACTTGGGAGGCTGACGCAGGAGAATCGCTTGAACCCAGGAGGCGGAGGTTGCAGTGAGCTGAGATCATGCCACTGAACTCCAGCCTGGGTGACAGAGCAAGACTCTGTCTTGAAAAGAAAAAAGAAAGGCCTGTGGAGTCAAGAGCATCCCCCCTTCCCAGTGCAGTGTACACAGTCCCCTTCTTCTGAACAAAATCCCTTTCATCTCTAAGATCTGGAACAGAAAAGAAAATGTGGAAGCATTCCCCTGAACTCACCTTAAAGTATCTCCATCTACAAGGATATGTTTGAACCTCTCCTGATATCGGAAAGCCCGGACCTCTCGAATCTCCCGAATCCTACGGCGCCAATTCAGAAACCGGTAGTGCAGGTTGAGGTCATCCATCTTGTTCATGAGAACAAATCTGCCAAGGGGAGAAGGGGATTGAGGAGGAAGCAGGGCCCTAAGTAAAACGTCTCAGCCTATGTGACCCAGAATGTAGAGAAGGCACTGTCCTGGAGGCCAGCTGCCCAGATTAACCTTAACAATCCCCATCTTCATCCTTCCATTCAACAAACATTTACTGAGCTCCTACTATGCACACTCTTTTCAGTGCTAGGTATAGAGCTGTGAACAAAATAGACAGGATTCCCATTTGCACAGGCTGGGAGGTAGACATGACAGGCAATAAACAGACATAACTTCAGGCATCGGAGAAAAGAACAGGGTGATATGACAAAGAATCTGGAGGGCTGGGTACAGTGGCTCATGCCTATAATCCCAGTACTTTGGGAGGCTGAGGTGGGTGGATCACGAGGTTAAGAGATTGAGACCATCCTGGCCAACATGGTGAAACCCCATCTCTATCAGTAAAAAATAAAAATCTTAGCTGGGCATGGTGGCACATGCCTTTAGTCCCAGATACTTCGGAGGCTGAGGCAGGAGAATCACTTGAACCCAGGAGGTGCAGATTGCAGTGAACCGAGATCTCATCACTGTACTCCAGCCTGGGAGACAGAGCAAGACTCCGTCTCAAAAAAAAGAAAAAAAAAAATCTGGAGGCAGTGGACAGAGTGGACAGAGGCAGTCTCTGAGAAAGTGACATTTCAGTTGTAAAGGAACTAGGCATATGACAAGACAGGCATATTCCAGGCACTAAGGACAACTGCAGGTCCTTGGGTGGAAGAGAGCTGGCATGGTAGAGAAACAGAAAAAAAAATGCCTGGAAAGCTGGTGTATAGGGAATGTGAAGGAGAATGTACAAGATGAGAATAAGGCAGGAGTCAGATCAAGGCTATATTGACAGTGGTAAGGAGTTTGGATTTTATTCCAAGATGGAAACCTCTGGAGGGTTGCAAGCAAGGAAATGCCATGACTGGCCAGATATGATGGCTTATACCTGCAATCCCAGCAAATTGGGAGGCTGAGGCAGGAGGATCACTTGAGGTCAGGACTTCGAGACCAGCCTGGGCAACATGGTGAGACCTTATCCCTACTAAAAATCAAAACAATGAGCCAGGAGTGGTGGTGTACATCTGTAGTCCCAGCTACTAAGGAGGCTGAGGATGGCTTGAGTCTGGCAGGTTAAGGCTGCAGTGAGCTCTGATTGCGCCATTGCACGCCAGCCTGGCTGACAGATCAAGACCCTATCTCAAAAAAAAATGCCATGAGCTTAATCAGTTCCTAAAGATCATTCCAGCTGCTGTCTGGAGAACTGATCACAAGAGGATCAAGAACAGATGTGGGCAAACAATTCAGAGGTTGTTGCAGCAGTTCGGATGAGAAATGACATCCACTGAGATTAGGTAGCAGCGCAGATAGATGGAAGTGGGAGGATGCAGGTATTTAAATAACCATCAGTGCCAACACATAAATGAACGGATTATTTTTCCTGGGAGCCAAAAGTGAGAAACAGGTGAAACACTCTTATCTTCCCATTCCCCAAACCCTGGGAGAGGGGTTTTCTCAAGGCCTCACAGTGCCTTGAACACCGCAGGTGCTTAGGAAGCCTTGGCTCGGCTTAATTTGATCCCGGTGCGCAACATAAGACTCTAATGCAGTAGCTACAACCCACCACGTGGCCCAGAAGAGTGGGCACCTGTGCGAAAGACAACCCTAAGATTCTACTCCAGGGCACTCAGCCAGGGTTCGATCCCAGGTACATGCTGGTTGCCCAGACCCCACAGTCTTGGCACCGGCGAGTGGCGGCCCTACTGGGCCCTGTCTCCTCCCTGGGCACAGCCTGATCACTGAGATGAGACCCGGGAGCAGCGGGGCCCCAGCCTATCCATGTGCCTATGCCCAGTCTCCCCAGGCCCTGCACTGGGCCGAGGGTGCGCCGACGGAGGAAGCCTACTGACCAAGAGCGCAGGGCCCCGCCCCTGGCCCCAGAGCCCCCGCCCAGGACCCCCACCTCCCACTTCGGGCTCCGGGGAGATCCGAGGCCTCTGGGACCCCGCCCCGATCCCCGCCTACCGGGGCCGCCGCGTCCTCCTCATCCATAGGCCTCTCAGCTCCGCACACAAGCTCTTCGGCCGCCGCCACCACACACATCCGGGTCCCCGCCTTTCCTTCGCCCCTCGAGGCCCGCCCCGCCCTCCCACCTAAACCAATCAGCAACGGCCTCTGACGACGGGCAGCTGCAGGAGCCAGTCGGAGGGCGGAGGCAGGGTGTGGGGCGCTGCCCGGTGCCCCGGGTACCTAGTGCGGGGCCGGGTCTAGTAAGCCTGGCTGTCGATGGGGTGAGCAGATGCGACGTGGCGGCGCGGACGCTGCTGGGTGACTGGGCGCCACTGAGGCGGACTGGGGGCGGCTCCTGAGCGGCGCCAGGCGGGACTGGACATGCGGAGGAGGTGGCCACGCTCGCACAAACCTTGCGTGTATTACTTGTGCCCTCGTTCCGCGCCAGACTTGGTGCTAAAAGCTCTACCAGAATGTCCATTTAATCCACTCTGCAGTCTTATGAAATAAATCTCATTATCTCCCTTTTACAGATGAGCCGGAGGCTGGCCTCGATAGCTTGTGCGCTTAACTGTTACCGTGTGCTGTATACCCTCCCGAGCTCCGTTTCATGGCACCGCTCTCTCATTAAGGCAAGAACGTTCCATTACAGGAGAAAACTTGGGATGCAGAAGGCACAGTGGCACCAAGCGGCGTGCTGTGGAGGAACACAGGGGTTTGGTAGACTGAAGGAAAGTTAGACTGGGGTCAGAATGTAAAGGGACGAAGACACTAACATTATTGAACACCTACTAAGCTGGGAACAAAATGGACGGGATTCCCATTCTCACCTCTACTAAGGGGTGTCTACTGCCGTTCCGGGAGATTGGGCTCCTAGATAAGGACTTCCTTGCTCCCCTCTCATCGCCATATCTCTCTTTTCAGGACAGAAAGATTCCCCTCCGGCTGGGCGTGGTGGCTCATGCCTGTAATCCAAGCACTTTGGAGGCTAAGGCGGGCGGATCACCTGAGGTAGGGAGTTCAAGACCAGCCTGACCAACATGGTGAAACCCTGTCTTTAAACAAAAGAAAGAAAGAAAGATTCCCCTCCTCTGTAGCACCCCATTTATTTATTTTCTTTATTTATTTGTTTTTTAAGCACTGTGGTTTGGAAGCACCTCATTTATAACACATTATTACCTCTTGCTTTTATTATTGGAGTCACTTGTGTGTGTAGACCCGTCTCTGCTAGACTCTGAGCTCCTTCAGACCCCCGAGTCTTAGCACACTAGGTACTCTAAAGTGTTGAGTTCAAGCAAAGCCATAATCTCGCATACAGTAAATAGTGTCCACTCAGCATAATGGAAATGGGTGATGGGAATAGATGTAGATGGGAAACAGGGAAACCTGGATTAGAGCCCCAATTCTATGTGACTAAAAGGTCAAGGTCTTGTTGTTCTCATCCCTAAACAAGAATTGCTGAAGTCTGTATTCTCTTTGCTCCCTTCCAGGCCCTGGATGACTCAGTTCTGAATAGCTACTCTTCCAACTCCTCTCTGCCTCCTTCTGATTCCTCCATTGCTTCTCCTCTGCTCTTCTTCTTGTGTTATGAAAATACCTCAACCCTGAGCTCAGCTCTTCCCAAAGCCAGCAGAGAGAGACTCTCTCAGGAGGCTGCCAGAATCATGTTCATCCCAGACTAGGGCTCCTTCCAGAAACTAGCTAGCTGGCTAGGGTCAGACATGGAGAGAAATGGCAGAAGAAAGTGTCTCCAAACTGTTACTGATGGTTGATGATTCCACTCGGAATTTCCTCATCTTTAAGTTCCAGGTATGGGGCTGGCCTTTTTGGCAAATGCTGCATCCATTGGCAGGCCCAGGACCCAGTTGGTAATTTGTGCTTGGTGTCTACATGTATTTGAATAAACAACTTTATTGCCATATAACTGACATACAATAAACCATATATATTTAAGGTGTACAATTTATTCCTTTCTTTTTTCAATTAGAGACAAAGTCTCACTGTGTTACCCAGGCTAGTCTCAAACTCCTGACCTCAAGCAATCCTCCCACCTCAGCCCCACAAAGTGCAAGAATTACAGATATGAGCCACTGCACCCGGCCAAGGTATACAATTTGAGAAGCTACATAAACATCCCTGAAAATGTCACCACATCCAAGATTGTGACCGTATCATTATCATCCCTAAAAATTTCCTCATGCTCCTTTATAATCCCTTCCTCCCACTCTTTTATCCCTAGGAACCACTAATCTGCTTTTTAAAACTTTTTTTTTTTTTTGAGACAGAGTTTCTCTCTGTTGTCCAGGCTGGAATGCAATGGGACAATCTTGGCTCACTCAATCCACCTCCTGGATTGAAGGGATTCTCCTGCCTCAGCCTCCTGAGTAGCTGGGATTACAGGCTCATGCCACAACTCCTGGCTAATTTTTATATTTTTAGTAGAGATGGGGTTTCACCATGTTGGCCAGGCTGGTCTCGAACTCCTGACCTCAGGTGATCTGCCTACCTCACCTTCCCAATGTGCTAGAATTACAGGCATGAGCCACCACACCCAACCCACTAATCTGCTTTTTGGTTACTAGCTTAGTTGGCATTTTCTAGAATTTTATATAAGAAATCATACAGTAAATGCTCTTTGGGGTGGGGTGTATCTGGCTTCTTTTGTTCAGCATAATTACCTTGAGGGATTCATCCATGTTGTTCTTTGTATTAATAGTTTATTTGTTTATTTATTTAGGGGCAGGGTCTTGCTCTGTTGCCCAGGCTGGAGAGCGGTGGTTATCAAGCTTACTGCAACCTCAAACTCCTGGCCTCAAGTGATCCTCCCACCTTGGCCTCTCGATCCTTCCTTTTTATTGCTGAGTAATATGCTATTGTTTGAATATATTACAATGTATTTCTTCACTTGTTGATGGATATTTGGAGTTTTCCAGTTTTGTATTACAAATAAAGCTACAGTGAATATTCATGTACAAGTCTTTGTATGGACATATTTCATCTTCTTTTTTTTTTGAGACAGAGTCTAGCTCTGTTACCAAGGCTGGAGTGCAGTGGTGTGATCTCGGTTCACTGCAACTTCCACCTCCCGGTAGAAGTGATCCTTTTACCTCAGCCTCCTGAGTAGCTGGGATTACAGGTACCCACCACCATGCCCAGCTAATTTTTGTATTTTTAGTAGAGACAGGGTTTCACTATGTTGGCCAGGCTGGTCTCGAACTCCTGACCTTGTGATCTACCTGCCTCGGCCTCCCAAAGTGCTGGGATTACAGGCATGAGCCACCATGCCTGGCCACCAGAAATCTTTTACCTATTATTTTATTGATTTGTTTCTAACTTTTTTTCCCCAGTTTATGCTGTTTATTATAATAATATATTTCTTGTTTTTATTCCCTACCCCATCCCCAGCATAAGGCAATCATTCTTTTTATTTGCCTGAAAGCAATCTTTCTCTTGCTCTGGAAATTGCACACGGATTGAGATTTGGAGAATTTAGCAAACAAGTCTGTATTTAAGTTATCCACACCCTTGATGTTTCTCTACATTATGAAATTTTTTGTAGGGTTGGAGGGAGGGAGAGTATCAGGAAGAATAGCTAATGGATGCTGGCCTTAATACTTCGATGATGGGATGATCTGGGCAGCAAACCACCATGGCACACATCTACCTATGTAACAAACCTGCACATCTTGCACATCTACCCCTGAACTTAAAAGTTGGAAGAAAAAAAAAGAAAAAGGAAGGTTTTTGTGTTTTAGTGAAAAGCATTTTGAACTTGGAATCTAGTGGATTCCACCATTTAGCTTTTGGCTTCTGGCAAGATATTTAACTCCTTTGGATATGTCTTCTTATCTACAAAGTGGAGATGGTAATGGAACATCATGAGACTTGTACAAAAGATAGATAAGCATTTAGTGAATTTGAGTTGAATCTGAATAGATCTTCCCCCTCTTGAGATGGAAAAGCCTTGTGTTTGGTTGGCTCTCACAGGCTGTTTTCCCAGCCTGCTGAAACATTGCCTTTCTCAGGATCTTTTCCAGTCCAGTGAGGTCTTCCAAGGCACAGATTTCCAGCTGTAAACAAAACAGTTTTGAAACAGGGTATCCTCATTCATTCAACAAATACTGACTACTTTCATATGAGCCAGAAACTGAGCTAGACACTTCATTTATTACAGCAAAAAATCAGAGTGTGGGACACGTATGTTACATGAATTATCGCTAACACTCCTAACAATCCTGTTAAGTAAATGCTGCTACCCGCATTTAACAGAGGGTAGATACAGGACATGGCCCCTGTCCTAAAGGGGTTGATAGGCCGGTTAAAAGCTGCTGGAAATACAAGACAAACTACAAGAGATGTTAAGAAGGGACACGTGATTGTTAGAGACAGATGTGCCCCCTCTGCCTGGAAGCCTTTCCCTCAATTCCTTCCCTCACAAATTCCTGTTCCTCCAAGATTCAACCAAAGTGTTATCTCCTCTGTGAAGCCTTCTGTGATTCTTCTAGGTGAGCTTAAGTCTCTCTCCTCTTGATTTACCTGTTTTCCTGATAGACTATGAGCTCCTTGGGATTACGATAAATAGACTTACTCAATTTCACCACACCTTGATAATAAAAATCAAAGGACCCATGGTTAGAGAAGAAGCAAAAGGTTAGAAGTGTGATCATGAGTAAAAGTTTGCAGGTGTGAATTCAAAAGTTTGCAGGTGAGTATATTTGGTCAAGATGAAATGGTTTTTGTAAGGTAGTAATAGGGCTATAGAACTAGTGGCTTTAAACCCAAGAATTTGGACTTGACACTGGAGTAAATAGGGAGTCATTGAAGGTTTCTGAGCAGAGGAGTTATTTGCTGTATTTTCATTTCAGAAAGAATAGTTTGTGTATAGAGTAGATAGTGTCTGAAAACTGAGCAGTCCATAGGAAATGATTGCCATGGCCCAGGTGAAAGACGATGAGAACCAAACCTTCATGATGGCTTTGAAATGAAAAAACTGGCCGGTGCGGTGGCTCACACCTGTAATCCCAGCACTTTGGGAGGCCGAGGCAGGCAGGTTGCCTGAGGTCAGGAGTTTGAGACCAGCCTGGCCAACATGGCAAAACCTCATCTCTTTTAAAAAATACAAAAAATTAGCCATGCATGGTGGCGGGCGCCTGTAATCCCAGCTACTCGAAGGCTGGGGAATGAGAATCACTTGAACCAGGGAAGCAGAGGTTGCAGTGAGCTGAGATTGTGTCACTGTACTCCAGACTGGCCAACAAAGCAGGACTCCATCTAAAAAAAAAAAAGAAAAAGAAAAAACTGGCAGGGCAGAATGGCTCATTACTATAATCCCAGCACTTTAGGAGGCCGAGACAGGCAGATCATCTGAGGTTTGAAATTGAAGACCAGCATGGCCAACATGGCAAAACCCCATCTCTACTAAAAAACACAAAAAGTTAGCCAGGCATTGTGGCCTGCACCTGTAATCCCATCTACTCAGGAGGCTGAGGCAGGAGAATCTCTTGAACTCATCTACTCGGGAGACAGAGGTTGCAGTGAGCTGAGATGGCACCACTACACTCCAGTCTGGGCAACAGAGAGAGACTCCATCTCAAAAAAAAAAAAACCTAGTAAAAAATGAATGAAAAAACTTTAAGGCCAGATAAGGGAATCATTAGAAGGACTGATGAAAAAGAATAGGTAATTTCATGAGAAAAGAGGAAAGAGTGGTGGAAGACTGGGGAGACTGAGAGAATGATGAAACCACTGATAAAAATGGGAAAGCTAAGGAATGGTTTGTGGGAGAGGATAAGTAAGGTTTTAGATGTGTTGAGTTTGAAATAATAACAGGCAGAAAGTTCCAATAGGACCTTAGCAAATGTATTCTGGTTTATTTCCCATTTTCTTCCTTTGAATGCCTAACATTCTGATAGCCCTGTTGGCCGTGACGACACATTAAGGCCCCAGAATTTAACTGTAGATGGCCTATGGAACGGCCCTTCTCATAGTCCAGGTGATCATGTTTAAACCTTTGAGAGTGGCAACTCACAACCCATGAAGAGGCCTCTGGAGTTGGGCCTGCCCAGCAGATGCTTCTTACAAAGATCTCCAGCAACATTTCCAAAGATGAGTCAGAGGCCACTGAGGTAGAGAAGATAATATTGGGACAGGAGAGAGGGTCACAGAAAGCTCAAGTTCTGGGTTCAAATCCCTATTCCATCAGTTATCTCTTTGAAGCCTCCGTGTACTCCTATGGGAAGAATAATAGAAATAATAACAGCACCCACCTTATAAACTTACAGTGAAGATTAAATGTAAAATGTGGCGCTGTCCTGGTGTATTAGTCCATTTTCATGCTACTGACAAAGACATACCCGGGTCTGGGCAACTTACAAAAGAGTTTTACTGGGCTTACAGTTCCACATGGCTTGGGGAGGCCTCACAATCATGGCAGAAGGTGAAAGGCACATCTCACAGGGTGGCAGACAAGAGAAGAGAGAGCTTGTGCAGCTAAACTCCCATTTTTAAAACCATCAGATCTGATGAGACTTATTCACCGTCACAGGAACAGCCCGGGGAAAGACCTGCCCCCATGATTCAATTACCTCCCATTAGGTCCTTCCCACAACACATGGAAATTATGGGAGCTACAAGATGAGATTTGGGTGGGAACACAGAGCCAAACCATATCACCTGGACTTAAAAACAAAACACACACACACATTGACACTGTCCTGGACTTCAAAAAAAGGTAACATATATTGCACTTGGCATATAGATTTATATTTTTAAATGTAAGCAGCCAGGCATGGTGGCTGTCTTTTTTGACTCTGTCTCAAAAAAAAAAAAAGTAAGCTATTGTTATATCCCCTACTGAACTGTGATCTTGCAAGCAGGGAGAAGATGAGCAAGGTGCTTGATGCCTGTAACCAGAACACTTTGGAATGCTGAGATGGGCAGATCACTTGAGGTCAGGAGCTCAAGACCAGCCTTGCCAACATGGACACAGCGGCCAATTTTTTTTTTTTTTTTTAGAGACAGGGTCTTGCTATGTTGCCCGGGCTGGTCTTGAACGTCTAGGCTTAAGCAATCCTCCCGCCTTGGCCTCCCAAAGTGTTCGGGTTACAGGAGTGAACCATTGAGCCTGGCCCCTAATTCCAATATCATTATGTCTCAGAGTATAGGAAGGCCAGAGGAGAGCAGGAGAGAGGGGAGAATGGCTGGTCAGTGGAGTAGTCAGAACACACAGAATTTATCAGTTAAGTTTGCTCTCGCATTTGGGTGTGTTTCATGATGCCCTAAGACAGTTACAATAGTAACATTAAAAATCACTGATCCTAGATCACCAAACCACATATAAGAAGAAGAAGAAAGTTTGAAATATTTCAGGAATTGTGAAAAAGCTACAAAAAATACAAAAATTACCCGGGAATGGTGGTGGGCACCTGTAATCCCAGCTACTTGGGAGGCTGAGGCAGGAGAATTGCTTGAACCCAGGAGGCAGAGGTTGCAGTGAGCCGAGATCTCACCATTGCACTCCAGCCCAGGTAGCCACAGAGTGAGGCTCTGTCTCAAAAAAAAAAAAGAAAGAAAGAAGACAGTGGGCATGCCTTTTTTTACTTCTAAATCCTCAGTTTGGGGGCATGGACACATAGAGTTTTGTTTTTCTAGAAATTCAGGTTGAACGAATAGATCGTACCACTGCACTCCAGCCTCGGGGACTGAGCAAGACTGTTTAAAAAAAGAAAAAGAAAGAAAGAAACTAAAAAAGTGCCCACAAAAACAAAAGGATCGGCACATTTCATAAGGGATTGAGGGAACGCACATGAAAGAGCTCTCAATGACGGAGGCTGAAACAATTTGAGCAACGAAATAGATTATATAGTATTGGATTATAACTCAAGGTATAAAATAAAGATACATGAATGCACACTGATTGTATTAGTTTGCTAGGGCTACCGTAACAAACAGCCATAAATTGGGTGGCAAAGACAGGTATACATTGCCTCAGCGTACTGGGGGCTAGAGGTCCAAAATCAAGGTGTCAGCAGGGCCCTGCTCTCACTGAGACTCAGGGCAGAATTCTTGTTTCTTCCAGCTGCTAGTGGTAGCTGGCATTTCTTGACTTGCAACCGTGTCAATTCAGTCTCCCTGCCTCAGCCTCCCGAGTAGCTGGGATTACAGGCACACGCCACCATGCATGGCTAATTTTTTGTATTTTTTAGAAGAGATGAGGTTTTGCCATGTTGGCCAGGCTGGTCTCAAACTCCTGACCTCAGGCAACCTGCCTGCCTCGGCCTCCCAAAGTGCTGGGATTACAGGTGTGAGCCACCGCACCGGCCAGTTTTTTCATTTCAAAGCCATCATGAAGGTTTGGTTCTCATCGTCTTTCACCTGGGCCATGGCAATCATTTCCTATGGACTGCTCAGTTTTCAGACACTATCTACTCTATACACAAACTATTCTTTCTGAAATGAAAATACAGCAAATAACTCCTCTGCTCAGAAACCTTCAATGACTCCCTATTTACTCCAGTGTCAAGTCCAAATTCTTGGGTTTAAAGCCACTAGTTCTATAGCCCTATTACTACCTTACAAAAACCATTCCATCTTGACCAAATATACTCACCTGCAAACTTTTGAATTCACACCTGCAAACTTTTACTCATGATCACACTTCTAACCTTTTGCTTCTTCTCTAACCATGGGTCCTTTGATTTTTATTATCAAGGTGTGGTGAAATTGAGTAAATCTATCCTAATCCCAAGGAGCTGATAGTCTATCAAGAAAACAGACTGGTGAATCAATGATGACACCACATAAAGATAAAAAGGATCACGAGGAGAGAGACTTAAGCTCGCCTAGAAGAATCACAGAAGGCTTCACAGAGGAGATAACACTTTGGTTGAATCTTGGAGGAACAGGAATTTGTGAGGGAAGGAATTGAGGGAAAGGCTTCCAGGCAGAGGGGGCACATCTGTCTCTAACAATCACGTGTCCCTTCTTAACATCTCTTGTAGTTTGTCTTGTATTTCCAGCAGCTTTTAACCGGCCTATCAACTCCTTTAGGACAGGGGCCATGTCCTGTATCTACCCTCTGTTAAATGCGGGTAGCAGCATTTACTTAACAGGATTGTTAGGAGTGTTATAGATAATTTATGTAACATACATGTCAGACACTCAGTGATTTTTTTTCTGTAATAAATGAATGAAGTGTCTAGCTCAGTTTCTGGCTCATACAAAGGTAGTCAGTATTTGTTGAATGAATGAGGATATCCTGTTTCAAAACTGTTTCGTTTACAGTTGGAAATCTGTACCTTGGAAGATCTCGGCTTGGCTCGCTGCAATCTCAGACTCCTGGGTTCAAGCGATTCTCCTGCCTCCGCCTCCCAAGTACCTGGGACTACAGATGTGTGCCACCACGCCCAGCTAATTTTTTGTATTTTTAGTAGAGACAGAGTTTTACCATGTTGGCCAGGATGGTCTCAATCTCCTGACCTTGTGATCTGCCCTCCTCAGACTCCTTAAGTGCTGGGATTACAGGCATGAGCCATTGTGCCCAGCCATAATTTCTAGTACTGCACGATGCTCTAGATCTTCCATTTTTCCTGTCCTGGCCCCAGAATCAACTATTTATCCAAGAAATGGAGAAACGTTCTTCCTTTTGTTAGAGAATGGTATTTAGAAACCTGGATCTAGCTTCAAGGTATGCTACTGTTATTGTAGTGTCATTGCTCCTAGGCCCTCTGGAGCAACGGAGCTAGGTAATACATGTATGTATACTAACCATGTGGATATAGGTATCTATCATCATTTCTGTATCTATTCATCTGGCTATATATTAAGCTAAATACAAGTTCACACTGCTGTCTCCCATTCAAACATAGTACCACAGAGTTCCTCATAGCCTTTCCCCAGTGGCTCTGTGACTTCTCCCTCTGCCAGCGAGAAACCTGGCTCCCAACATCCATCACTGATTTGCTCAACCCCAATATATATGTAAAACAGTTTTGAAATGTTAACCCATGCCCCAGTGAAAAACAGATGTACCAGTTACAGTAGTGTTCCGTAGCGTGCATCCGTCTTTTGTCTTTAGCCTTTGAGAGTTTCCAGTGAAAGCACTGTTTCTAAAGGTACTTAGGTCAGCTCCTTTTCTTCTTACCCTCCGCAGTGTGTGTGTATCATCAATGTGTAATATAATTAGATTCATTTGTCACAGTCTGTATTCTATCCCAGAATACCCTGGCATCCTGGCTGATTTTCTCAGTTGTTTATCATATGTTGAATAAACAGATATTAGCACTAAGCTCCCAGGGAGCACAAGTCCTGTATATCTTCATATGTCCCAGTTACATCTACATAAATAGGTGCCCTGCCCTGCAAATCCACTGAATGATTAAATATACTTTTATTCATTTAATTACAAAAAAGCAAGAAGCAGATCCTCAGTTGCTCCTTTTTGTTCACTAGTGATTCCGAACTCCCAGCCATCAGGCTGGCTCCAGCCCAGTCTAGAAAAGTTCTGTTCTGGCCGGGCACAGTGGCTCACTCCTGTAATCCCAGCACTTTGGGAGGCTGAGGCAGGTGGATCACCTGAGATCAGGAGTTCGAGACCAGCTTGACCAACATGGAGAAACCCTGTCTTTACTAAAAATACAAAATTAGCCAGGTGTGGTGGCACATGTTTGTAATCCCAACTACTTGGGAGGCTGAGGCAGGAGAATCACTTGTCCCCAGGAGGTGGAGGTTTCGGTGAGCCGAGATAGCGCCATTGCACCCAGTCTGGGCAACAAGAGCGAAACTCTGTCTCAAAAGAAAAGAAAAGTCCTGTTCCCTTGTTCCCTTCCCAACTCTCGTTCCTCTGATATACTGAGACACTGAGGCCCAGGTGGCACACACATGCATGCACACACATATGCTGTGTTCCTCCCCTGCCCCTTTACCTTTACAACCGTAACACAAAGATGTGTTTTCCTCTTTGGGATGCCTTTGCCATCTCCTCTCTTCAGCCCCATTCATCTCTTCTCCCAGAGTCTCTTGTAAAGCCCTATTCCCTGGGAAGCCCTGTTTGATTTACCCCGGGGGCAGCTTTCCCTCTGCTATTGACCCCTGACAGCACTCCGGGCCTCTCAGACTATTTGGCCTTTACCTGAGAGCAGGGAGAGGATGAAGAAGAGAAGGGAGGCACTGAAGGGGTGGGAGAGCCAAGAGAGCCCCTGGAGTAGGCTGGGCTAGGGCCAAGGTCCAGGAGGATGGTGGAGCCTCCAGAAGAGTTACAGCATCTCTGTCACCTCTCCGTTCCTCCCCCAGGACTGCCTTTGCTCCCACCAAAAACACTGATATTTCGGTGGAGGTCCAGAGATAAAGATGGGGGCCCCATTCTCAAAACACCCACAATCTAACTGGAAACATGACATAGGAAAAGAGTAGCAAAAATATAAAATAGCAACAAAATAATGTGGATGAATTCAAAGGAAGGCAAGGTCACAACTGGCCAAGAAGGTGAGGAAGAGGTGCCAGAATTTGGTTAGTGATAGGCTAGTGTGGTGTCTTGCGCCTGTAATCCCAATATTTTGGGAGGCTGAGGTGGGAAGATCACTTGAGTCTATGAGTTCAAGACCAGCCTGGACAATATAATAAGATCCTGTCTCTATATAAAAACCAAAAAAAAAGTGTTTTTTTGAGGCAGAGTTTCACTCTTGTTGCCCAGGCTGGAGAGCAATGTCACAATCTCGGCTCACTGCAGCCTCTACCTCCCAGGTTTAATCAATTCTCCTGCCTCAGCCTCCCAAGTATCTGGGATTACAGGCATATGTCACCACACCCAGCTAATTTTTTTGTATTTTTAGTAGAGATGAGGTTTCACCATTTTGGCAAGGCTGGTTTTGAACTCCTGACCTCACCTCGGCCTCCCAAAGTTCTGGGATTCTGAGCCACCAAGCTCAGCCTAAGGAATTTAAAAATTGGCCAGATGTGGTGGTACGTGACTGTGGTCCCAACTACTCTGGAGGCTAAGGTGGAAGGATCACTTGAGCCCACGAGGTTGAGGCTGCAGTGAGGTATGACTGAGCCACCACACTCCAGCCTAGGTGACAGAGCAAGACTCTGTTTCAAAAAAAAAAAAAAAACAAGAATGTGGCTAGTGATGAGGGGAGTGAAGGGAGGATCCTTGTAAGCTGAAAGCTTGGAGTTCAGGGGAATAAATGATTCTGAGCACAATGATGCCTTATCCTCACTTCCCCTTATCCCATTTCCATCCCCAAGATGAGAAACCATCAGGGGTTTTTGGGGAAGGAAATTCAGTCAGCTGGCCAAAGCAGGATGTGTTTCAGAGACTTGTCCATGGGGCTGTGAATGTCAGATGGAGCACAGGCTCCGTGTCAGGATGGGGAGGGCGGCTGTGGGGTCGGGAAGCGAGGGGAGGGAGAGAAGCCGGTCAAATAGCTAAAGCATGTGGGGCTTAAGTCGTAAGTAAATACGTGGGCCAGGCATGGTGGCTCACGCTTATAATGCTAGCACTCTGGGAGGCCAAGGTGGGTGGATCACGAGGTCAGGAGTTCGAGACCAGCCTGGGCAACAAGAGCGAAACTCTGTCTCAAAAAAAAAAAAAAAGAAAAGAAAAGAAAAGTCCTGTTCCCTTGTTCCCTTCCCAACTCTCATTCCTCTGATCAACATGGTGAAACCCCATACTACTAAAAGTACAAAATTGGCCGGGCATGGTGGTGCATGCCTGTAATCCCAGCTACTCAGGAGGCTGAAGCAGGACAGTAGCTTGAACCTGGGAGGCAGAGGTTGCAGTGAGCCGAGATCACGTCATTGCACTCCAGCCTGGGCAACAGAGTGAGACTTTGTCTCAAAAAAAAAAACAAAAAGAAAAAACATAAATACATAACTGACAGGTTGATAGGTGCAGCAAACCACCATGGCACATGTTTACCTATGAAACAAGCCTGCAGGTTCTGCATATACATCCTGGAACTTAAGTTAAATTTAAGAAAGAAATAAATAAGTAAAGGGCCCCCGAAGGCTTGAGGATAAGAGAATCATGGGATCAGGAGCACATTTCAGCAGGACCAGTTTGGATGGTACATGTGGGAGAGATGGCAGAAAACAGAGGCTGCAGGTCAGCTGAGGTTTACACAGCAGTTCCCATCAGCCCATGTTAGCCTTAGGCCATGTCACAATGTGGCCATTGACCCTCCTCTCTGGGACTTTTCGTCTGTGGACTGTGCCACTACTTCTCGTCTCAAACTTAAAGCTGAATACTCCTTGTTCTCAGAAGGAAGTCAGCACTTGGGGAACCAATTTTAGACGGACAAACTGAGTATGACAGACACAGCATGAGGGACCAGAAGACCAGGGTATAATATCGATGATGAGGAGGAATTTCCAGCAGAGTTTATTTATGGAAAAGCTAAGTGATACTCCAAGCTATTTAGCCTTTCCTCAACCTGGACGAAACTTCTCAGCAAACCCTTCTCACACAAAGGCCAGACAGAATCCCAGGGTTTTGCACCTTGGCCCTCACTCTTGGTCTGAGTGTTAAGCATGTGCTTCAGATTTCTGCCCTGGGTACTGAGGCAGCAGGCATCCCAGTGGGAGGAAGGCAGAGTTCAAGGGTCTCAGCCTGCAAGGAGACTGGTTAGACCCTCAGCACTGATGGCCATACAATTGGGGATCATGCTGGGCGGGGGAAACAGGGAAGTGTAATGCTGGGGTGGTGGGTGGAACTGGACTGTGCACTCTGGCAATGGAGCTGGGCAGGTGGGAGCGGCAGGCAGGGAGCGGTAGCAGTGTGGGAATGGGGATGGGGCGAATTGAGGAGGGTTGGGGAGGGAGCAGTGGATGTTAGAAGCTGGCAAAGTGTTGGGCTTTCTCTGCAAGATAACCTACAAAGGACGAGCACAAACTTTTTTTTTGAGGCAGAGTCTCACTCTGGTTGTTCCAGGCTGGAGTGCAGTGCTGCCATTGCAGCTCGCCTCTCCCACCTTAGCCTCCTCCTAGTAGCTGGGACAAAATATCACCAGCTGATATTTTGTATTTTTGGTAGAGATGGGGTTTGGTCATGTTGCCCATGCTGGTCTCAAACTCCTGGGCTCAACCCACTTTGGCCTCCCAGAATACTGGGATTACAGGCATGAGCCACCATGCCCAGCCTGACAAACATCTTTAAAGAGTCACATCGAGCTGGGTGTAGCGGCTCACACCTATAATCCCAACATGCTGGGAGGCCAAAGTGGGAGGATCACTTGAGCCTAGGAGTTCCAGAACATCCTGGGCAACATGTCAAAACTCCCGCTCTACTAAAAATACAATTAGCCGGGCGTGGTGGTGTGTGCTGATAGTCCCAGCTACCTGGGAGGTAAAGGTGGGAGGATTCACTGAGCCCGGGAGGTCAAGGTTACAGTGAGTTGTGATTGAGCCACTGCACTCCAGCCTGGGCAATAGAATGAGACCCTGCCTAAAAAAAAAAAAAAAAAATCTAGAACCAGAAATACCATTCGACCCAGCAATCCCATTGCTGGGTATATATCCAAAGGATTACAAATCATTTTATTATAAAAATACATGCACATGTATGTTTATTACAGCACTATTCACAATGCCAAAGACATGGAACCAACCTAAATGCATGGAATACTATGCAGCCATAAAAAGGAATGAGATCATCTCCTCTCCAGGGATGTGGGTGAAGCTGGAAGCCATCATTCTCACAAACTAACACAGGAACAGAAAACCAAACACTATGTGTTCTCACTCATAAGTGGGAGCTGAAAACAATGAGAACACATGGACACAGGGAGGGGAACAACACACTGGGGCCTGTTGTCGGGGGTGGTGAGGTGAGGGAGAGCATCAGGTAGGATAGCTAAGGCATGCAGTCTTTAATACCTACGTGTTGGGTTGACAGGGAGCAAACCACCATAGCAAGCGTCTACGTATGCAACAAACCTGCACATTCTGCACCTGTATCCTGGAACTTAAAATAAAAATAAAATAAAATTTCAATTAAAAAAAAGAGCCAGCTGGGCGTGGCTCACACCTGTAATCCCAGCATTTTGGGAGGCTGAGGAGGGCAAATCATGAGGTCAGGAGTTTGAGACCGGCCTGACAAACATGGAGAAACCCTGTCTCTACAAAAAATACAAAAATTACCTGGGCATGGTGGTGGAGGCCTGTAATCCCAGCTATTCAGGAGGCTGAGGCAGGAGAATCACTTGAACCTGGGAGGCGGAGGTTGTGGTGAGCTCTCCATTTGCCATCTGCACTCCAGCCTGGGCAAAAGAGCGAGATTCCATCTAAAAAAAAAAAAAAAAATCCACACTGGGATCCTGCGAAGCACAGCCATCTCCTCCGCCTTCCCAGCTTTCCACCAGCTTTCCCTCTTATTCAAGAGCATCAAGGCAAAGTCCAGGAGAAAGACCCTAAGACCCTAGCCAGAACCATGTGCAGGACAAAAGAAATCGTGATAAAGGGTGTGGGGCAGGGCTCCAATACCCCAGAACCCATCTCTGACCAGCCTTGGTGTCAGGGAGCTCGGTCAGAGCTTGGGGCCAGGAGTGGAAGAGGCTTGGTCGAAGAAAGCTGCCCCACGCCCCTCTCCTCCCGGCCTCTCCAGTCTGCATCAGTGTCTCAGGGCCAGAGGAAAACACCATTCCCCAAACACAGGTCCGTAGGGAAGGCGCAGTGCTGATAATGAGGTTCATTTTATTTGGTATTTACCTAAGAAGCCCTTGCTGACATTCTTGCTTGGGGCCCAGAATTTAAACTTAAGTCACTGCCCAGAGCCCTTGTTTTAGGAAAGAATGAGATGGCCCCTGTTGCATAACCCAGAGCTGGGTGGGTGTGGGTTTCTGGATGAAACAGTCCCGCTTCCTCTCTCTTGTGAGGCTGGGCTAGAGGTGTTTGGGTGGGCGGGACACTGCCTGGGAGAGGTGGGTGGGGAGCAGTGGAAGCTGACCCTTGGAGTTCAGGCGGACAAGCAGGCAGGCAAAGACGCTCAGAGACCAGTCCTTCTCCAAAGCCAAAGCCCCTTGGGCACAAAACAGCCTGATGTATCTAGAGAAGTCAATGGACGACTGGGAGGGAAGGTACAGATTCTGGGAGAGGAGAGGAATGGAGAAGTGAGCTTACCTGAAGAAGGGAGATGGGAAGGGGGATGGAGTCTGCTCTCTGGCCATTGTCCCCAAGAGCATCCCGAATATGAGTTCTTCTCACTCTGTCCCTCTCTAGTTTCAACCGGCCAATTTCCCCCTTTTCCTGTCTCCCAGCCAGTTCTCACCCTGCACACAGCCCTCTCCAATCCTTCCAGACTCCACAGGCACCCACAATGCTAGGGTCTCCCACGGTTCATTCAAGGTGTATTCCCCCCATTCTGGCTCCCCTCAGGCCCTTTTTCTCCATAGTCACATATCAGGGGTGCCGTCTCCTGCCCTTTTCCCAGTTTTGCCCTTCCTCTCCTCCTCTGCCCTGGTCTACTTCTCCCATCAGCAGTGGAATTTCCCAAGACCCCGTTATCCACCCTCTCCATCTTTTCTCTGTCCCTACACATTGACCCACTCCTCTCGTGATCCACACACCATCTCTTCTCAGTTCGCTCTCAGCCCCCATCTTCTCCCTCCCCACGTCCCTGCACGCCCCGAGTCTTCCTACACACACACTAAGTGGATTCACTCCCGTCCTCCCCCTCTTCCCCTCCTCTCCACCCTCCAGTCCCTCCAGCCAGCTGAACAGCTCCCAAATTCCGGGCGAGATTCCCGGGAACAAAGCAAGAAAAATCAGAGCAATTTGGGAAGTAAACAGAAACTGGAAAGGGAGGGGGAAAGAAGAGTGGGAGGACCCAGGTTGGGGGGGCCTCCCCAGTCCCATCCAGTTTAGGGAATGCCCCGGCCCTCTCCCCCACCCCCCTTCACCTGGCTCTTAAAGGGCCCGGCCCCTGGCCGGTGGCTACTTAAGACAGAGGGGCGGCGGCGGGCAGCAGCAGAGCTGCGACTGCTCTGACAGGAGAGGACCGGGCACAAACCCTGACCATGACCCCCCACAGGCTGCTGCCGCCGCTGCTGCTGCTAGCTCTGCTGCTCGCTGCCAACCCAGGAGGCACCTTGGCGAGGTGCCCAGGCTGCGGGCAGGGGGTGCAGGCAGGTTGTCCAGGGGGCTGCGTGGAGGAGGAGGATGGGGGGCCGCCAGCGGAGATCTGCTCGGACGCTGAGGGCTGTCTCAGGAGGGAGGGGCAGAAGTGCGGGGTCTATACCCCTAACTGCGCCCCAGGACTGCGATGCCACCCGCCGGAGAACGACGAGGCGCCTCTGCGGGCGCTGCTGCTAGGCCGAGGCCGCTGCCTCCCGGCCCGCGCTCCTGCGGGTGAGTCCGCGCCCCGCCCCTGCCCCGCCCACGTGAGACCCGCGTCCTCCAGGCAGGGTCCTGGGGAGACGGGAGTGGACGACCCTGCAAGCCTCTGCACCCTGGGCCTTGACGCTTCCTGTCTTGGGGGGGCACATTTGTGTGGGGGAGAAGGGGTCCGTTCAGGAAGCTGGGGTGCGGCCAGGGGACCTGGGGATACAGCAGAAGGTGTCCGCATCCGGCCTTCTTTTTTGCTCCCTGGATTTACCCTGAGGGAGTACCCTTGCAGGTGGGAACTTGGGGGCAACCGAGGGAGAAATGGAGGGTTTTAGGGCCATCCCATGCGCCCCAGTAGGCCCACCTCCTACAACCCTAGACGACCTAGCTGGGGAAAGGACCCAAATGTTGTTCTCAGCTTACACTTGGAGAAAGAGGGAAGGGAACCTGAGACTTCGAATTTCTGCACACGCTGAGAAATGACTCCTTTTCTCCTAATACCGGTGTTCGAAGTACCTGAACAGGAGGGGTCTAGAACCGAAGAGGTCTCCAGTCCAGAGTTGTATTAAACTCGACTAAGGACAGGCTAGGGCGTAGGGTGGGGGAGAGGGGAGAAAGAGTGGGGGGCGGGGAGAGGGAATCTGCCAAATCGGGGTTATGATTTAAACCTGCTCAGAACCGTTCACCCATCCTACCCCACCCTGCTTCAGGGAGGAGAGCAGAAGCTGAGTCACTGGGTGGGTGGGACAGAAGTGAATCAGCACTGAAAACATGGGGGGCAGCGGGGAGACAGGGAGGGCAGGGAATTCGAACTGCGCATCCCAGAGGCTCTGAGTGCCTTCCACGGGAAGAGATGGAAGAATGCGGAGGTTCTTTCCGTCCCAAATGCGTGACTGCAGGCTTCCGGGCGTCCTCCTAGAAGTGGGCTGGGTGGATGAGGGGAGGCAGTTTGAAGCTAAATGGTTGGGTGCTAAATGTAGGGAATGAAGGACAAGTTTTGGGGAGGGTGGGCATCCTGAGGAAGAAGGGTCAGACTCAGGATGGCAGGGGAAATGTCTTCTGGGTTATGAGTGGTAGTTAGCTGGGAGCTTGTCTTTAGCCACAGAGGGAGAGAGAGGATCCCTTTAGGGGTTCTGATATCTGATTTGATATTAGGCAAATTCCAAGCAGTACATGCTCCCCTTCCTGCCTTTTCCTAGCCCTGACTTATTTCCTCACCACTTCCCAGTCCTGAGCTCTCCCCAAACCCTCTGGAAACTTTCTCCAGAGCCAGGAACGACCTGCAGGTTGGAAGCCCCTCTTTTTCTGCACCATCTTAACCTGTCCTCAGCCTGTCTTGTTTAAGAGTTGAATCCATATACTCCTGGGACCAGTAGGGTTGAGCTGGCCTGAGCCACAGGGTACCAGAAGGGAGAGGTTCCCACTGCAGTACTCAAGAAGTAGCCACATCTCAAGCCTGGGAGGGGTGGGTTGAGTCACAGCAAGGTCACAACAGGGACACACATTCCATTTGGGGCCATGTTGGCCCCACCCTACATCCGTTGCTCTTCTGCCCCATCTCCCGGACTTCGTGCGCCCCCTTCTGGCCTCTGATGGAACAGCCAGGTCTTTTCATTCAAAGCTCAAAGCCCCAAATAGTCCTGTGAATTTGTTCTCCATTTTTCATTTATTATTTATTTTAAAATTATATTCATTTATATAATATTTATTTATTTATTTATTTAGAGACGGAGTCTCACTCTGTCACCCGGCTGGAGTGCAGTGGCACAATCTTGGCTCACTGCAACTTCCACCTCCTGGGTTCAAGTGATTCTCCTGTCTCAGCCTCTGGAGTCGCTGGGATTACAGGCACCACCACCTCGCCTGACTAATTTTTGTATTTTTAGTAGAGAAAGAGTTTCATCATATTGACCAGGCTGGTCTTGAACCCCTGACCTCAGGTGATCTGCCCGCCTCGGCCTCCCAAAGTGCTGAGATGACAGGCATGAGCCACTGCGCCTGGCCAATAATTTATTTATTTTTGAGACAGGTTCTCAGTTGTCCAGGCTGGAGTGCAGTGGCATAATCATGGCTCACTGCAGTCTTGGCTTCTGGGGCTCAAGAGATCCTCCTGCCTCAGCCTTCCAAGTAGCTGGGGCTACAGCTGCACACCACCACACCTTGGTAATTTTTTAAATTTCTTGTAGAGATGAGGGTCACATTATGTTGCCCAGACTGGTCTCAAACGTCTGGGCTCGAGTGATCCTCCCACCTCCGCCTCTCAAAGTACTGGAATTACAGGCATAAACCATTGCACCCATCCTTGTTCTCCTTTTTTTTTTTTTTTTTCAAAATACATCTCCCTTATAAGCCTTAAAAGCACTCTGGGAAATATTGTCAGGAAAAGTAATGTAACTATTTGTCAGAGAAAGAAGCTAGGGCCAGCATCATGCAACAACGGGGCATAAGGCCCACTCTTCCTTATTTCAGTAGGTGATGTGGGCAAGGCCCTTCTTCCTCATGGCTCTGGCTGATTTCTGGCCTCTCCTCCTTTCCTTCTGTAGTTGCAGAGAAGAATCCTAAGGAGAGTAAATCCCAAGCAGATACTGCCCGCCCTCAGGATGTGAACCGCAGAGACCGACAGAGGAATCCAGGCACCTCTACCACGCCCTCCCAGCCCAGTTCTGCAGGTGTCCAAGACACTGAGATGGTGTGTTTGGGGCTGGTAGGGAGCAGGAGGGGTGGGGAGCCCTGGAGACTTCCATCTGAGGCTGGTCCCTTGGGCTTGGAGATGTCTCCATTGTCGGTCCTGGGTGCTTCCCTGGTGGGCCAGTGGGTTGGAGCTGAAAGCTGGGCTGGAGCGGTTCTAAGCTGCCTGCTCCCCCTCCGCCAGGGCCCATGCCGCAGACACCTGGACTCAGTGCTGCAGCAGCTCCATACTGCGGTCTACCGGGGGACTCAAACCCTCTACGTGCCCAATTGTGACCATCGCGGCTTCTATCGGAAGCGGCAGGTGAGACTATTCCTCCCCTCCCCCTGCTCCAGTAGAAGGCTCCTGCCAGGGAGTGGGGGCAGTGGGGCTTCCATAGCTGCATAACTAAGACACTGCCCCATCTTTAAGGATCTTCCAACTTTAGGAGAGCATAGAGAATAATGTAATTTGTTATATAAACATACAGAGTAATCAAGCACGCACTGACGTAGAGAACTGAACTGAAACTACTTAAGGACTGGTCTAAAGTTGTGGCTCTCAGGCTTGAGGCATCAGAGTCCTCTGGAAGACTTATGCACAGCGGATAGCTGAGCGCCACCCGCAGCATTCCCGATTCGGGAGGTGTGGGGTGGGGCCTGAGAATATGCATTTCTAACATGCTCCCAGGTGATGCAGATTTGAGAATGCCACTTTGAAAACTACTGTTCCAGGCTAGCAGGATGCACACAATTTATAGGTTGAAGAGAGGGAACTAAGGAGACAGAACCCAGTGGGCCTCGCTGTCCCAAGGGGACCCTCAGTTGTTTCTGCATCCTCAGACTCGGGCGTCCCCTCCCATTCTCCTTCTGGAAGCCTCTGGCCTCACCCCTGACCTGTGTGCCTCTCTTTTCAGTGCCGCTCCTCCCAGGGCCAGCGCCGAGGTCCCTGCTGGTGTGTGGATCGGATGGGCCAGCCCCTGCCAGGGTCTCCAGATGGCAACGGAAGCTCCTCCTGCCCCATTGGGAGTAGGCGATAAAGCTGAGGAGTGGGGGACTGCAGGGCTACTGGCAGGAACATGGAGCTTTCATCACTCGACAAATAACCCGAGCCCCATGGCCCCCTGCGGGCCCTGCCCCTGGACCCCTCACACTGGGCCTGTACACATGTGGTTGGAAAGTGTTGGTGTCAATAAAGCTGTGTTTGGGGTTGCTGGCTTGTGTCTCTGTGTCTGCCTTTCACAGTTCTGGAGCCCCTGACCCTTTCTCTGCCCTAAGGCTCACCCACACATTCCTCCTTTCCCATGGATACCTCCAGTCCTTCCTGCAGCAGCCACTGGCAGAGGCTTCGAGCCATCAAGCCTCACAGAGCTGCCCGCCGGGAGGTGGGAGTGGGAAGGGGAGACACTGAGATCATGGCCTTAGTCGGAAATTGTGACCTTGTTTCTAACACTGATCTTTGGACCCAAGGGGAGGGGAAGGATTAATAGTTAATCCCAGCAGGAACCCAGCAGAGAGGAACTCTCAAAGCACGTAGCCTTCTGTCACTTCCTACTAAAAAAAGCAGCACATTATTGCTAAGATATGAGCTCATCGCATGGCCCTGAACTGTGTGATTTTACCTGGACTAACTCATTCTGAGCTTATGATAACCTTGTGATACAAGGATTTTTGCCCACATTTTTAGAGGAGGAAACTGTGGCTTAACATTTTGGGTTACTTGCCTGAAATTATACAGCTGGTAAATGACAAAGGGAGGTTTGCATCTGCTTCTTCTGTATGTGACTTCTTCCTTAGGTGCTGAAAAAATGTTGAGCCTCCTTTCTGCCTACAGGCTCACCCACGCAGGTGTCAGGAAGCGCAGATGTTCAGGGGCCCTGGCACTCAGCCCTGAGTATCACGTGCCAACCCCATCAGAATATTACCACATGCATCAATCACACACCTTGTGGTGAAAGGGAGCTGAATGCACTGATAAATTTCTGACTCCTCCCTGACCTTCAGCCTGCTAGGGGAGAGACTGGAAGGCCAGCCATGCTAGGTGACAAGCTTCTGAGAGGTGAAGTTCCCCTCCCTGTGACAGTGACATACCCAGCCACCATTCCTGTTGGGGGGGTAGCACCCTGGGAGCTGAGTATCTGGATGATGGTGGAGGTGTTAGGGATATGGCCATCCCTGCAACAGGCAGCAGAGCGGCCCGAATCTGAGAAGCTCTGCCCTCCGGATCAGATAACATATCGCACTCCCAGAGGCCCCCTCCTCCTGAAAGGACTTTAGTCTTTGGAGCTGTCACCTGAGCTGAGCAGGACAAGAGCTCTGCCGGGCCACGAAGTGAAGGAAGGAGGAAACCCAGGCCAGGGCTGCCTGCTGCCCGCCGGAGACCCCACCATGGAGCCAGGCGCGACCCGTCAGCGTCTGCAGAGGACAGAAGGGCTGGGAGGGGAGCAGGAGCAGCGACCCTGTGGAAACAGCGATGGGGAGTGGCGACCCTGTGGAGACAGAGATGGTGAGCCGCCCTTGGGGGGTGCAGAAGGCACCAGCGGGGCGGGGCAGGGCGGGGTGGGACGTAGTGGGGGGGAGACAGCGCTGTGGAGAGGAGGCTCCAACTGCCTGACAGCCTAATGTCAATCCTTCCTGCTGTCCTGAAAGGCCAAGGAAGCCAGACCCTGGCCCCCACGCTGTGCCACCCAGCTGGGAGATGGAACAGAAGGAGCTATTCAGAGCTGCGGCCTGGCCTTATCTTTCTGACACTTTAACCCCAGAGGGTGAATAGAGTAGCTTCCCGTTCCCTGAGTGCCCTGTTTCCAGTAATGTCCCCAGGCCCCCTGCTTGCCTATGGCCTCCTCACCACTGGCAACAGCAACTTCCCCTTCTGGTAGCCCCACCCATGATAGTAGATATTGGCTGGTTTGGGTGCAGGGCGACTGCTGAGCACACAGAAAGTGTTTCCTGAAAACCAGATGCCTCTGGGTCTGCAGAACCCCAACCCCTACCATTGACTGTGCCTTTGATCCCTCCTCCCAGGAAACACTGAGACGCACAAAGCCCCGGACTTGGTGCAATGGACCCGACACGTGGAGGTGAGGGACGTCAGAGGTCAGAGGTCAAGTGGACAAATCCACAGCAGCAGGAAGCAGGAGTGAGGCTTGGTGATAAAGATGATTTCTTTTTTTTTTTTAAGACAGAGGCTTGCTCTGTCTCCTAGGCTGGAGTGCATTGGCACAATCTCAGCTCACTGCAACCTCTGCCTCCCAGGTTCAAGCAAGTAGCTTGTGAGCGCCACCAGGTGTGGCTAATTTTTTATTTTTAGTAGAGATGGAGGTTTTAACATGTTGGCCAGGCTGGTCTTGAACTCCTGACCTCAAGTGATCCTCTCACCTTGGCCTCCCAAAGTGTTGGGATTACAAGTGTGACCCACGGCACCCAGCCTGAAGATTTGTTCTCGTTCTTTTTTTTTTTTTTTTTTAAGGGAGTATCCCTCTGTTGCCAGGCTGGAGTGCAGTGGCATGATCACTGCAATCTCCACCTCCCAGGTTCAAATGATTCTCCTGCCTCAGCCTCCCAAGTACCTGGGACTACAGGTGCATCCCACCACGCCCAGCTAATTTTTTGTAATTTTAGTAGAGACAGAGTTTCACCATGTTGGCCAGGATGGTCCCAATCTCCTGACCTCGTGATCTGCCCGCCTCGGCCTCCCAAAGTGCTGAGATTACAGGCATGAGCCACCGTGCCCAGCTGATGACTTGTTCCTGAGTGCAAACATCAGGTTAGAATTAAGTGTTAAGGCCTGGTGCCATGGCCCACATCTGTAATCCCAGCACTTTGGGAGGCCAAGATGGGCGGATCACAAAATCAAGAGATCGAGACCATCCTGGCCAACATGGTGAAACCCTGTCCCCACTAAAAATACAAAAATTAGCTGGGCATTGTGGTGGGCGCCTGTGGTCCCAGCTACTTGGGAGGCTGAGGCAGGGGAATTGCTTGAACCTGGGAGGTGGAGGTTTCAGTGAGCTAAGATCACTCCATTGCACTCCAGCCTGAGCAACAGAGCAAGACTCTGTCTCAAAAAAAAAAAAAAAGAGAATTAGGGTTAAGATGGAGGGGTTTGAAGCACAAGTCCTGAGGGCAGGGAACAAAAGCCAGCAGATAGAGTCTTCCTGTTAGTGCGGCTGGAGGTCGGGGTGAGGAGTGAAGATCAGAGGTGACCAGGCTGGAAGTCAGACCCAGGGAGTGGAAGCCTTGCTCCTGCTGTCACTCCCTGATCCTCACTGCTGCCCTGGGAAGCCAGAAGGAGATCAGATCTGGGCAGGAATCACGGCTTCATCTTTCGCAGCACTTAGTACTGTGGGCTCCTTCCCCACCGGCAGACCCATCATCATGGATCTCCCCACGGATGCCTGCCCTTCTCCCCACAGGCCCACCCCTGCTGATCCTCCATCCCTGCTGACCCTCCATCCCTAGTTTTTTCTTTTAAAAAGCACTGTGCCTGGCATAGGTAGAAACGCAGTGGATGTCTGGTGAATGAAAGGATGGCTGACTGGAGGGACAGTGGGCTCTGCCCTGGCTTTGTCCCGTAGGCTGTGAAGGCACAATTGCTGGAGCAAGTGCAGGGACAGCTGAAGGAGCTGCTGGATCAGGCCATGTGGGAGGCCATACAATCCTACCCATCACAGCACAAACCTCTGCCCCCTGCTCCCCCAGACTCCTTGAGCAGGTGAGTCTGGCGAACAGCTTCGTGGGCTCCTCTGTAGCAAGGATCATGAGCTATAAACATCACATTATGCACCCTCACAAGCCTTGGCAGGACTAGGACTCCAGCCTTCCCTCTTTCCCCTTTATCTTGTCTTCCTAACACTGGCCTCCACCTACTGGGCTGCACTCTGCCCTGGCTGTGACCTTCCACCAGGTCCTGCCTACTAGCCCTGGCTCTGACCTTCCCCTACCACTCCCCTTGGCTCCCAAGTATTGACCTTCTGCATGGCCCTGCCCTCTGCCCACTGACTTCTTCCTGACCCTGAACAAACGTCTCAATTCAGGACCCAGGAGCCATCCCTGGGAAAACAGAAAGTTTTCATCATCCGCAAGTCCCTGCTTGAGTAAGTCGGGGTGAAGACAGGTAATGGGAGGAAAAGAAAGGGCTTGGGCTGGGGGTCAAGATCACCTCATTTCTCATCCCTAGGCTCTAGGTGGTTTGTGGGGAGGACTTGGAAGGGGTTTCTAAGCTGCGGGTCCCCCATTCGCCCTGGGCATGGCTGTAGAAGAAAGGCCTTTAGCTGGAGGTTCTGGATCGCTAGTCCCCATGCCTCGTGTGTACAGTGTCAGCTAGTTCACACGACCCTGAGGACCATCCCACACTGACCTTCAGGCCCCTGTCCCTCCAGTGAGCTGATGGAGGTGCAGCATTTCCGCACCATCTACCACATGTTCATCGCTGGCCTGTGTGTCTTCATCATCAGCACCCTGGCCATCGACCTCATTGATGAGGGCAGGTAGGTCCCCCTCCCACCTGGGATAAGTACACCTATCTGATCAGACCCTCTGGGTCCTCAGTGCCTCCCACCTGCCCTTGGCACAAGAGGACGCAGGTCCCCCCTTTGATTAGTGGACATGCACCAACATTGCTGCCAACAACCTTCTCACCTGAAACTCTCTCTGGGACCCCTTCCTTCCCCAGCCTTGGTTGGCCCTTGGTCTGTTCTCCCAGGGCCAGCCTCAAATGCTTCTCAATGACACCTTGCCCTGAAGCAGATGTGTGTGTGCACACATGCACACCTACACACACTCCTTCCCAAGTCACTTCTAGTCAAGTAACCTCCATTGAACACCTCCTGAGTACCAGTCCTAGAGGCTGGAGAAATGAGGGAGGGCAGGCTCCACCCCTGTCTGTGAGGCACTCCCAATCTTGTCGGGGAGACAGACATGCACCCACATGCCCGGGTGGGTCATTTCCCCCACAGAGCACCCAACCCAACTGTGAGGATGAGCCTCAGAGAGCTGCATACCCCTGGGGGTCTGTATTTTCATGCTTCCCACTGTTCCTGGATCAAACTGAGGGTTAGGGCTGCTATTTTTCAAGGCCTGATAATGAGATGCAGTTGAACTGAGGAGGAAGTTTTTTATTTCTGTGACCAGTTACAGGGAGAAGGCCTGGAAATTATCACCAGGCCAACTCAAAATCACAAAGTTTTCCAGAGCTTATATACCTTCTAAGCTCTATGTCTATACGTAAGTGTGCATTCATCTAAAGACATGAGCGATTAACTTCTTTTAATCTATAACTAAGGTCTGAGCCTTGAAGACCTTCTTCTGGAGCCTCAGTAACTTTACTTAATCTAAATGGGTCCAGGTGCTGGGGTGATTACCCTTATCTTGTCTCCTAAATTGTGGAGGTTTGGGGAGTTGGGTTTTCAGACCCCGATAAAACTTGTTTAATGATGCTTTGAGGTTCAGGAAAGGCCTAGCAAAACCCTTGGTGGGCTTTTGTCACATCCCAGCCTTTTTACAAGGGCACTGGGGTTTTGTTTTGTTTTGTTTTGTTTTGTTTTTGAGACGGAGTCTCGTTCTGTCACCAGGCTGGAGTGCAGTGGCGCAACCTTGGCTCACTGCAACCTCCAACTCCCTTGTTAAGCAATTCTCCTGCCTCAGGCTCCTAAATAGCTGGGATTACAGGCACATGCTGCCATGCTTAGCTAATTTTTGTATTTTTAGTAGAGATGGGGTCGCACCATGTTGGTCAAGATGGTCTCGCTCTCCTGACCTCGTGATCCACATGCCTCAGCTTCCCAAAGTGCTGGGATTACAGGTATGAGCAACTGTGCCCAGCAAGGGCACTGGTTTTTGATATTTAACTTAACCACTCAGTCAGTTCTGAAACAGTCGTTAGGGAGGTCTGAATTAGGGATACCTGCCTGCCATTTCCACTGTCAATTTGCACATGATTCCTATCATGCTTATATATTAATTTTTTTTCTTTTTTAAAAAAAGATAGGATTTCACCACGATGGCCAGGCTGGTCTTGAACTCCTGACCTCAGGTGATCCACCCACCTGGACCTCCCAAAATGCTAGGATTACAGGCATGAGCCACCGTGCCCGGCCGCTTGTATATTCATGTATCACGAGAATCACAGGGAGATGAGGAGTCATAATCTTTCTGGCTGCTTCCTGCTGAGAGGGGGTCATCATTATGGGGCGCCAAAGGCAGCACTGGAGTGGAAGAGGTCGATTTGTTCCCAGTAGCACTCTCTGTTTTGGGGCCTTAGAGGCAGCGCCTGCTGAAACATAATAGCACACAACAACACATATAAATAGGCTACTGCTCTTTTCTTCTGAAGTTTAAGTCGTCTAGTCTTCAGTTTGCAGGGCTTTAAGAAACCATGGCTTAGGTTTCAGTGATTACCAATTAGAAAGAATGGGGAAAAAGGAAAAGAAGGAGGAAAAAACTGAAAACATTATTTTGGAGATCTGTACCCAGAAAAGTTAGAATTTAATCCAAACTGTAGAAAATAATAAAAACTGAAAAACAAAAAAAAACCAAAAGGTGTGCTTTTTTTTTTTTTTTTTTTTTTTTTGAGATAGAGTCTTACTCCGTTGCACAGGCTGAAGTGCAATGGGCATGATTTTGGCTCACTGCAACCACTGCCTTCTACGTTAAAGCAATTCACCAGCCTCAACCTCCTGAGTAGCCGGGATTATAGGCATGTGCCACCACATTTGGCTAATTTTTGTATTTTTAGTAGAGTCAGGGTTTCACAACGTCGGCCAAGCTGGTCTCGAACTCCTGACCTCAGATGATCAGCCTGCCTAGGCCTCCCAAAGTGCTGGCATTACAGGTGCAAGCCACTGCACCCAGCCATAGTTTTTGAAACATAATTTTTCTTTCTGCAGTTTCCTATTTTTATTAAAAGACTGATCATGGTAGGACTGGTTTGCTTTATTATACTTGGCTTAATTATTTGTATAAGGTGCAGCAAGAATAATTAGTTTTCATATAGGGCTTTTAAATTGGCTTTAATGCAACTTTGTTCCATAGAAGGAATCTGAGATAAGACTTTTTAAAGCCAAGCCCAGCCATGGATTTGTACCAATAAATACTTATGAGTTGGGTGAATTCCTCTCCTCTTGAGGTTCCAAGATAATTTGGGGTTCCTGGCCTGTCAGAAAATGACATTCTTTACCTACCACAGAGCAGAAACCCTGTGCAGGGACTGTGTATACAAAATATGAGGCCAGTTTCCAAGGGCTTTATTGGCCTCATAAGTAAAGTTTGATTCCTTAAAGGAGAACACACCATTCCAGTCAAAGCCTTGGCAAAATAGCCAGCTTTTCCAATTGCATCCTGTTACAAAAGAAAACAGATTCTTATTGCACTTAGGCAAATAACTGTATTACAAATAGTTTCCAAATTCTGGAGAAATCAGGTAGAGAGAAACAAATATGCTCCAAATTTTGTTCATAGGAGTATATTTTACTTAATTGTTACAAGCTGTTAATAGCTCAAAAGAAAAGTTTTCTTCACTCTGAAAAGCAAAACAAAGGATTAGCAACATTTTAAGCAAAAAGTCAAAAAGATCACTTCAGTCTCCTATTAGTTCAGTTCAAGCAGTTAATTCCTGTCCTGATTGATATTAATGAATATTTTAGCTCTTAAAGGGTCTTGAACATTTTTCCTCTATTCCTCTATTCTGATAATTTCTAAAGTTGTCAGAAACCTGCATTCAAGAGCACCTGTTAGAGCTTTATAGCTAATTATAAAACCACCTTCTAAAGAGTACCAAAACAAGACAACAATTGTTTATGGACAACAAAAAGTTTTAGGGTAGTCATAAAGACCCAATTGACAAAGAAATCTGTTACCTCTGTGGCACACAACAATTTAACATAACAATGGCCAGGTGCAGTGGCTCATGCCTGTAATCCCAACACTTTGGGAGGTTGAGGCAGGTGGATCACGAGGTCAGTAGTTTGAGACCAGCCTGGCCAATATGATGAAATGCCATCTCTACTAAAAGTAGAAAAATTAGCCAGGTGTGGTCACATGCCTGTAGTCCCAACTACTTGGGAGGCTGAGGCAGAAGAATTGCTGGAACCCAGGAGGCAGAGGTTGCAGTGAGCTGAGATCTCATCACTGCACTTCAGCCTGGGGGACAGAGCAAGACTCTGTCTCAAAAAATATATATATATAATTATTATTGATAACATACACCAAGATATACCAGAATTATAGTAGTCTCCCATAACTTTGTAACACATACCAATAACATATTTATACAAATATAGCCCAAAGAAAGCCAAACTCCATTTTATATTTGGCAATGCTTCCTGCATGATTTTTGGTACCAAAATGAGCCAAATTTCACCTTTACATTAGTGTACTATTAATGTTAAACCCAATTATTTATTTATTA
Organism: Callithrix jacchus; assembly: GCF_049354715.1. NCBI lineage: Eukaryota > Metazoa > Chordata > Mammalia > Primates > Cebidae > Callithrix > Callithrix jacchus. The sequence continues at coordinate 66,458,091 of NC_133510.1, read as the reverse complement.
TTTTATTTTATGTTTTGAGACAGAGTCTCACTCTGTCACCCAGGCTGGAGTGCAGTGGTGCAATCTTGGCTCACTGCAACCTCTGCATCCTGAATTCAAGTGATTCTTTTGCCTCAGCCTCCCAAATAGCTGGAATTAAAGGCATGTGCCACCACACTCAGCTAATTTTTTTGTGTGTATTCTTAGTAGAGATGGGGTTTCACCATGTTGGCCAGGCTGGTCTCAGACTCCTGACCACAAGCAATCCACCCACCTTGGCATTAGAAGTGCTGGGAGTACAGGCATGAGCCACTGTGCCCGGCCTTAAACCTAATTCTTAATAAAACCTTTTGGGCATGCTTACCCAATTTTAATCTTTGATTATAAGGTAAGATTTTTATAGACTTTTTATAACCCTTTACAATTTTTGCTAAAGTGCAGATTAGTGCTCTAAGGGAAACCCATTGTGCTTTTATTTTAATGCTCAATTTACAGAAAAAACTGGATGATGCCCCTTTAACTTTAGCCAATATGTTTACACACAGTATTTCCTTTACAATCAACCTTCCACAGCTTGCTTAAACATTCATCTTTATCTTATCCAACTTAAAACAATCCTTAAATCTTTTAATCTAGGCAAAATCCACATTCTCATGCCTCCTAACAATCTTTTTACCAAAAGTATATTTTACTTTCCTTATATGCCTTGCATGTAAATTCTTTCTTCAATAGTGTTAAATACATATTACACTGTTAACTCCTAGCAAACTTTACTTTTGGTGAAAACTTTGGTAAGTTTGGAATTTTAATTATGTACTAGGTGTGGAGCCTAGGACCTAGAGAGAAGTGCAGATAAGGTCTGACTTATTCAAGCGTCTAACTCCATGTGTCCTAGGACTGACCTAGCTGTAAAGCAGGCAACCTGTACAGCCAAGAGTCATAAAGCATTTAGGAGGCCTAATCACCTTTAAGTTGCACAACATTTCTTGTATAAATTCCCTTTCATAAATTCATTCATGACTTACACAGACAATCGCTGACATACCTTGACTAGAATCTAATGCTCCAAAATAAATTGAACAATTTTTTTTTTTTTTTTGAGACGGAATTTCGCTCTTGTTACCCAGGCTGGAGTGCAATCTCGGCTCACCACAACCTCCGCCTCCTGGGTTCAGCCAATTCTTCTGCCTCAGCCTCCTGAGTAGCTGGGATTACAGGCACGTGCCACCATGCCCAGCTAATTTTTTGTATTTTTAGTACAGACGGGGTTTCACCATGTTGACCAGGATGGTCTCCATCTCTTGATCTCGTGATCCACCTGCCTCAGCCTCCCAAAGTGCTGGGATTACAGGTGTGAGCCACCATGTCTGGCCTGAATTGAACAATTTTTAAGTCAAAGAAGCAGTTTTTATGACCTAGAGCATTTAGCAAACCTAATACTTGACCTGCATATTTTAGACCAAATATTTATATTTTTGAAGATATTTTTATTTTACCACTAATCTTTAAAACTCTCCTTATTTTTTTAACTTTCTTTATGTCTCTCTTATTTCCTGTTTTTTTTTTTTTACCTTGTTTTATAAGGTTTGAATTAGACAAAAATTAGTTACCCTTTACAAAGGACACAATTTTTAGAAAGCATGTTTTTCTACAATATATTTTTATTGGAAAATACCCAAATAATGAAATATCTGTTGTTTAATTTAACTTTAGATTCTAAATTATGACATTTGTTTATGAGTATTTATCCCATTACATTTATCTAATTATTTATTTTAATCATTTACCATCTTCCTTCTTTTTTTTTTTTTTTTTCCTTGGGTTGGGGGAGGAAGGCAGGAAGGGAGGGAAGAAGGACGGTAGGGAGGAAGGAAGGGATGAAGGAAGGAAGGAAGGGAGGAAGCGGCGAAGGAGGGAGGGAAGGGAAGGAAGAAAATCAAGCAATGAGAGAGACATTGCCGACCAGGATCTAGAGGTTTACAAGTTGATTTCTTTTTTTTTTGAGAGAAGGAAAGAAAAAAAAAAATAAGTAAAGGAGAGGAAGAAAGAGGAAGAGAAAGAGGGAGAGTAAATGGAAATATTGCTTTATTTTGAAAAAAATTGGGTATTATTAATGGCCAATCAATGTTTCATTTAAACTTATGGGTAGGTGTGATGTGGTATTGACAAGAATGTATATTTGTGTATTTGAAGTGGAGAGCTCTATAAATATTTATTAAGTTTACTTGTTTCGGATCTGAGTTCGAGTCCTTGATATCCTTATTAATTTTCTGTCTCATTGAGTCTAAGTCTCTATGTATCTGGGTGTTAGGATCGTTAGCTCTTGTTGTTGCATTGATCCTTTTACCACTGTATCTTTGTTGCTTTAAAATCTATTTTATCCGCTACGAGATTTGCAACTCCTGCTTTTTATTTATTTATTATTTATTTTTGCTCTCTATTTGGTTGGTAAATCTTTCTCCATCCCTTTGTTTTGAGTCTTTGTGTATCCTTGCATATGAAACAGGTCTGGATGTAACATGCCATTGGGTTTTGGCTGTGTCTTTTGATTGGGGGATTTAGTCAATTTAAATTTAGGGTTACTGCCATTTGATGTTGACTGGCTGTTTTATCCATTCGTTGGTGTAAATTCTTCTTTATATTGGTGCTCTTTACTTTTTGGTGTATTTTTGGAAAGGCTAATACTGGTTGTTTCTTTCTGTGTGTAATGCTTCTTTCAGAAGCTCTTGTAAAGCAGGCCTGGTGGTAATAAAATCTCTGAGTTCTTGCTTGTTCATAAAAGATTTTATTTTCCTTCAGTTGTGAAGCTTAGTTTGGCTGGATATGAAATTCTGGGCTGAAGGTTCTGTTCTTTGAGGATGTTGAATATTGGCCCCCACTCTCTTCTGGCTTGTAGAGTTTCTGCTGAGAGATCTGCTGTAAGTCTGATGGGTAACATGACCTTTCTCTCTGGCTGCCCTTAGTATCCTCTCCTTCGTTTCAACCCTGGTGAATCTAACGATTATGTGCCTTGGGGTTGCTCTTCTTGAGGAATATCTTTGTGGTGTTCTCTCTATTACCTGGGGTTGAATGTTGACCTGCTTTGCTAGTTTAGGAAAAGTTTCCTGAATAATATCCTGAAGGGTATTTTCCAGCTTGGATTCATTCTCTCCGTCGCATTCAGGTACACCTATCAAACGTAAATTTGGTCTTTTCACATAGTCCCACATTTCTTGGAGACTTTGCTCATTCCTTTTTATCCTTTTTTCTCTAATCTTTTCTTCACGTTTTATTTCATTGAGTTGGACTTTGACCTCTGATATCCTTTCTTCTGCTTGAACAATTCGAGTGTTTAAACGTGTGCATACTTCTCGGAGTTCCTGTATTGTATTCTTCAGTTCCATTAATTCACTCATACTCCTCTCTAAGTTATCTATTCTCAATAGGATTTCATCAAACCTTTTTTCAAAGTTCCTAGTTTCTTTATGTTGGGCTACAACGTGTTCTTTTAACTCACCGAAGTTTCTTATTATCCATTCCTTGAAGAGTGATTCTGTCATCAGGATGCACTCGTTCTCCATCAAGCCTTGTTCCATTGTTGATGTGGAACTATGATCATCTTTAGAGGGAGAGGCGTTCTGATTTTGAGTGTTCTCAGCTTTTTTACGCTGGTTTCTTCCCGTCATTGTAAATTTATCCTCCTGCCGTCTTTGAATTTACCAACTTTCAGATTAGGTCTCTTGAGCGGGCGTCCAGGTTGTTAGTTCCCAGGGCCAGAGCAGCAGCGTTAAAACTGATGGTGCTTTTCTGCCCAGGATTCTCCTGTCTGGCTTCCTTCTTGTGTCGGTAGTAGGCGACTCTGCCTTCCCCAGGCTCCAAACCTCGGTCAGAAGGGGAACCGGTCCCATTTACTCTGAGCCGAGTGCTGCCGCACCGACGTGCCATCACAGCCGCTGAGCTGGGCTCTGGTGTCGTGCTGGGGGCCCTTGTGGGTCCTCCGAACCTGTTTACTCTGCTCCGAGAGCTGCCGCGCCGAGGTGCCCGTGGAACCGCTGCACCGGCCACGAGAGTCGCGCTGGCCACCGGTGTGTTTCCTCCACTGGGGGATCTTCTGCTCCGTGAGCGACCAGAATTTGTCTGAAAGTGTGGCGTCCTCTAGTTCTCCGCGCCTTCCCTGAGAGCTGCAATCCCGGGATGTTAGTGATCGGCCATCTTGGATCATTCCCCACCATCTTCCTTCTAACCTCCAAGCTGTTCTTGTTCATTAACTTAATTTATAGTATAGCTTTAAAACAGAGATGATAACAGTTCTTTCCCAGAACAAACTTCCTTCATGTCTGCGGACTAGACTGCCTAAAGCCACAAGAGTGGAAGTTGGGTATTTTACTAAATAATTCAAGATGTAGCTACCTTCATTAAATCAATATTAATGTTTTACTTATTAAAAATTACACAAGCAAAGATTATTCTGTTTGGGGCTGAGTTACAGTTTTGTAGCCTCTTTGCCAAATTTTGACACCTTATAGTATTTGGCAGAGATAAGTATGAAATTGCTCACTCAATAAATCCAAACAAAAATGTATGCTGGCAACTCTTAAGACATTTCTAATATTACTTTACCAATAACTTTTAAAGCTAGCTTAATGTGTTAAAGATTTTATTTAAGTCACATAAACTTGAAAAAGCATTTGACTAGTCTTTCCTTTTTTCTGTTAAAGTATTTAAGCACTTTTATTTTTCTTTGAGCCAATTAATTAGAACTCTTCTATATATTTTCAGTATCAAAACATGGTGTACACAAGACATAAATACACAGATGTATTAGGCATGCCAATAGAAGAACACTTTATAGATTCATAAGACCTCCTTTTCCCTTTCTTTTAACTGGATCTTTGTGCTCTGGGCAGAGCTCACACTGAATCCTGGGTTTTCAAAAAGGAAGAATTATTACGAAGGTAGACCATGTGAGGCTTTTACAGTGCATTTAAAAATTCTTTTTTCCCTGGCCAGGCACGGTGGCTCATGCCTGTAATCCCAGCACTTTGGGAGGCCAAGGCAAGTGGATCACAAGGTCAGGAGTTCGAGACCAGCCTGGCCAACATGATGAAACCCTGTCTCCACTAAAAATACAAAAATTAGCAGGGTGTGGTGGCGCACACCTGTAGTCCCAGCTACTCGGGAGGCTGAGGCAGCAGAATTGCTTGAACCCAGGTGGCAGAGGTTGCAGTGAGCGAAGACCATGCCATTGCACTCCAGCCTAGATGACAGAGTGAGACTCTGTCTCGAAAAACAGAATTTTTTTTCTGAAACGAAGACATTTCTAAGTGTCTAAATTACACTTTTTCTTAAAAACCCAAGAGTAGCTTCTGTTGCAATAGTGATTAATCAAGAAAACAGAATTTGGTCATTTGAGAAGAAAAAAACCTTCACTCAAAAAGACAAGGTCCTAGGAGAGAAATAAAAACAAAAACATGAAGCCCTTTTAAATACAAACATGCACACATACATATACACATCTTGGATGTCAGCTTTTAATTAAGCTGATTCTTATCCACTGAGCTTCTAAAAACTATTTTTCTTTCCTGGTGGCCTCTTAGCAGGAGTGGACCCAATACCTCCCATTTTCTTTTTCTTTTGTTTTTGAGATGGAGTCTTGCTCTGTTGACCAGGCTGGAGTGCAGTGGCACGATCTCAGCTCATTGCACCTTCTGCCTCCTGGGTTCAAGCGATACTCCTGCCTCAGCCTCCTGAGTAGCTGGGACTACAGGTGTGTGCCACCATGCCCTGCTAATTTTTGTATTTTTAGTAGAGATGAGGTTTCACCATGTCAGCCAGGCTGATCTCAAACTCCTGACCTCGTGATCCACGTGCCTTAGGCTCCCAAAATGCTAGGATTATAGGCGTGAGCCACCATGCCCACCAAATACCTCTCCTTTTCAAGTTTACATGCTATCAAAGGGAAAAAGACACACAAATAAGTGGAGACAAATTCTGAACAACACAAGGGGAAGTGCACTCAGGCAAAACAGACTCAAAACCAACTCAAAACCTGATCTCAATGAAAATGCAAAGTGTGGCATCATCCCGGTCTCTCCTGGCTGGCTTGCCAAATTTTGTCCCTGGATAAAACTGAGGGTTGGGGCTGCTATTTCTTGTGGCCCAATAATGAGATGCAGATGAACAGGGGAGAAAGAGAGTTATTTCTATAACCAGTTACAGGGAGAAGGACTGGAAATTATCACCAGACCAACGCCAAATTACAACATTTTCCAGAGCTTATTTACCTTCTAAGTGTAAGTGTCTACATGTAAGTGTGCATTCATCTAAAAATGCAAGTCTATAACTAAGGGCTGAGTCCTGAAGACCTGCCTCTGGAGCCTCAGTAAGTTTACTTAATCTAAATGGGTCCAGGTGCTGGGGTGATTACCCTTGTCTTGTCTCCTGCTAAATCATGGAGGTCTGGGGAGTTTCTTCAGACCCCCAATAAAACCTGTTTAATGATGCTTTGAGGTTCAGGAAAGGCCTAGGCAAAACCCTTGGTGGGCTTTTGCTACATCCCAGCCTTTGTATAAGAGCACTGACTTTTAATAGTTAACTTAACTTCCCAGTCAGTACTGAAACAGTTGTTACGGAGGCCTGTGTTAGTGAGACCTGAACTGCCACACCCCTCACCCTAAATCAGGCTTGAGAAGTAGCAAAAAGAACAGGACCAAGGATCCACAGGTTCAGCAACTGCACCGCTTTTGGTAAACATTTTGTTGTTAGTTAGACAAGCATTAAAAGGATAAAAATACCATCAGGTGTGTGTAAGAAAAACATTTTCAAAAATTAAAAAATGATAAAATTTCAGTAGAAAGCTCAAATACATGTTTTCCTGTAAACGGAGTCCTTCTTGACCACCCGCCTCAATCCCACACTGCTTTCAGAAGCTTTGTTTAAAGAGTTTCTGGCCAGGCGCGGTGGCTCATGCCTGTAATCCCAGCACTTTGGAAGGCCACGGCAGGTGGGTCACTTGAGGTCAGAATTTGAGACCAGCCTGGCCAATATGGTGAAACCCTGTCTCTACTAAAAAATAAAAATACAAAAGTAGCCAGGTGTGGTGGTGCACACCTGTGGTCCCAGCTATACAGGAGGGTGAGGCAGGAGAATTGCTTGAACCTGGGAGGCTGAGGTTGCAGTGAGAAGAGATGACCCACTGCACTCCAGCCTGGGTGACAGAGCAAGACTTCATCTCAAAAAACAATTTTTTTCTGAGTTTCCCTTCAGAGCATTTTTTTAATGCATTGATATTCAGTACCAAAGATATGCACGTTGTGGAGATTTTACATAAAGAAGAAACTGTACCTATTATTTTGCAATTTGCTTTTACTCCCTAACAACCTATTTTAGGGATCATTTCATGTCAGTCCATTGGTTTGAAGGACTGCAGAGGATGGAGGTGCAGATTTGTTCACTTAGTCCTTTACTAATGGACATGTAGGTCATTTTCAGCTTTTCCCCTCAACAAACCATACGCTCTTAACCGAGGCTAACAAAACACCAAACAACCTGCATCCTATTAGCTCCAAAGGAACAAAACTAAGGAAAGTCAGAATAGTTACCTCATACCCTAACACGCATTGCATATAGAGTAATGAGCCCTTAGCAACACCATGAAATCAGAGAGGGCTCTCAAGGTCATTTAGAATCAAACTCATGCCCCGACTTAGTCTCCTGGAGCAACGCCCTGTACCACAGAGGTGCCATCTGGAACACCTCCAGAGATGGGGAGCTCACAACCTGATCAACATACCTCAGTTTATCTTCCAGGGGCTCGGGCTGAAGAGGAAGGGGACAAGAACGGGCTTCACTTGTCTACTTTGTCTCTCCTTCCCCACTCCAAGGCTGCTGCTGGAGTTTGACCTACTGATCTTCAGCTTCGGACAGCTGCCGGTGGCGCTGGTGACCTGGGTGCCCATGTTTCTGTCCACCCTGCTGGTGCCGTACCAGGCGCTGCGGCTGTGGGCCAGGCCGGGGGCTGGGGGCACCTGGGTGCTGGGGGCGGGCCTGGGCTGCGCGCTGCTGGCTGTCCACGCCGTGGTCCTCTGCGCGCTGCCGGTCCACGTGGCTGTGGAGCATCAGCTCCCGCCGGCCTCCCGCTGTGTCCTGGTCTTTGAGCAGGTGAGGGCTGAGCCACGCTGGGGAACCGGAGGTAATGGGCGGGGGGGGGGGGGGCCCTCTCAGCAGAGGGGGAGAGCCCCAAAGAGGGAGCGGGGCCCACGAGAGGGAGGGCGTTGGAGAGGGTACTGGCAGGGGCGGAGCTAGTTACCAGGGGCGGAGTCCGTTAAGAAAGATTTGGGGAACCTGAAAGCTGGAAGGCAAACAATGTGACACCGCCATCATAGGAGGTTTGGCAGGAGGAAGACTCTGCTCGGGCCTCTCATCCCAGCAGCCTTTACTCATCCCAGCATATGTTCGGCTGTACGGCCATTCAACAGAGAAAGAGTATGGGCTCTGACCAGACAGATCTTACACTCTGCCTGCCTCTCAGAGGTAACCCAGAGCACAAAGAAGTTAAGCGATTTGCTTAAAGCCACACAGCAACTTGGCCTCCCTTCCACTCTGCCACAGGTTAGGTTCCTGATGAAAAGCTACTCCTTCCTGAGAGAAGCTGTGCCTGGGACCCTTCGTTCCAGAGGAGGTGAGGCCTTCATCTTGCTCAGTTGTGAACTCAGTCCTCTTGGCTGATTGAATGAAGCCAACAGGTGCAGGATCCTGATAAAAAGCCCTGCCTTCCTAAGCCCGGGTTGCCCACCAGGCACAACACTGGCCTCCAGCTGGCATTCTCAGCTCCTGCCTCTGACAGGCAGCACCTCTGTTACCCAGGACTTCTGGCGCTTTCCTGTTTCCTATTCCAGCCCCAGCCTCTCATCTAGGCTTTGTTGTTTCATTTGTAGAGCACAGGCGGAGTACATTTAGTATCATTGTTAAGGCCCTAGACTTTTTAGAATGACAAGTTGGCACTGGGTCCAAATTACAGTCACCAGCTGCATTAGACCTTAACAAGAGAGTCAGGCTGGGCAGTGGCTCACACCTGTAATCCCAGCACTTTGGGACACCGAGACAGGAGGCTCGTTTAAGCACAGGAGTTCAAGACCAGCCTGAGCAACATAGTGAGATGGGGTCTCACTTCAGAAAACATTTTTAAATTAGCCAGGTGTGGTGGCTCATGCCTGTGGTCCCAGCTGTGTGGAAGGCTGAGGTAGAAAGATTACTCAAGTCCGAGACGTTGAGGCTGCAGTGAGCCATGACTGCGTCACTGCACTCCAGCCTGGGCAATGGAGTGAGATCCCATCTCAAAACGAAACAAAAAGAATGAGAGACGTGCAACTTTTGCTTTCACTTGAACACTTGAAGACCATTTCGAGGTTATTAATTGGCCTAATTTCAATTTTTTTTTTTTTTTGAGACAGAGTCTTGCTCTGTCTCCCAGGCTAGAGTGCTGTGACATGATCTTGGCTCACTGCAACCTCTACCTCTTGGGTTCAAGCGATTCTCCTGCCTCAGCCTCCCAAGTAGCTGGGATTGCAAGGTGTGCATCACCATGCCGGGCTAATTTTTTTGCATGTTTAGTAGAGACGGGGTTTCACCATGTTGGCCAGGCTGGTCTCCAACTCCTGACCTCCAGTGATCCACCCACCTTGGCCTCCCAAAGCGTTGGGATTACAGGCATGAGCCACCATGCTGGGCCAATTTTGTTTTTTTTTTTTAGAGACAGGGTCTTGCTATGTTGCCCAGGCTGGTCTTGAACTTCTAGGCTTAAGCAATCCTCCTGCCTTGGCGTCCCAAAGTGTTGACATTACAGGAGTGAGCCTGGCCCCGAATTCCAATATCGTTATGTCTCAGAGCATAGAAGGCTGAAGGAGAGCAGGAGAGAGGGGAGAATGGCTGGTCAGTGGAGTAGTCAGAACACACAGAATTTATCAGTTAAGTTTGCTCTTGCATTTGGGTGTGTTTGATGATGCCCTAAGACAGTTACAATAGTAACATTAAAAATCACTGATCCTAGATCACCAAACCACATATAAGAAGAAGAAGGAAGTTTGAAATATTTCAAGAATTGCCAAAATGTGACACAGAGACATGAAGCGAGCTCTTGCCATTGGAAAAAGTGGTGATGATAGACTTGTCCCAGGCAGGGTCGCCACGAACTTCCAATTTGTGAAAAATGCAATACCTGGGAAGTGCAGTGAAACAAGATGTGCCTGTATTAAGAGGTCCAGACAGCAGGGGAAGGAGAATGGGTTGTGGAACGTGTGGGTACCAAATGCAGCTCTGGCCACAGCAGGCCCTGCACTGGAAAATAGGGTGCCTGAAATGAAAACAGAAGAGACGGTGTTCAAGAACCAGTTCCGCTCCTGCCCAGTTTAGCTCCCCCAGCCCGAATCCAGGTTCTACGTCCAGCTCCTTGCCTGTCCCCCACCCCTACCCTATCCATTTCTCCATTCATCAATCCCACCACCCTTCCCCAGCAGCCCCCTCACCTCTGCCCTCTGCCCTTCCCCTTACTAATCTACCCCTCTCATCCCTCCCAGGTGAGGGGATCCAGGCCCCCAGTTTCTCCAGCTACCTCTACTTCCTCTTCTGCCCAACTCTCATCTATAGGGAGACTTACCCCAGGTAAGACCCTGCACCCCTTCCCCAAATGCCCAGGCCCATCAGGAACCCTACCCTTCTACCCTCCCCTCCCTGACGTCCTCAGTATTGCCTCAGGCACTGGCCACTTTCTCGGGAAGCATCTCGTAATAAAGATGGGAAATACGTGGCTGGCAGACTACCCTGTCTCCTTGCCCAGGCTGTGATGATGCTAGGGTGACCCACTTTCCTGATTTACCCAGGACTGTCCTGATTTGAGTACTGAAAATTCTACCCATCCTACACACCTTTGTTGACGTCCATGTTTAAAATCCACTTGTCATCTCTGTTATGGAAAGTTCAAAGTATCCTAGACCCCACCACCCTAGATAATCCTCCCAGGCCTGAGCAAAATTCAGGGAACTGTGGAGAGAGGAGTGCAAACTGTCCCCAGTCTGCACCCAGGCTGAGCAGAGAACAACATGAAAAAATGAGCAAGCTATTGTCTCCACTGCCGCTGCAGGACGCCCTACGTCAGGTGGAATTATGTGGCCAAGAACTTTGCCCAGGTGAGGAGATAGGGTAGAAGGGTGGACCTGTGACTCATGGTGGCGGAGAGGGGACATTTCTGGGAGGCCTGGAGAGGCAATAGAAGGGTGGTACCAAGGGAAGAGAAGGCCAGTGCTGCGCCAGAGGTCCAATGCCACCAGCAGCTGCCAGCATCCCTCTCCAATTACGTGTCCCCACACCTCCTCCAGGCCCTGGGCTGTGTGCTCTATGCCTGCTTCATCCTGGGCCGCCTCTGTGTTCCTGTCTTTGCCAACATGAGCCGAGAGCCCTTCAGCACCCGTGCCCTGGTGCTCTCTATTCTGCATGCCACGTTGCCAGGTGAGCCAACTAAGGTGGGGCTGGAGCAGGCTGTGCCCCGGGGAAGGCTCATCAGGGAAGAACTTGTAGTTACCTTCCCTCCATTTCAACACGTTCTCCTTCTGAGTCTCCCCTCATGTCTGTCCCCTCCTATCAGGGCACATTGCCATGGTCTCAGTTCAGACCATCCACTCCAGCTCTGCACCAGCCTCCTAACCCATATCCCTGACACCCAGATCTTTCCTCACCCATCTATCCCTGACACTGCTGCACAGGTGAACTTTCCTACTACAACTAATCATTCCCTACCCACCTTCAAAAACTCTGATGATAAGCCAGTGCTGGCACTTTCAGATCAGATTTGAACCCTTGGTGTGGCGTCCGTCCGAGGCCCCTTTGCATGCAGCCCCAGCCTATCTTCTCATCCTGCCACGCCCCTGAAAGACATGTATTTACGTGCCTCCAGGCCTTTGCTCATACTGGCCCCTCAGCTTGAATGCCCTTTCCCCATTTTCAGCAACGGAATCTAGTTTCTTCTTGGAGGCCCATGGCTAAGATGCCCCCTCCTCTGGGAAGCCTTCCTTTTATAGCCATCAATTACCATGATGGCTAATTGAGAGACTACCCATTTCTCTGCACTCCTAGACACATCAGTGCCACCATACTTAGCTCCTATTACATTTGCCCTGGAAATGTGGTTGGGCATGTCTTTCTGTCTCTGTCTGTGTGTGTCTCACTTCAATCACTCTGTGACCTCCCGATGGCCAGGGACTTTGAGATTTATATTTATCCCCAACATCTGGCACGAAGTAGACACCAAGTAAACGTACATGAGGAAATGGATGAATAAATGAATGTATGAAGACAGGCACAGTGGCTTGATCCTGTAATCCCAACACTTTGGGAGGCCGAAGGAGGAGGACTGCTTGAGGCCAGGAAGTCGAGACTAGACTGGACAATATAGTGAGATCTCATCTCTACAAAAATATTTAAAAGTAAAAATTAGCTGGGAGTGGTGGCTCATGTCTGTAGTTACAGCTACTTGGGAGGTTGAGGTGGGAGGATCGCTTGAGTCCAGGAGTTTGAGGCTGCAGTGAGTGCATCACCCCACTGCACTCTAGCCTGTCTCAAAAAAAAAAAAAGGAATGCATAAATTCGTGAATTACCAATAGATGAATGTTGGGGCCCTGGTTTCTGGGCAGGGGCTCCTCAGAGCCCGGATGAGGGCTGCCTGCAGGTCCAGGTGGGCCAGTCTGACCTGCAGCCCCTTGTCCCCATCCACCAGGCATCTTCATGCTGCTACTCATCTTCTTTGCCTTCCTCCATTGCTGGCTCAACGCCTTTGCCGAGATGCTACGATTTGGAGACAGGATGTTCTACCGGGTGGGGCCTGGATCTAGGCCAGCTGGAAGCTGGAGGCAGGGAGGGCTGGGGAGGGATCTGGGGAAGATGGTGGTCAGGAATGGGTGTCACTTCAGCCACACTGTTCACCTCCCATAATAAGCAGTCCTCTAGATGCGGTTATAATGCCACCCCTCCACCTCCTGGCAAGCCAGAGCTAACTGCTTTTGTGTGCATGGTACTACGGAATCTTCTCCTCCTAAGAGAGGGAGTAGGAGGGAGGACGGGGCCTCCAGGTCCTGAGGAGGGAGCTGAGAGGGTGTCTGCTGTACCTGTTCTGCCAGGAACCAGCCCTTCTGGAACACTGGGGTCGGTCGCAGGCAGAGGGAGCAGTGGGGAGGAGCAGGAACCCAGATGCTGGCTTACCTCCTTTTCACCACTCTGACCCCTTCTCCAGGACTGGTGGAACTCAACGTCCTTCTCCAACTACTACCGCACTTGGAACGTGGTGGTCCACGACTGGCTGTACAGCTACGTGTATCAGGATGGGCTGCGGGTACGGCCCTGCAGACCCCCCTTCAGCTCCCAGTTAATGGAGGCTCTCTGTCCCTCCAGCTACAATGTGGAGTCTACACCACTCACCTTTTCCAGGCCTAAGAGCCCTTTTGATTTCATCTGCCTTCATTTTACCCAACCCATTGGGTAGAAAGTCCTTGCAATCTTAATTTTCTTCCATCTTTATCCTTAATTCCACCCTCCCCACGGGGCGTTGCTCCCCACCTTAGCCTTCTAAGGAACATGGCAATTTCCCAGCTACCAAGGCTGTGTAGGTATGCTTAACCAGCACAGTAACCCTGAGAAGCCAGTATTATTATATCCTCATTTTATTTTTTTTCCTCTCACTTATTTTTTTATTGTGATAAAATATACATGACAGGCTGAGTGCAGTGGCTCACGCCTATAATCCCAGCACCCCGGAAGGACAAGGCAGGAGGACCACCCGAGCCCAGGATTTCAAGACCAGCCTAAGCAACATAGGAAGATCCCGTCTCAAAAAAAAATTTTTTTAATAAGCAGGCAAGGTGGTCTACAGCTGCAGTCCCAGTTACTCAGGGGGCCGAGATGGGCGGGTCGCTCTAGCCCAGCAGGTCAAGGCTGTACCGAACCGTGTATACCGACCTCATTTTAAAATGGCAGCAAAGGTCCAATGGGATAGTAGCATGCTCTTAAATAAGATGGACGTCACCCCTTCTGACCTCAGATCCCATATGCTTTCCAGCACACCACACTCCCCCTGGCTTCCTTAAAGTGGGGGCTCTTTGTGGAGAAGCTCAGGGAGACCCACCCCTCACTCCTTCCCTCACCCTGCCAGCTCCTCGGTGGCCGGGCCCGACGGGCAGCCATGCTGGGTGTGTTCCTGGTCTCCGCAGTGGCCCATGAGTATATCTTCTGCTTCGTCCTGGGGTTCTTCTACCCCGTCATGCTGATACTATTCCTTGTCTTTGGAGGTGAGCTGGCCTCTGTGCCACTGGAGGGGAGCCATCCAGAGGGAGGCCTGGGTCCTGCTCCTGGAGATCCCAGTCTGATGGTGGGAAGACGAGGCTGCTGGGCCTGAGAGGTGGAGTGGGGAGGGACTTGGAAAGCAGGGAGGGAGGCAGCATTGGGAGGAGCCAAGGCGTATCCTGGGGCAAGCGGGAAGAGGCTTCTGGTTGGAGAACATTTGAACAGGGCACTCATGGAGGAAAAAGAGGAGGACACTGGCTCAGTATGAGATTCACGATATTGAAATGCAAACTGAAGAATCCTGGTTTTACATGGGCTACTTGAGACCTCCACGAATTTCTGCACCTGGGTTCAAGATCTTCTCCAGTGGGGCCTTCCTGTTCCATCTCTTCTCAATACCCTGGGATAGGAGGGAAGCCAGAAAGACAAGGCACAGATATCTGGAGCTGGAGTGAAAACCTTTCCTCCTGTACCAGGAATGTTGAACTTCATGATGCACGACCAGTGCACCGGCCCAGCGTGGAACGTGCTGATGTGGACCATGCTGTTTCTGGGCCAGGGAATCCAGGTCAGCCTGTACTGCCAGGAGTGGTATGCACGTCGGCACTGCCCCTTAACCCAGGTAAGAGACCACAATGCTCACCTAGCTCTCCATCCATGAGAACACACAGCCCAACAGCCAGTCCCTCCTTGTTCCCCAATTCACCAGCCACGGTCAGGCACCAGGGCCTGGCTTGGGGGTGATGGACTCTCACGTCTTGGATGTACAGGGTGGGTCACCAGCAATGATCTCATTTATAACTTATTCTTCTCTGGCTCAGACAACCTTCTGGGGGCTGGTGACACCTCGATCTTGGTCCTGCCATATCTAGAAGTCAGGGCACCCTTCTTGCCCAGATGACACCACCAAGTTCTCTGCCTGCAAAGCCTGGGACCAGGACTCCTCTCTGAATTCCCAAACTTGGCTCTAAGTCAAGGCGACCGGCACACAAGACCCCACCAGGGAACTGCAAGGGCTGAGATCTGCAGACCTGTAGGTAGCTGAGCACAGACCTCAGCATATGGGTAATAGGGGCGACTCTTCAGGCCCTATCCCCATGGACTGGGTACAGCAGACCCTCCCACCCCATGACTGTCTTGAGGAGACTTGGGGGACTGTACGGATTTGATGAATGTGAAAGAACTCAGAGGAACTAGGGCCACCAAGGCTTGAAAAGGGTTTGGTTCTTGACTTTGTATATCTTCCAATACAGCAATAAACTTCGTCTGCCTTTTTATCCATTCATTCATTCATCATTTGTTGAAGGCTCACTTGGATTTTTGTAGAGTTGTGTCTGCAGAGGCAAGACTTTGTGGTAGGATGGGTGAGACTCTTGGAGGCCCCCTGTCTTACCTTCTCTATGCCACCCCCATCTCCCAGAAACCTGACCTCAACCCCTCTTCCACCTCTTCTCCAGCTCACACTGAATTTTCTAGCCCCTTTAATCCTTCTGCTCCTGGCAACACCTAGCACATTTTGAGAGAACAAAACGTGCCCTTTCCTTTAGCAGACCCAGGAGAAGAACCAAAAAACCCAGGGTCCTAAGAAAAAGAGATGGGGTATTGCTTTTCTTTTTTTAACATTTCAACAGTATATGTAAGACGTCTTTTTATGTCAATAAATATAGATCTATTTTGTCACTTTTATTTATTTTCATTTTTTAAATTAAATTAAATTAAATAGTGATGGGGTGTTTCTATGTAGACCAGACTGGTCTCAAACTCCTGGTGCCAAGCAATCCTCCCATCTCGGCCTCTCAAAGTGTTGGGATTACAGTTGTCAGCCACTGTACCTGGCCTTGTCATTTTTAATAGTATCACATTGTGTGTGTGTGTGTGTGTGTGTGTGTACTATAATTTAATTACATATATTTCAATTGTTTCCAATATTTTGCTCTTATAAACAACTCAGGGTGCCTTCAATGACAAGAAGGACATCCTAATGTATATATACATCTTTGTACACTTTTCTAAGGGAATTTTCTAAATACAGAATTACTGGGACATTAGATGGGCTTACTTCAAATGTACACATGGCCAAACTTCCCTCTTACATGAATTTGTATTATATGATAATTGCCCATTTCCCCACCTCCCTGCCAATGCTGGGTTTTGTCTAATTTTTAATTTTTGGCAATCGGATAAGCAGAAAATTATATCTATTGTTTTTATTTTTCATTGCATTATCATTACTTTAAAAAGTTAAATATATTTTCCTGTGTGCATTTACCATTTTAATTTAATATTTTATTATTTTTAAAAGGTTTATTTATTTATATCTATCTATTTATTTATCTGTTTAAGATAGGGTCTTGCTCTGTCACCCAGGCTGGAGTACAGTAGTGCAATTTTGACTCACTGCAGCCTCTACCTCCTGGGCTCGAGCAATCCTCCCACCTCAGCCTCCCAAGTAGCTGGGACTACAGGCAGGTGGCCCACACCTGGCTAATTTTATATCTAACTATCTATTTATTTTTGAGACAAAGTCTCACTCTGTTACCCAGTATGGAGTGTAGTAGCATGGTCTCGGCTCACTGTAACCTCTGCCTCCCAGGTTCTCCTGCCTCAGCCCTCCATGTAGCTGGGTGTTCAGGAAACTGCCACCATGCCCAGATAATTTTTGTATTTTTAGTAGAGGTGGGACTTCACCATGTTGGCCAGACTGGTCTCAAATTCCTGCCCTCAAGTGATCGGCTCACCTTGGCCTCCCAAAACGCTGGGATTACAGGCGTCAGCTACTGCTCCCCGCCTTGTCGCATATTTTTTATTTGCTGGTTTGTATCAGGATCCAAATAAACTCTATCCCTTGGAAGTGGTTTCATTTCTTTTCATCTATGGATTCCTATCTCATCTCCTATTTTAACTTTCTTTTTATATACGATAAAACGTAAAGATCTTAACTGTTTAAGTCGATTAGGTTCGTACATACCCATGTAATCATCTCATCAAAACATGACAGAACATTACCACATCCCCAGGAAGTTCTCTCATGCCCTTTTCTAGTCAACTACCCAATCAAAGACAACCACTTTCTAATCTACCCTCATCTATTAGCTTTACCTGTTTTACAACTTTGTATAAATAGAAATCTACAGCATTTACTCCTTTATGAACGCCTCGTTTCACTGTAACATTTTAAAGATCAATCCAAGTCTTGCATATGTCAATTGTTTGTACCTTCTTATTGCTCAGCACTATTCCATTTATGAACATATCACAATCTGTTTTTCACCTTTGATGGGCGTTTGGGCTGTTTCTAGTTTGGAGTTCTTATGAATAAGGCTGCAATAAAGATTCAGGTGAATACTCGAGAAGAATGTGAACTCTGTTGCTGTTGGGCAAAGTGTTCTTAAATATGAATTAGGTCAAGTCGTTTGATAAAATTGTTTAATCTTCTGTCTTTACTGATTTACTGTCTACGTGTTCTATCAGTTACTGAGAGATGATGAAACAATTGTGGATTTCTCGATTCGATTTGATTTCACATATTCTTGAACCTCTGTTTTTAGGTCCATAAACATCTGTTTAGGATTGTTATGTCCTCTTGATGAATTTACCTCTTTATGAAGCAGCCAACTTTTTTTTTTTTTTTTTGAGGTAGGGTCTCACTCTTTCACCCCAGGCTGGAGTACAATGGCATAATCACAGCTCACTGCAAACTCCACCTCCCGGGCTCAAGTGATCCTCCCACCTCAGCCTCCCTGGTAGCTGGGACTACAGGCATACACTACCACACCTAGCTAATTAAAAAAAATTTTTTTTTTTTTTTTTTTTGAGACGGAGTTTCGCTCTTGTTACCCAGGCTGGAGTGCAATGGCGCAATCTCGGCCCACCGCAACCTCCGCCCCCTGGGTTCAGGCAATTCTCCTGCCGCAGCCTCCTGAGTAGCTGGGATTACAGGCACGCGCCACCGTGCCCAGCTAATTTTTTTTTGTACTTTTTAGTAGAGACGGGGTTTCACCATGTTGACCAGGATGGTCTCGATCTGTTGACCTTGTGATCCACCCGCCTCGGCCTCCCAAAGTGCTGGGATTACAGACTTGAGCCACCGCGCCTGGCCTAAAAAAATTTTTTTTTAGAGATGAGGTCTGACTATGTTGCCCAGGTTAGTCTCAAACACCTGTGCTCAGGTGATCCTCCCACCTTGTCCTCCCAAAGTCCTGGGATTACAGGCTTGAACTCAACATCACACCCAGCTTGAAAGAGCCAGCTTTATCCTTGCATGACACTTTGCTTTGAAATCTACTTTGTCTAAAAAAAAATTTTTTTTTTTTTATATGGAGTCTCGCTCTGTCAACCAGGCTGGAGTGCAGTGGCGCAATCTTGGCTCACTGCAACCACCGCCTCCTGAGTTCAAGTGATTCTCCTGCCTCGGCCTCCAGAGTAGCTGGGATTACAGGCATGTGCCACCACACCTGGCTAATTTTTGTATTTTTAGTAGAGACAGGGTTTCACCATGTTGGTCAGATTGGTCTCAAACTCCTGACCTCATGATCTGCCTGCCTCAGCCTCTCAAAATTCTGGGATTATAAGCATGAGCCACCACACCTGACCAGCCATCCATCATTTCATTTTATGTTTAAACTGTTTATGTCTTTATATTTAAAATGGGTTTCTCTCTCTCTCTCTCTCTCTCTCTCTCTCTCTCTCTCTCTCTCTCTCTCTCTCTTCTTTCCTTCATGGCAGGCACCTGGAGTCCCAGCTACTCAGGAGGCTGAGGCAGGAGAATCGCTTAAACCTCTTGCAGTGAGCCGAGATTGTGCCACTGCACTCCAGCCTGGGTGAAAGAGCAAGACTCAGTCTCAAAAACACAAAAATAAAAATAAATAAAAGATTCTTGTGTAGTCATCTATTTTTCTCAGTTTTCTCACTTTGAACTTCCAGTATCGCAGACGAAAAGTCCTATACCAATTCGATTTGGTTCCTTTTGCAGATAACTTGCTCTAAAGTCTAAAAACTTAAAAATGTTTTTCTTTAACCTTGAAATTTGGGCGTTTCATGCCTGCGTGTATGTCTTTCTTGTTGTATTTCCTGCTTCCTTTTAATCTTCAAGCTCAGATATTTCTTCAGGTTAGCAAAACATTCTTCTGTTCTTTAATGATTGCCTCTCCATCTAATCATTTTCCCCCTTTTGGAACTAATATGGTTGCATTTTAGGACTACTGAATCTATTCTCCAAGAATCATATTTTTCTCATTATTTCCATTTCTTCATATTATTTGCTCCATGCTTTGAAATATTATTTCCACTTATTCTTCCAAGCCACTAATTTGAGTCTCAGCAGTGACTATTCTCTCTTTCATACCTATAATTTTTTGTTGTTGAAAATAGTGTTTTTTAGTTTCAGAGAGTTGTTTTTTCTTTATCTTTTCTCTCTTTTCTTCTTCCTCTTTTTTTTTTCACTACCTGAATCTCTTTAAGTGCTCCTAATAGTTTAAGTTGTTATATACCTCTTTCAGTGGCTACTGTGCTTTCTGGTGGGCAGGGAACCCAGCTACGATAACCACATCCCTGCGGAGCAAAGGCTGTCTTCATCATATTCTTCCAGTGTTCCCATGGTCCTGGTCTCTCTGCTCTGGGTGCTTCAAAGCTGGTCTCCATGCAGTTAGAGTGAGGGAAGCCCCTCACCAGGTCTCCACACCAGGACTCCCGCCTCTAACTCTAAGTGTTCAAACCTTTATTTGGTTCCCAGTAGCAACATGGCTAAGTAGAGGCAGGTGTCTGGAGATGAGGGTGGAAAAGAGTGGAAATTGCCTTAGAACTGTAGTTCTCAAACTCCAGCGTGCATTAGAACCATCCTCAGGGTTTAATACAGAGTTTCTGAGTAAGTTGAGGGTCAAGCCTGAGAATGTGCATTTCTTGTTTTGTTTTGTTTTGTTTTGAGATGGAGTCTCACTTTGTCGCCAAGACTGGAGTGCAGTGGCTCAATCTCAGCTCACTGCAACTTCTGCCTCTCGGGTTCAAGTTATTCTTCTGCCTCAGCCTCCCAAGTAGCTAGAACTAGAGGCATGCACCATCACGCCCAGCTAATTTTTTTTTCTTTGTATTTTTAGTAGAGACAGGATTTCACCATGTTGGCCAGGCTGGTCTCGAACTGCTGACCTTGTGATCCACCTGCCCTGGCCTCCCAAAGTGCTGGGATTACAGGTGTGAGCCACTGCGCCCGGCCTGGATGCCCTTTTATTATTATCTTTGTGCCCACACGGCCCTCCCTGCAGGATCCTCAGGGGTCAGAGGACTGTGGGACAGAAAGTTCCTAGGATGACAGTGGGTGATGAGGCTGCTGCCCAGTCCTCTCCTTCTGGGAGCCACCTTTCTTCCTGTCTAGAGTCTGCGAGTGTTGTCCCCTGTGTGTCCCCAGGCTGCACCCAACTGCTTGTTCCAGCCACCTTCACCACTTTGATTTTGCCCAGTGTTTTCCCTTCTCTAAATCGCCTAGCCTGTGCTGGGACCCTTATAGCACTCACTCCACTGTCCTATGGTCCCCTTCCGAATCTGTGCTGGCCGGTGGTCTGTGACCTCTGTGACACCCCACTCCTCACTATTGATGCTCCTCCCATGCTCTACCATGCTGAACCTCTCTTTCATAACACACGCTCCACCGTTCTACAAAACAGGCCTCAAATGGGCATTCAGCAAAGTCCAATGACCCTAATCTTTATCTGCATGCAGGATTTTCTTTTTTTTTTTTTCAGATGGAGTCTTGCTCTGTTGCCCAGGCCAGAATGCAGTGGTGTTATCTTGGCTCACTGCCACCTCTGCCTCCCAGATTCAAACGATTCTCCTGCTTCAGCCTCCCGAGTAGCTGGGACTACAGGCATGCGTCACCACGCCTGACTAATTTTTGTATTTTTAGTAGAGACAGGGTTTCACCATGTTGGCCAGTCTGGTCCTGAACTGCTGACCTTGGGTGATCCACCCACCTCGGCCTCCCAAAGTGCTGGGATTATAGGCGTGAGCCACCGCACCTGGCCAGGATTTCCTTTCCATTTTTCAAAGGAACTATTTCATTTGTTCCCTTCTTCCACCATCCCTCTCCAAGTCCACAGAACTCCCCAGCAGCTATACTCTGCCCCAATTCCTTCCTGTTAACTGAAGAAGTTCGCCCTCCTCCCTCCCTCTCCTCGAGCCCTCTCGCTCAGTCGCGCAGCTCAGTCGTATCAGCAGCTCTGCACCCCCCATTCTCCCAACAGCAGCCAGCTATGCTCCTCCACTCTCCCCAGGTCTAACTGTCCCCTCACCCACAGCCGTATCAGGCTGCTGTCCCACTTCTCAGCTCCCTATCACCGCCACACCTCTCCAAACAGCTGCCAGTCCCCTCTGTTGAGGTTTCCCACCTCACTCACTCGAGTGTTCATCATGGATCTGCAAAGGGGCCTCTCATATTTTAATGATAAGCCTTCCTGTCATTTCCCTTCTCATCAGAGGAACCCACTCTAGCACATGACAAATCTGTATGGATTCTCAAAAATAGAGTGCTTTACTCTACCTTTTAAATTTATACAAAGGGTTGGATCAGCTTTATTCAAATATAATTCACATATCATACAATTTGTCCACTTAAAGTGTGCAAGTGAATGTTAGTGTATTCAGATTTGTGCAAACATCGCCACAGTTAGGTGTTTTGTTTTTTTTAATTTTTTATTGGCCTCCTGCTCCCCAGAGGGTCCCCTGCTTCTGCTGGCTTAACGCCTCAGAACTTTGGTGTCATTTGTCTCGTACACCACTTTGCCATCCACTCTCCTGCGGGTGGTTGTCTTTTGGGTGGTTTGCATGGAGTTGCTGCTGTCCAGGGCAACACCAACACTGAAGTCCTCGCCATCCTCCAGCAGGCAGCGGTAGGGGGTGATCTCAGCCTCCAGCTTGACCTTGATGTTCAGCAGGGCCTCATCCTCCTGGGCCTGGCGCTGTCCCCCTGCCCAGGTCTGTGCCAGTTCTGACTGGCAGCAGGATCCCGTTGAGCTGCTCCATCTGCAGGGTGTAGCAGGCCTCCACCTCCCTCAGGCTGTTCTCCAAGCTATATTCGTATTTCTCATGGAGTCTAGGTCAATCTCCAAGGAATGGACTGTATATCTCAGCTCCGCGAACAACATCTCAGCAGCTCCAAGCTTGGCAGACTGCATGGTGATCACTGTGGTGCTCTCCTCAATCTGCTGAGACCAGCACTTGTCCAGTTATTCTGTTCTTCCGAGCCAGCTCGTCCTATTGGGCCCAGATGTCTCCCATGATCTTGGTGAGGTCCTGAGATTTGGGGCATCTACCTCCATGGTCAACCCTAAGCTAGCAATCCGAGCTTGTAGGCCTTTTACTTCCCTTCGTGGTTCTTCTTCATGAAGAGCAGTTCCTCCTTGAGAGCCTCGATCTCTGTCTCCAGCTGGAGCAGAGTGATATTGGTGTCATCAGTGACCTTATGGAGCCCATGAATGTCGCTCTCCACAGACTGGTGCATGGCCAGCTCTGTCTCATACTTGATTCTAAAGTCATCAGCAGCAAGATGGGCATTGTGGATCTGCAGAACGATGCAGGCATTGTCCACAGCATTTGTGAAGATCTGAGCCCTCAGGAGGTCCTCAATGGTCTTGAAGTAATGGCTCCAGTCTCTGACCTGGGGTCCCTTCTTCTCCAGGTGCTCCCAGATTTTGCTCTCCAGCTTCTGGTTCTCGGTCTCCAGGCTCCTCACTCTGTCCAGGTAGGAGGCCACTACCTGGTCAGGTTGTTCAGGCTTTGCATGGTCTCCTTGTTCTGGATGCCTCCCATTCCTGCCAGACCCCCGGCCATCTCCACAGCCAGGCCCCCATCCCCCATGCCACCCCGGAAGCTGGTGGAGCAGGACACGGAGACACGGGAACCAGAGCCCCCAGCACCTGCATAGACGCTGGCCATGCTGCTGATTGGCCAGGCGCCATAGCTGGGCACCTGGACGGAGCCCACGGACCGGTAGTTGGTGGAGAAGATGGATTGAGTGGTGAGCTCATGCTGCCTGGGGAGGAGAGCGAGAGGACAGGACTCATGCTTTGCCGAGGACCTTTTTTTTTTTTTTGAGACGGAGCCTCACTCTGTCGCCCAGGATGGAGTGCAGTGGGCAGTGGAGCAATCCCAGCTCACTACAACCTCTGCCTCCCAGGTTCAAGCGATTCTCCTGCCTCAGCCTCCCGAGTAGCTGGGATTGCAGGTACATGCCATCACGCCCAGCTAATTTTTGTATTTTTAGTAGATACGGAGTTTTACTATGTTGGTCAGGCTGGTCTTGAAATGCTGACCTCATGATCCACCCACCTCAGCCTCCCAAAGTGCTGGGATTACAGGTGTGAGCCACCACACCCGGCAGTTAGTACATTTTCATCACTGGCCCCCAAAATCTCATACCCACTAGTGCTCATTCTCCATGTCCCGAAAACCTCCCAGTTTTGGGCAACCACTGATTTACCTTACTTTCTTTTCTTTTTCTTTTTCTTTCTTCTGTTTTTTTTCCTTTTTTTGAGACAGGGTCTTACTCTACCACCCAGACAGTGGTGTCTGGGGGCAGTGGTACCATCATAGCTCACTGCAACATCGAACTCCCCACACAAGCAACCTTTCTACCTCAGCCTCCTGAGTAGATGAGACCACAGGTGTGCACCACCACGCCCAGTTAGTTTTTATATTAAAAAAAGATTTTTTTAATGCTTTTGTAAGGATTGGGTTTTGCCATGTTGCCAGGCTGGTCTCGAACTCCTGGGCTTAAGTGATCTGCCCACCTCAGCCTCCCAAAGTGCTGGGATTACAGGCGTGAGGCCCATTCTGGATATTTCGCATAAATGAAATCAGGCGTCAGTGGTGGGGATGGCTGTCAGCCGGGGTTGCTGACTGCCAAGCTAGGAGGAGGCCCAGTGCCCAGAATCTCGGTGGGTGCTGCCCAAGCACGGCCTGTGCCAGGCTCTCTCCACCACCTCCTCAGAGCACTTTGACCATCCCACCTCCGTGAGGACCTACAAATAGTGCACTAGTGGCTGCTGGGTGTGGAAGTTGATCAGAGATTTTGATGAAAAGCAACAGGAAGCAAATGAAATGCTGGACCAGATGGAGGAGGAACTATGTTATGGACCCCTATGTTTCTATAACCCCGTGATGTCTAAGCTTCAAGATTACCAGAAGGACCTTGCCCAACTCCATCTGGAGGTAAGAAGTACACCTTTAACAGTCACGCCTGGGGGCTGAGGAGACACGAAAAATGGCACGTATGCTGTAGAGAATGAGCATATGAATCGGCTACGGTCTCAAAGGGCAATGCTTCTCCAAGGCACCAAAAGCCTGAGCCGGGCCACCAGAAAGACTGACCAGATTGGCTCAGAAATCACAGGAGAGCTGGGGAAACAACAGGACCAGTGAGAACATACCAAGAGTACACCGGGAAACACAAGTGAAAACGTGTGAAAAATCAAAAGATTCTCCCTTCGAGGTCCAGAAAAATGACAACCAACAAGCTTCTGCTTTCCATCGACATCCCACTGGAGCTGGCCATCCTGGGAGGCCGGGTTTACTTTGCATTCTTTTGCAAGCATGGGACTTGCAATAGGAAAGGGTTGTGGACCAGAGCTTTGACCTTGGGTATGCACGGTGTTAGGGATGTGGATGGAATGAGCAGGTTGCCGCTGTGGGCTAACCGTTCAAGGATGCACCATGTGGCCAGACCGTGGGAGAAAGGAGGGCAGATGGACAGCCACTTAAATGAGAAGCGACAACAACAAGACCAATATGATATACCAAGGTAATAAAGCCGTTTATGACTTCTTTAAAAATAAATAACCCTGGCCAACATAGCAAGACCTCATCTCTACTAAAAGTGAAAAAAAAATTAGCCAGTTGTTGTGGCCATACCTGTAGTCCCAGCCAAGCAATCTGCTGCCTCCACCTTCCAGAGCGTTGGGACTGCAGGCGTGAGCCACCGCACCTGGTCCTTTATTTCTTTTTTTTAATCAACTCCCAGGTGCTTGAATGTTCCTTCTTATTGTCAAATTATATTCCATTGTATGGATATACCACATTTTATATATCCATTCCCAGTGACAGAATTGAGTTTTTTCCACGTTTTTGGCTATTCTCAATAAAGCTGCTATGAATGTTTGTGTACAACTCTGAATCAACAAATTTTTTTAAGGGCCAGGCACAGTGGCTCACGCCTGTAATCCCAGCACTTTGGGAGCCCAAGGCGGATGAATCACGAGGTCAAGAGATCGAGACCATCCTGGTCAACATGGTGAAACCCCGTCTGTACTAAAAATACAAAAAATTAGCTGGGCATGGTGGCGCGTGCCTGTAATCCCAGCTACTCAGGAGGCTGAGGCAGGAGAATTGCCTGTTCCCAGGAGGCGGAGGTTGCGGTGAGCCGAGATCGCGCCATTGCACTCCAGCCTGGGTAACCAGCGAAACTCCATCTCAAAAAAAACCGAAAAACAAAAAACAAATTTTTTTTTACTTCTCTTGGTTATATACCTGGAAGTAGAATTACTGGGTCATATGATAACTCTACATTTAACCATATGAGGAACGGCTAGACTGTTTTCCAAAGTGGCTGCGGCAGTTGATCATCCTGCCCGCAGTATTTCAGGGTTCCAGCTTCCCACACACTCACCGACACTTGGTTCTTCTCTCTTTCTGGTTATAGCTGTCTCCGTGTGAAGAGGGGTCTCCTGTGGTTTTGATTTGCATTTCCCTGATGACTAATGGTATTGAGCATTTGTCATGTGCTGACCGACCATTTGTATATCTTCTCTGGAGAAATGTCTATTCAAATCCTTAGCCAACTTTTAAATTGGATTATTTATCTTTATATTATTGAGTTATAAGAGTTATTTATATATTCTTTATGTAAGTCCCTTATCAGATACATGAATTACAAATATTCTTTCTCATTCTATAGATTGTTGTTTCACTTTCTTGATGGTATCCTTTGAAGTGTAAAAGTTTTTAATTTTGATGATCTCCAGTTTACCTATTTTTTTCTTTCGTTGCTTCTGCTTTCGGTGTCATATCTAACCTAACCCAGGCTCACAAAGATCTTTCCCTATATTTTCTTCTAAGAGTTTTATGGTTTTAGCTCTTAAGTATACATCTATGATCCATTATGAGTTAATTTTGGGGTATGATATGAGAAAAAATTACATTATTTTACGTGTAAATATCTAGTTGTCCCAGCAATTTTTGTTAAAAGGACTATTCTTTCTCCAGTGAATTGTCTTGGAGTCTTTTTTTAAAATTTATTTTATTTTACTTATTTATTATTATTTTTTTTTTTTAGAGACGGGCTCTCATTATGTCACCCAGGCCGCAGTGGCGCAATCACGGCTCACTGCAGCCTGAACTTCCTGGGCTCAGGTGATCCTCCCACTTCAGCTTCCTAAGTAGATAGAACTACAGGCATGTGCCACCGTGCCTGGCTAATTTTTTTTATTTTTTTGTAGAGACAAGGTCTTACTGTGTTGCTCAAGCTGGTCTCAAACTCCTGAACTCAAGCTATCCTCCTGTCTGGACTCCCAAAGTGTTGGGATTACAGGCATGAGCCACCATGCCTGACTGTCCTGACATTCTTGTTGAAAGTCAACTGACTCAATATGAGGGTTTATTTCTAGATTCTCAGTTTTATTCCATTGATATACATGTGTATCCTGTAGACTATACTGTCTTGAAACTTCTGTAGTTTTGTACTAAGTTTTGAAATCGGGAAGTATGAGTTCTTCAAGTTTGTTATTTTCTTTCAAGATTATTCTGACTATTATGGGTTTCTTGCATTTCCATATGAATTTTGAATTAGCTTGTCAATTTTTGCAAAGAAGCCAGCTGGGGTGAATAGAGACAGTTTTCAATCTGTAGATCCACTAACCCGAAATGCCTTTCCATTTACTTAGATCTTCTTTACTTTCTTTCCACAATGTGTTGTAGCTTTCAGAGTATACATTCCACACTTGTTTTGTTAAACTGGTTCCTAAGTATTGTATTCTTTTTGATGTTCTTATAAATAAAATTATTTTATAAATTTCATTCTTAGATTGTTCATTTTGATGTATAGAAACACAGCTGATTTGTTTGTTGATCTGTTATTTATTTATTTATTATTATTTTTTAAAAAGATGGGGTTTTACCATGATGGTCAGGCTGGTCTTGAACTCCTGACCTCAGGTGATCCACTCATCTCGGCCTCCCAAAGTGCTAGGATTACAGGCGTGAGCCACTGGGCCCGGCCTATTTATTTACTTATTTATTAAAAAATAGAGACAGGCCAGGAACGGTCTGTAATCCCAGCACTTTGGGAAGCTGAGGCAAGTGGATCATGAGGTCAGGCGTTCAAAACCAGCCTGGCCAACATAGTGAAACCCCATCTCTACTAAAAGTACAAAAAATTAGCCAGGTACAGTGGCAGGCACCTGTAATCCCAGCTACTCAGGAGGCTGAGGCAGAAGAATTGCTTGAACCTGGGAGGCAGAGGTTGCAGTGAGCAGAGATCACGCCACTGCACTCCAGCCCAGGTGACAGCGTGAGACTCCATCTTGGGAGAAAAAAAAAAATAGAGACAAAGTCTCACTATGTTGCTCAGGCTGTTCTTAAACTCCTGGGCTCAAGTGATTCATCCGCTTCCACCTCCCAAAGTGCTGGAATTCTCGATGGGAGCCCATGTGCTCAGCTATATG
Organism: Callithrix jacchus; assembly: GCF_049354715.1. Taxonomy (NCBI): domain Eukaryota; kingdom Metazoa; phylum Chordata; class Mammalia; order Primates; family Cebidae; genus Callithrix; species Callithrix jacchus. The sequence continues at coordinate 66,430,105 of NC_133510.1, read as the reverse complement.
TGAAATAAATTTCATTTTCTTACCTAATTGCCCTGGACAGAACCTGCAGTACAGTGTTGAATAAAAGTAGGAAGAGTGGACATTCTTGTCTTGTTCCTGATCTCAGAGGGAAAACATTTAGACTTTTACAATTAGGTGTGACATTAGCAGGGGGTTTTTGCAGCTACCCTTTATAAGGTTGAGAAAAATCCCCTTCAATAACTAATTTGTTGAGTCTTTTCTTTAATCAAGGAGTGTTGGATTTTGTCAAATGATTTTTCTATATGTATTGAGATCATCAATAGACCACAATGAAATGTGGGTTTTGTCCTCTATTCTATTGATATGGCATAATACATTAATCGATTTTGGATGTCAAACCAACCTTGCATTTCTGAGACGAAACCTACTTTGTCATGGTATATAACCCTTTCTATATGTTGCTGAAATGGTTTGCTAGTTCAGGATTTTTGCATCTAAATTCATAGGACATATTGGTATATAGTTTTCTTCTGATGTTTTTGTCTGGTTTTAGTATTAGGATTAATATTGCCCTCATAGAATGAATTTAGAAGTATTCTCTCTTCTGTTTTTTGGAAGAGTTTGTGAAGAATTGGTGTTAAGTCTTTAATGTTTTGTAGAATTCACCATTAAAGCCTTCACTTTTCTTTGTAAAATGCTTTTAATTTACTAATCCAATTTCTCTTCCTCTTTCTATTATAGGTCTATTCAGAATTTATATTTCTTCTTGAATCAATTTCAGTAGTTTGTGGTTTTCTAGGAATTTGTCTATTTCATCTACTAGTAAGACAAAAATTAGCCTGGCATGGTGGTGTGCGCCTGTCGTCCCAGCTACTCAGGGGGCTGAGGTAGGAGAATAGCTTGAACCCAGAAGGCAGATGTTGTAGTGAGCTGAGATCATGCCACGGCACTCCAGCCTGGGTGACAGAGCAAGACTCTGTCTCAAAATAATAATAATAATAAATAAATAAATATTGAGATCCTTGGCCAGGCAGGGTGGCTCATGCCTGTAATCCTAGCACTTTGGGAGGCCTAGGCGGGTGGATTACTTGAGGTCAGGAATTCGAAACCACCCTGGCCAACATGGTGAAACCCCGTCTTTACTAAAAATACAAAAAAGTTAGCCAGATATGGTGCTGCGTACCTGTAACCCCAGCTACTTGGGAGCCTCTCATTATGCTGCCCAGGCTGGTCTTAAACTCCTGGGGTCAAGTGATCCACCCACTTCTGCCTCCCAGAGTGTTGGGAGGTTGAGGCAGGAGAATCACTTGAACCTGGAAGATAGAGGTTGCAGTGAGTAGAGATCACACCACTGCACTCCAGCCTGGGTGACAGAGCAAGACTCCATCTCAAAAAAAAAAAAAACTGAGATTCCCCAGACTGTCTTCAGAAAAAAGGACAGACCACAGATTTTTCCTGTGGTTCTGTATTCTTTTTTCAGGGTGTGTCCTTAACCTTGACAAATAAACCTCTTAAAATAATTGAGACTCACCTTGGTCACTTTCTTTGACTTACAATATGTTGAATTACATTAATTAATTTTTGAAAAAATAGAGAAAATTAAACCAACATTGAATTCCTAGATAAACTCCACTTAGTTATAAGGTATGTTTCTCTATACTGTTAGATCCGATTTGCTACAGTTGTTTTTAAGGATTTTTGTATCTGTATCATGGCAGATATTGGTCTGTAGTTTTCTTGAAATGTCTTTATCTAATTTTCATGTCATATTCCTATTTGGTAACACATTCTGGGCAATAAGACACATCTCAATAAATGTAAAAGGATGCAAATGATACAAATTATGTTTTCTGACCAAAATAGTTTAAATTATAAATCAACAGTTGGGCATGGTGGTTCACACCTATAATCCCAGCACTTTGGGAGGCTGAGGTGGGCGGATCTCGAGGTCAGGAGATCGAGACCATCCTGGCCAACGTGGTGAAACCCCGTCTCTACAAAAAAAATACAAATATATTAGCTGGGCATGGTGGCACAGGCCTGTAGTCCCAGCTACTCAGGAGGCTGAGCCAGGAGAATCGCTTGAACCTGGGAGGTGGAGGTTGCAGTGAGCAGAGATCTCACCACTGCACTCCAGCCAGAGGGAGACTCCATTTCAAAAAATAAAATAAAATAAATCAACAACAGAGGTTGGGCACGGTGGCTCGCACCTGTGATTCCAGCATGTTGGGAGGCCAAGGCAGATTGCTTGAGCCCAGGAGTTTGACAGGTATGCACCACCATGCTTGGCTAATGTTTGCATTTTTTGTAGAGGCAGGGCTGAGTTCTTTAAAAATTAGCTGGGAATGGTAGTCCACACCTGTACTCTCAACTATTTGGGAGGCTGAGGTGGGAAGATTGCTTGAGCCCGGGAGGTTGAGGTCGCAGTGAGCTGAAATCACACTGCTGTACTCCAGCCTGGGCAACAGAGTGAGACCCTGTCTCAAAACAAACAAGCAAACAATAACAGAAAGATATCTGGAGAGTTCCCAAATATTTGGAATCTGAAGAACACACTTCTAAATAATCCATAAATCAAATAAATTAGAAGGGAAAATAAAAGGTATTTTGAACCAAATGAAAATAAAAACAACATATCAAAATGTATGGGATAACATTTATGGGATGAAACTGAAGTTGGAAGGCCAGGTGCGGTGCCCACGCATGTAATCCCAGCACTTCAGGAGGCCAAAGCTGGTGGATCACCTGAGGTCGGCAGTTTGAGACCAGTCTGACCAACATGAAGAAACCCTGTCTCTACTAAAAAATTAGCTGGGCATAGTGGCGCATGCCTGTAATCCCAGCTACTTGGGAGGCTGAGGCAGGAGAATTGCTTGAACCCAGGGGGCAGAGGTTGCAGTGAACCAAGATCTAGCCATTAAACTCCAGCCTGGGCAACAAGAGTGAAACTCCATCTCAAAAAAAAAGGCAAAGACTGAAGTTGGATCAGGAGTGGTGGCTCACATCTGTAATTCCAGCACTTTGGGAGGCCTAGGCAGGTGGATCACTTGAAGCCAGGGGTTCAAGACCAGCCTTGCCAACATGGTGAAACCCCATTTCTACCAAAATTTTTTTTAATTGTTTAAAGAAGAAGAAAGAAAATGAAGCAATACTTAGAAATTTAAAGCACTGAATGCCCATAGAAGAAGAGAAGAAAAATCTAAAACCAATGTGCTCAGCTTCCACCTTAACAAACTAGAAAAGAAGAGGAAATCACACTCAAGCAGAATAAAGGAAATAGTAGATTAAAGCAGAAATCAATTACGTAGACAACAATAAAAACACTCAGTGCAACCAAGGCTGGTTCTTTGAGATCAGTTGCAATTGTATTAGTCAGGATTCTCCAGAGAAACAGAGCCCATTAGGATATGTGTAAAGATGTAAGAGATTATCATGGGAATTGGCTTGCACATTATGGAGGTCAAGAATTCCCATGATACGCCATCTGTAAACTGGAGAATCCGGAAAGCTAGGGGTGTTATTCACTCAGAGTCCAAGAGCATGAGAACTAGGGCAGCAGTGGCAAAGCTCCCAGTCCGAGGCCAAAGAGAACCAGGGCAGGGAATGGTGTAATCCCAGAGTCCAAAGGCCTGAGAACCAGGACA